>NC_045548.1:41791032-42113532 GCF_009769535.1 Thamnophis elegans
ATGAGCCTTATATTTCCACAAGGAGACATCCCAATTGTTGGAAAACCAGGACAAAATTGACCTTTTAAAAACAGAAAAATAAAGAAAGTGTTTATGAGAAGTAGGCAAAACTAAGTCTTCCACAGAACAATATGCTTTTAAAATGAATCACCAGGACAATGTAAGGACAAGATTTCTTTATGGAATTTATTTTCAGTTTAGTAGTTTTCCTTTATATGGAGGAAGTTTTTAAAGAGTTGAAGTGAAGGAAAAGGGCTAAAATACATTTATTAATTCAATGTTAAATATAGTGCACTACTGAAACATATCTTCTTTTCCAGTAGGACCTGCCATTCTGAATAAAGATTTTAATTCTTTATAATCAGGTTTTTTAAATTTTGGAAAACAAATCTAATGGAATTCTAGCCAGAAATTATTCAGATTCATAATGGAGGGTTCCAGATTGTGCACCTTGCAGTTGAGATGGGGAGTTACATTTCAAATAGGAAAAAGATATTAAAATATCAGAAATGCATGAAGATGGCTTCTTGGATGTGTTTCAAAGTCTTTTATTTTTGGAACACAGGAGAGAAAAAGCAAATCAGAAAAGTGGAGAAAAATTATTCCAGAATTACTGAGTTATACTAGTGAGAAAATATCAGTCAATGAGTAAAATGATTTTCTTCCCTCCTTACAGGGACTATAGAAAGTGTCATAAACACAGGAGGCAAAAAATTTTTTAGCCAAGCAAGAAATGTCCCACTTCTCACCAAGAAGACATTACTGTATAATCAACTGATCTATAAGCAAAAAATAGAGAAGGGAAGATCTGCTCTGATTGTTAAATTTTGTAAACAGTTTATTTTAACTATGTAGTATTGTTAGAAATGACCTTATGTAAAACAGAAAACTTTCTTGCTGAAAAAAGCAGAATACTGTAAAGTTAATAGTATTGAAGGTGATGGCTGTACTACTATTTAACAATCTATCTGATTGTTAAATTCTGTAAATAGTCTATTTTAACTATGTAGTATTGTTAGAAATGATCTTATGTAAAACAGAAAAATTTCTTGCTGAAAAAAGCAGAATACTGTAAAGTTAATAGTATTGAAGGTAATGGCAGTACTACTACAAAGCAGCAGCAGAAGAATGAATGAGTGAGGACAAGAAACAGCAATGAATATAGATAGATAGATAGATAGATAGATAGATAGATAGATAGATAGATAGATAGATAGATAGATAGATAGATAGATAGATATAGATATAGATATATAGATACACAGACAGACAGATATAATACTCTCTTCTGGGACTGCATGGACAAATCCTTGTTATCTCAACTATCTTCAGCAATATTTTGTAGGTCTTCCAAGATAGCCCTGTAATATCTTTGATCCCATCTATCTACTTTATCTGTTGTCTTTACTCAATGCTGTCCCACCGTTGTAATTTTTTTGTCTAGAATATTACCTAGGTACACCACATACAGTATCCCAAATAGGTCAGGCTTAATTTTGTGAAAAATGAATGAGTTCTTTTACAGTTCTGTGGTACACTTAGTAGTTACCTACATATTCATAATTCTCAGCAATATTATTCTTTTGTCTTCTGTTTTAAAATCCAGCTATCAGATCCATATATTGCTACTGTGAAATCTACTACTTTTAACTATTCTGATTTTTCTGATCACAGCAATATTCTTAGCCTTGGACCTTTTCCCTAGAATTACTCCTCTCCTCCACTGTTATCTATTCTTTAGTTCAGGAAAACTGAACCATCTTTGCCATGCTTGTTGACAACACCTTTGTCTTTCTAATCTGTAACATTATCCCAGATTTTTCAATTTTCTTTTATGTTCCTAATGAGATCTTCTAAATCTCTTTTATATTAAGTGAGGAAAATGCTTCTGTCTGCATATCCTCATTGTTTTAATGTGTACAGAACTCTACAGTATATATATATATTTATCAGTATTTTCTATTTTGTGGCAAGAAGCCTGGAACACCCGTACACATAATTTAATGCGTCAAAACTTTATATAGGACATATTTTATATATTAAAAAATCCCCGAGGTTAGTGAATGAGTATGCTTGGTAATGACTTATTCCCCTACAGTTTATGGGATTTTTACTTTTAATGGAAACTACTAGTTTCTATAGTATAGAGATTATTATGAGTCATTTATGATAAATAAGAAAATACTGAAGCCAGACATGTATATAAAACTTTGATACTGGATCACTCTTTGTCTACTGGAGATTGTCAGTCATCCATGCCATGGTTGTTGCAAAGGTGCTTTTTGAAAAGGCAACTGGACTTTCTTGTCATCCAAGAAGCTTCTTTGGTTTTGACAGAACTTCTGCACTTCTGACAATCCAATCTGAAGAAGTTTCTTGGATGAGAAGAAAGTCCAGTTGCACTTTCAAAAAATACCTTTGGGGTACTCTTTGCTTTAAAATATGCTAATCAGATCCTTCTGTACACTTTGGCATGTTCCGTTGTAGGCAGACTGTAGCAGATTTTTATCTGCAGCCACTTAGAAATAATGTCCTGAAGTTCACATTTCATTAAAAGTAAGGTATCTGTCTTTACCTGAGCAGGAATACCTGTGAAGCTGATGGATTTCCACTCCATATAGTTAGAATCTACTACTGTAGCCATTTTGAGAAGCTAGTCTTTTGTAACAAAAACAACCCAAAATCCTCTAATAGTTAAAAAAAACTAATGAAATAAAAATGGTAGTCATTGAAGAAAATGAGAATTAGTTTGACACACAGTTGCTTGCCACCAATGCAAATGAAATAAGTCAGGCGATTTGAAGAAGAAAAATACTATTAACCTGGTCTGGTTCAGTAGCCTCTACACCTCTATTTAAAACAAGAACAGCAGGTGACCTGCAGTCTATCTATTAAACACAGCATGCCCCTAACTATCTGTTGCCTGCTGGCCTCGCTTGCAATGCTGTAATCATGTCCTTCATGGATAGTAACAAGAAGGAAGCCTATATCATTCAAAAAACAAGTCCTTTCAGAGAGGCAGAAACCGAAGTTTCCCATGAAGAGAAAATTGCATGTATCAATAATTGTCCTCTAGACTCACGTGAGTTCTGTGTCAGCTATGGAATATGCTGGCACTGGTTGAAATGGCTCTGGAGAGCAAAACTAGCCAGCAACTACTGGATAGTATTGCATTAAGTCCTGGAGCACACAAATAAGGCTATTTTGCACATCTGTTCAAACATCTGCTAGTGTTTATTTTAAGGGGAAAAAGCGTAAAGGTTTTTTTAAAAAAGAAAACTGCTTGGCATTTATTGATTTATTTCTCTTTTCCCCTCTACGTTTCCGTCTCTCTTTCATAGTAAGTTTTCATTTTTATAATAAATGAACAAAATGGCAACCACGTTCTTCATTTCTGACCTTTCCATTTTAATAACACAACCTTTATTTTGAAAGCCATAAACTGGTCAATTTAATGAGATTTCCAGGAAAAAAGCAAGAATAATGCCTTGCAACATATTTGCATGCTGTAACCTTTCACTGAGAATTTCAGGTTGTGGTCATAAGAAAAACCATTACCTGAACTTGGGATACAGTTAAAGGATATCTAAATAAGATCCACGTAACACCTTCACTGCAGGGTGGGACCGTGAGAGAGCCTTCATACACCCAAAAGTCTCTTAGTAGTGGATCTGAAATGGAATGAATACCTTGGTTTGAGAGCAATAATGTAAACATATTTGAAGAAACGAAATCATTTTACCATATGCAATCTACAACTGTTCAGAGTCTCTAGGAAGTATCTCATAAAAGGCAACCTGCAGGATTTGATCCCTAGATCATATTGCAGCAGAGAGAGGTTTGTGTGGGGTGCAACAGAATGCAACAGAAAACATGGTGATCTGCTTCCAAGGATAGTTCTTATAAAAGCAGTCCTTTCCTTTAGAAACATTTCTATTCTTCACAGGATAGAAACATTTCAAACAGAAAGTAGGGCAACCACAATGCTTCTTCTAGTTTGTTACTTCCAGTTTGAGGACATCCATATGATCTTCTAACAAGAAAAACCTCTGAAATAGCCCAGTTATCCAAACTTCCCCTATTGCACTGAACTCAAGATATGATGCATGGTATTTGTGCAAATAGACTTTTATGTTGTTTTGTGCCTATGTAGATTTCATTTCCAACCCTCTGCTAATAGCTCCAGTATTAATCATCTTCTTCACTTTTCAGAATTATCCTAAACAAGTGTACAGATTTAATGCTGATGATCTTTTCTTCCTAACAATTTTTCTCTTGCATATGTTCTTGAAGTTCCTTTCATGTTCAATCTAGCTTCCTCACATGTAAATAGTTATCTAATTCCTACTGAAATCTATTAATAAGTAAATATGTATAAAACTGTTGTTTCTATACACTTAGCTTTATCTTGTTTGGTTGAAAAATACTGGCATGCAATTATTTAATGCACTTAAATAATGGAATTATAGGGACAAAATTTAAAAACAGATGTAAGATGTTCTTCCCTTACAAACAAATAAAGGTCTAAATGCTAAAGGTCAAAGAGGAGGAAGGCATTTGTTATAAGCTACAGATCAAACAACAGAGCAGATTAATCTGAATATTGGTGTTACTGTGGAAATTAGAAAAGATTTTTAAAAAATTTAAAGTTAGATGAAAACTAGGGTTGGAATTTGTCGGCCAATTTTATCATCTACCCTGTAGCTTTAAGTAGAAAATATGTTATTTAAAAATTAGATACTGTTCAATGTTGTTGTTATTATTATTATTATACAATTGTATCACAGCGGCCAGTTGTTTCGCCAGATTTGGCATTGGTTACTAGTCAGGCCCCACCCAGGGGCCTAGGACGCCGTAACGTATTTTCATAATATGCGTGCAGATCCAAGCAGTGCGGCTTTTTGCATTTGACTGATGGTGATTTTGTCAATTTTTAACTGTTTTAAATGTAATTCCAGTGCTTTTGGAATAGCACCCAGTGTGCCAATTACCACTGGAATTACCACTGCTGGTTTGTGCAATAGTCGTTGAATTTCGATTTTTAAGTCCTGGTATTTTGCGATTTTTTCATGTTCCTTCTCGGCGACCCTGCTATCACCTGGTATTGTGATGTCTATGATTGTGACCTTATTTTTCTCAACCAATGTGATGTCTGATGTATTATGCACCAGTATTTTGTCGGTTTGTATACGGAAATCCCACAAGATCTTGACCATCTGATTTTCGGTGACTTTTTCAGGCTTATTATTATTATTATTTAGGATTTACTCTTCAATTCCATTCACAGCCTGGGAGTGGTGAAAACTTAGCAATTCACGTACTAACAAAGGACATAAGCTGTTAAGATAACATCTGAGTAGTTGTTTTTTTTTTTTTGCAAAGTCAAAATATTCAGTTCTAATAAGTTCAAAATGTTCGTGTATCTTGGCAATCCTTTGGGTATTGTTCTTAGAATGTATTTCTTAGTTACGGTTCGTGAAAAATATGTGTAAAACTCAGAATCTCGATACCTATTTGCTAAGTAGTTCATACATTCCATTCATAATAATTTCATGTGTCTATAGACAGAGCAGTAACTTACTTTATTTCCAACCTGAATTACAGAATATGAACACAATAAATGTACTGTGAAACTAATATTATATATATATGTGTGTGTGTGTGTGTGTGTGTGTATGTATATATATATATATATATCTTAGATTTACAACCCCCGGTATGCCCAAATATGGGAGGAAGATCACTACTTCCATTCTCTGTCTTTCGGCTCGTCACAAGAGGCTCGATTCCCAGTAAGGGTATGGCTAGCTGATGAGAGCTAAATAGCTTGAAATAGATCTATACTAGTCTCCCCTTATTTATTTATCAGCACAAATATAACATACATACATACATACATACATACATACATACATACATACATATATATATATATATATATATATATATATATATATACATATACATACACACACACACACACACACACACACACAAACATTTATATATATATATATATATATATATATATATATATATATATGTATATATATGTATATGTATATGTATATGTATATGTATATGTATATGTATATGTATATGTATATGTATATGTATATGTATATGTATATGTATATATATATATAATTTAATACAGTAATAAATACTTCAAAAACTATGATTCAATCCTGTGAAGAATTGAATATGTTACCTGATGAGTATTCCACACGTAACGTTTTCCTCAAAACTTTTGTTATAATGGGCTATACCAGTATTCCCATCCTGATGATCTCTTAATGAGAATGAATTTGCAATTCTGAGAATGACTAGCTGAAGCTGCAGCCTCAATGTAGCTAGAGTATAACTAAATTACAGAACGCTGAAGTGTCTTGTGTTCAGAGATATATTTGTTAACCATTCAGTTAAGTCAAAACTGTTGGTCAAAGTTGATAACTTGACAGCAGTTTAATTTGATTCATATCCCATTTTTATGCAAAGACTGTAATTATTAACAAAACCAGGAAGCAACTGTTTAGTGTATTCAAAAATATGTACTCACCTGGTAATAATGTGTTAGGATTGAAGCAAGGTATTATCTTGGAGTTTCCCTGAAAAGTTAATAGAATCCAGATTGTTTTTAGTTTTTAAACGAAGAGGATATGAATTTAGGGGAAAGTGGACTGTAATTTCTGCAGTACGAAGGAAGGAAGGAAGGAAGGAAGGAAGGAAGGAAAGAAGGAAGGAAGGAAGGAAGGAAGGAAGTTATCCTTAAGGTATCTATCAATCTCTGACAATATCAAAGTGATTGGAATTTGTAGTACTTTTAATTGAAAATAATGACTTGATCTAGAGAGGACTGTTTGAATACTACAAATATAGAATTTTCAAAACATACAATTAAATGGTTTACATAATCCAATTCTATCAACATGGAAACCAATATAGTTACAAAGCATCTGGAAAATCTTCCCTACTGTAAATGTTTACTGCAGGTTCAGTATCTAAAATTCCTACACAGGGCTATAGTAGAAGACTATTAATGAATGGTATCCCTTTGGACTGTCTGGAGGGATTGATCTTTGGGGTCTGCAAGAGTTATGTTCCCTTCTCTCAAGCCAAGCTCCGAAAGAATGTTGATACTGAGTTATGGTGAGCCATATGATTTCATTTTGCCTCCCTTCTGTTCAATACTATTTGGTGAGGGGATGGGGTGTGGGGTTATCTAGGTTTTTGGAAAGGGTATAATCAGTAGGCCTATAGTATTTTAGAATCCAAATCCAACAATGCTAGTACCATTTATAATTGTCTAAATTCAATAATAACAAGAAGATTAAAGTTAAATTCAGATAAGATAGATGTGTTCTTGGTAAACTGGAACTAGGAATTAAGAGAGAGCTTAATTTTGGATTAAGTTTTAATACACCTGTAAAGCCAGGTCCCTATTTTGGAATGCTTATAATTTTAGCTTGTTTTGTTTGTTTGATTGATTGATTTCCATAGCAAATGACTTTGGGCGGCTCACAATTCAGAAATATATATTACAATTAAAATCCTAAAAACAGTTTAAAACAGTAAAAATAGTAAAAAAAACACATTAAGACACTAAAAACATTACAATCTCTAAAGCTGTTTATGGCTTCTGAACTGGAAGCATATCTGCAAATTAAGCACCTTTTCACTTTGGCTATCAAATTAAACTTTACATTTTAGCTGCCTCTTGTCTTGATTATAAAGATGTTTCCCTTTTTTATTAATTAATGTTAATGTCAAATATGTTTTTAATATATAATTGCAATTGATATTTCAATATTTTGGAAATATAAGTAAATTAAATAAATGGATGCTAAACATTCCATTTCTGCAGAAATTAAGATCACATTAAGTCCCTGATCCCAAATTGTATATTGAAATTTTACCTTATACTGAATGTCTTGCAGAATCTCAGTCACAGCCTTTAGGCCTGAATGTTCTTTTCCTATCTGAAATAAAACCAGCAATAAATACTAAAATATAATAAAGGTTATTCTACGTCTAAAATAGGTTAAAGAATACATTGTTCTCTGACACTTGGGTATATCAAACTAAAAACTTATTGTTAAATAAGTTTATTTATTCATTATGTATATGTGTTATTCTTATGTGAAGTTCAAGACATTTATGTTGTTGTTTCTTACATGAAAAACCATCTTCCTTCTAAAGAGTTCAAGGGAACTTACCTCTATTACAGTGATGGCTGACCTTTTTGTCCTTGCGTGCCGAAAGCATATGTGCGCATGCGATAGCATGTGCATGCCCACACCCATAATGCAATGTACACGTGACACACCCTGGCATGCCCCACCCCCCTGTGCATGCACAAACAACTCACCCATCCATGCATGCACGACCTCCACCCATACCCTGTTTTGGGTTTAGCAGAGCTCCCTGCAGTCTCCTGGCAAAAATGGGCCGTGGGGGAACCACATTTCCTTGTGCCCTGTTTTGGGCCTCGCAAGCCCCCATGAAGCCTCCTGGGACCAAATATGGGGTGCAGGAGGGCAATGTACCCCCATGCTCTCCTCGCGCATGGGCACCCATGTCCTGCAAGCGCAACAGAGACCCAAAATCAGCTGGCCAGCGGGAGGTGCACACATATGCACGGTGGAGCTGAGCTGGGGCAGTAGCTCGCATGCCCGCAGAGAGGGTTGTGACATGTTGCAAGGAAATAACTACCAGAGTTATCCAGTTTTTTTACAGTGTACTTGGATTTAAGGTCCTAGTCTGCACTACTCTTGGTACACTGTGTCTCATTTTCTTTCGTCTGTTTTTTCTTTTCCACATTTAACTTACATATTCTATGAAAGGACAAAACAGAGAAAAAAGGAAATAAAACTCAATGAGTCGGGAAGGCTAGGAAAGCGTAATTTAATTATCCAAGAACACTTTGCATGATTCTTTACTGAGTAAGGTATGAACTGTTGTAGACTTCTTATCTATGATGCAACATAGGCTATAAAGTAACTGCATAATCAGCAGTTGAAGGCAAGATTCCATGCAGATATTGTATATATCCCAATTTTGTACAGGTAGTTGATCATGATTATTGTTAGATTTTTTTAAAATCCCACCTTTTTATATAATTGTATATAAAACACATGTCATGCATATATTTATAACATTATTCTATAATAATTGCAAGCATGTACCTGTGTATGAATTAGGAAAAAAACCTATTCAACACTGAGTTTGAACGGGATTTTTAAAAATTAGCTGGTTTCATTGAAGGTCCTTCTATTACTCCAAACCTTTGTTAGTGGGCCAGACTTGACAAACTGAATGAATTGAATTGAATGAAATTGAAAGAATAAATAAATGTTGGCAGAGACATGAAGAATTAAAGTTACAAGGAATGAGTTAAAGGGAATGCTAATAAGTCAAGTTCAATCAGCTAATGTGAGACACCAAGAAGGAGAAAAGAATATTTTTTTTGTAATATTAAAGGTATCTGAAGAAGCAAAAATGAACATTAATAAACAACTATAGGCTATTAAGACCCACAATGCTTATGACGTAGTTGTCTTCCTGCCTGAAAATAGTATTTGAAGTAAAAGCAAGTTCATAGCAGTCCTTGACAGTTTGATTATGGAACCAATTACACAGAATAGCAATTGCTTCCCTTTGGTTGGATGTGTTCAGAGGTTAAGTTTCTATTCTTTTCAGGTTATAGTGTGCAATCTCTGGGAAGGGAAATGAGAGAACATTGAAAACTCTTATCAGATTATTGTACAAAATTAAGGTTGTTCTCAAAATTTTGTATATTAAAAAAATGAAAAATATAAACACATTTTGGAAGCTGATTTAAAATGCATTAACTGGACAGGAAACATTTGCATAAGTTAAACAACCTTCACCAACATCTTGCCCATTTGCTGTGCTGAGTTTAATTGGATTTTGTTTGGTCTGGCCATAGGAATAAAAAACTAGAACCATGTAACTAATTGAGCTGCAAATACATCCAAGTGATTATGGGATAGAAGCAGCTCTAAAATGTGGACAGCGTTTCATTCATAAGAATGAAAGTTGCATTCTGAATCCAAGCCACAATATGAAAATGATAGATACCAGAGAGGCCAACATATAAATAGAAACCATTGATTAATATTATTGTTTTTATTTTGCAAAAGTAACTGGTGCCCGGATGGGCTGATTTTATTATTATTATTATTATTATTTGAATTTTTTTTATTGTTTTAGTTAAACAAAAACACAAAAAAAGAATCATCTTTCGGTACATCTTGTAGAAAGCGTATCAATTGGTTACAAATATATTCCGTGCGTTTCTTCCACCATCCTTACATATACTTCATTCAAATCGAGTTGTACATTTTAAGTCAAGAAAGAAAAATTGTGTATTTTACTATCCCTGTACCACAATTCTCATTTAATTACCATTATTTAAACATGTTTTTATCTAGAATCATTTATATTTAAAGACACAACCACCATTCATTTGCAGCTTCAATAGATTTCCAATGACATTACACCTTTGTGACATATTCTAAAACAAATTCAGTTAAGTAAGATATCTAAGCATTTCCCCCCCCATAACACACCTGTATGTATCATTAAATATTATCCATTATTTCTTTGTTATTATTGTAGTTGACTAAAAGTTATTTATTGTTTTTCTCACCTCTTCTGATTTTATTATTTTTTTAAAGATTTTATTTATACATTATATTATTGTTTTTATTAATCAGCATAAAATCTAATTGGGCTGTTTTGACTCAAGCCTTGAAAAAAAGCTATTCAAATATCTACAACTCTTAAATATCCCACAGACATATACAACACCATATGTCCATGCAGAATTCTGGCAGCCATGACTGTGAATTATCATTTGCTTGAAGGGCTATACAGATCCTCATTAAATTATACATAGCCCTAAGAGGAGAGAGGAGGGGTCTTGAAGTTGCTTGTGAATAATTGGCACCTAGGCAGAAGACTGCATAGGCATATCCTTCAGTTGATCAAAGATTTCTCTAAAAGTCCACTCATTGAAGAGTACTTAAAATTTCTCCAGCACCATTAAAAAAAATGTTCCGCCTGAACATAATTTAATGATGTGGAGGAGGGCCATGGGAAAGCGGGAATTAACCCTTTTGTTCTACCAGGAGAGAGCACTCCTGCTGATTCACAGCCACGACATTCAAAATCGCTGTGTCCTTATTATCTTTTGTTCTTGTTGATGGAAGTGATAGTACATTCGCTCTATTTTGGAGCTGTGAAAGTAGTTTTTGTGGGAACAACTGACTTAATATATTGACAGAAGTGGAAATATGTACCTCATCTTAGATAGTCAATTGTTATTTGTACCTAGTTGCTCGTTTATATAACATGTACTTATAAACTGTATAACATGTTCTTATAAATGTGTATGTTTTCATGAAATGAATTTGGCATTTACCCAATTGGTTCTGAATCATAGGACATGCAGCACTTAAGAGTCAAGTGAAGAGGTATTTTCAATTAAAGTAAAAATACCTACTTCCCCTGCTAAAAAAAGATTACATTGAACCAAGAATGGAATGGAGTAATAAGTTAAAAAAGATGTATTTAACAATTTAATTTAACTTCCTGAGTAATTCCAAGGTTAGATCTGAAGAAATTGGATAACAGCTTCCAAAGCAATTATAGTCCTTTAGGAGACCAAATTTTCATTATTTTTAGCAGTCTTCTCTGCACTAGAGCCATACATCTTTCCCATCAAACACCGAAGTCTCCCAAGAATCTAACACATGAGAAATAGAAGTCTACAAAAAAGCATTCAAATATGGTTCATAAAGAAGCATTTCTATTTGCCATCCACTATTACACTGTAGGTCAAGGCTGTCAAACTCCCAGCCAAAGGGCCGAATACGTCACATGCTGGCTACTCCCATGCCCAGTTTAGCGAAGGGGGAGGGGGAGTCCTGATATGTCACATGATGCCACTGTGATGATATTAGCTTGACACCCCTGTGTAGGTAGTCCTTGATTTACAACCACAATTCGGATTGGAATTTTCAGTCTTTGCATAAGTTGAGTCAGAACCATTTTTACAACAATTTTTCAGTCAGTGTTAAGCAAATCACCAGGTCATTAGGCAATTTCAACTTCCCCATGGGAATTCTTTGCCAAAATTTGGCAAAAAAATATCGCAAATCATGACCACACATTCTTCAAAACGGTCATAAATATAAGCCAGATGCCAAGAACCTGAAGTGATCACATGACCTAGGGATGGGGTACATTCAAAGTGCAAATATTGATCATTAGCTACTTTTTCCAAGGCCATCTTAGCTTTGAACTATTAATTAATTAATGATTAATAATTAAGTGAAGTCAAGGACCACCAGCATCCTATTACTTGGAAATGTACAGCAGTTCCGGACAAGACATGTTCCATGATTCCTTCATTCTTCCAAACTTCTACTATATTTCTCTTCTAAGTTGGGAAGCACAAAACCCCAAAACTAAGAAACCCGTTTGGGGATCCCAGAGAACCCCCATAATGAAACTGATTCTGAAAAGTGAGAGTTTAATTTTTTGTCAGAAGAAGACGACAGATAATTCAAAAACATAATAAACTTTTCTTGAACAAAGGTCCCAACCTTTTCCAACCTCAGAAATTCCATCCTGGTTCATCTGCCTAGCATCAAAAGTTATTTATTATCCCACCTTTATTATTATTTTAAACCAATAACTGAAGATGGGAAACATACCTAATTCTCTTTTTTCCTTCCATTTTCCTTGTGAGATGGGTTGATCTGAGAGAATGAATGGCTCAAATTCACCCAAGGCTTACATGCCTAAGGTGGGACTACATCTCACAGTCTTCTGGTTTTCAGCCTGGTGCCTTGAGCCTAGCCTATCCTCAACCATCAAAACTCAAACCTGTCACTCTCTTTCAGCCCAACAGCCACAAGGTTGTTGATGTGAGTAAAAATGGAAGTAAGTTATATTACTTCTTAATTTTATTTATATATGTAAACAACTCTGAGCTTCTGGACAAAATACAGGATATAAATTGTCAGAGTGTGCACATATACACACATACATGCACATTTCTTGGCACATATCAGGCAATCAATCAATCTCCAACTCTACACAGAGAACTACAATGCAGATAGAATCATGAGGAGAGAGATACACTAGGAGAGAGAGACGCCCTCACATGGCCTGTCTTATATAGACAGCTTCTTAAAGTAGCAATACCTCTGCTGACTCATCCTCATTTCATCATCTTAAGTTACAGGCTTACATTGGCTGGTCAGCTTTAAATCATCATTACCCTGACATAAATTTAACCCAAAAATGAATACAATATACAGTAGACTATCTGGAGTGGGGAAGATGTGCATTATTTTAAATGTGCATGGGCTACACAAATCAAGAAAACCACAAAATGGCACCAAGGAGATACAGAAAAGTCTAACTTTTTTTCTTCCACCTAGTATTTGTGTGAGGGAAAGAAAAGATTATGATTATTTCCAAAGGCTAACAGTGCAAGTTACAAAATCTATTACAAAAGTAAAATCATAATCTTTTTTTAAAAATTAAATACAGCCCTTTCTACTCTACTGGCAAAAGACTGTGAAAACTACCACCTTGCTCATTCTTTAGACCACTGCCAGGATTGGCAATATCCTGATTCATGATTGTTAAATGTCAAATTGAAGGAGACCAGCTTAGAACACAACTGTAGGCATGCAGGCTCCCTCCACAAGGATATTGACCAAGATTTTGGTTCTCCTGAGGTATGGCCAACACGCACATCAATATTTTTTGAAACAAACATATAATTAATGTCCTCAGGGGGACTCAAAAGTCCTTCATATATTTATTTCAAAAGCTTGAAGAGGAATTATGAGTTCAGTTCACCACAGTTCAACTTTTATAAGTTCAGTTTATTCAAATATAAAACACAAACTTGTGGCATCTGCAGCTTGAATGAAAGGGGCTTGTATTGCCAAAAGACATAGAGTATAACTGACATAATGACAGTCTGCTTTTGTTTCTGTAATAACTGTTGAAGGGAGGAATTGACAACCATAGTTTCACTCATCAGGCAGTATTGCAATGAAACTGCAATTAAGAGACAATCAATGATCACGGCAAAGAGAAGGAAAATTACCTGCACAAATAAGGCAATAATGGCTATACCATTCTTCTTTCCGACTGCCTCATCAATACTGTGATACATGGTAGTGTTCCAGTGGATCAGATGGAGCTGGAGAGAGAGAGGGAAGGGGAGGGCGGGGAGAGAGAAATCACTTGTAGCAGAAGACAAAAGAAGTTTCCTAGCAGTTGCTGATTAGAAACCTTGCAAACATCATTTTCACATAGTCACATTATAGGGGAGATGGTCAGCATAAACATTTAAAGAATAAATAAAACATAAACTGTTTTTGAAACATTTCAATTTTGTCTTTCCACACAATGACCTAAGATCATTTAACATTTTAATGAAAACAGTTAAACAAAAAGTGTAAAGAACTGACAAACATCCTAAAAATTAGTTAACTACAATTAAAACAATAACCTAGTACCTGTAGCTCACTTAGCATAATAAAGACATTTATTAATGTCTTCACAGAGTAGTTGAGAGAAACTGGCAGTTGGACTTACCTGAACTGCATGTTTCGTAGAGATGCGTGGGAGGAGTAACACGTGGGTATTACCCAAGCCTTCTTGCCTATTGGAGACTGAGGTATTAATCTTTTGGAGCCACACCTCCGTACCTCCTCCGACTCTCCCAGATTACCGATGGATCGTAGCAGAAACTGAAAGGAAGGACAAACAAAAAACAGCCAACACATATCCTTCCTAATAGCTAACGCTGAACCTGGACTCGCTCAGGCCCCCCCTAGACGCGGGGGCATCCAGACGGGAGGGAAGTGACTCCTCCCACGCATCTGTACGAAACATGCAGTTCAGGTAAGTCCAACTGCCAGTTTCCGAAGAGAAGGCGTGGGAGGAGTAACACGTGGGACATACCAAAGCTAGATGTCCTGGGAGGGATTCGCTGGGCCTGAGCCCCCCTGCAGAACCCTCCTGCCGAAGGCAGCCTCCGCAGAGGCGTAGGCGTCCAGTCTGTAGTGTTTAATGAAGGGAGAAGGAGAAGCCCAGGCGGCTGCCCGGCAGATCTCCTCTATGGGGGCCTGGGTGGACCAGGCTGCAGAGGTGGCTGCACTTCTAGTGGAATGAGCCGTGATGCCCTCAGGGACCGGAAGACCTTGGGCCTTGTAGGCCTGTGAGATGGCCGCCCTAATCCATCTACTGATGGTGGCCGGAGAGACCTTGGCTCCCCGGGAGGAAGGCTAATAAGACACGAACAGAGCCTCCAACCGTCTAAAGGGGGCCGTGCGTTTCAGATATATGCGCAAGGCTCTCCTGACATCCAGCTTGTGCCAGGATTTCTCCCTGTCACCTGAGGGGTGAGGACAGAAGTCCGGGAGAATAATCTCGAGAGCCCTGTAAAAGGGGGAATTAACCTTGGGCATGAAAGCGGGGTCGAGCCTGAGGATGACCCTGTTATCTAAGAAGGTGCAGAGATCCGCCCTACTGGAGAGGGCGTTGATTTCAGAAACTCTCCTGGCCGAGGTGATGGCGACCAGGAAGACAACCTTGAGGGTTAGGAGCTGAAAAGAGACCTCTCTCAGGGGCTCAAATGGGGCTTCGGTGAGGGCCTGAAGGATGGTAGGAAGGTCCCAGGTGGGGAATCGATGGACCACTGAAGGTTTCAGATTCGCCGCCCCCTTGAGAAAGCGCTTTAGGACCGGATGTTGGGCAAGGGAGGGGCATTCACCCCCCCCAGGACTGTGGATAGGGCGGAGACTTGTCTCCTGAGCGTACTAGTGGCTAGACCCTTTTCGTGCCCCTCCAGGAGGAAGTCCAGGACCTGTGGAACCGAGGCTGCAGCTGGACGGAGACCCTTGGCTCGGCACCAGTCCGCGAAGGCCACCCAAGAGGCGTTGTAGATGCGAGTGGTGGACTGTCTCCTGGATGCTTCCACAGTTCTGATGACCTTTTCGGAATATTGAGCCTCCCTTAATTGTTCCCGCTCAATTGCCAGACGGTCAGATGAAGCCACTCCGGGTTCGGATGCTCCAGAGACCCCTGGCGCAGGGCCAGCACCCCCGCTGGGATCCTCCAGTGGGGAGCTGTGGACAGATCCACGAGGTCTGCCAACCAGGGACGACGAGGCCAGAAGGGAGCCACCATTATCATCTCCTCTCCCTCCGCCACCACCCTCCTCAGGACCCCGGGAATGAGGGGAAGGGGGGGAAAGGCTTGAAGAAGACCTGGTGGCCATCTGCAATGAAGGGCGTCCGTGTCCATGGCTCCCCTGGTCGGAAACCTCGAAATGAACTCTGGCAGATGGGCGTTCTGCGGGGTCGCGAAGAGGTCCACCGACGGATGACCGAACCTCTCGCAGATCTGATGGAAGATCGAGGGATGGAACTGCCACTCTCTGTTGTCCACCGTCTCCCTGCTGAGCCAGTCTGCTTGATGGTTGTCCGTTCCGGAAATGTGTTCGGCTTTTATGGACTGAAGGTGCCTCTCTGCCCAGTTCCCCAACCGCAGGGCCTCATCGCGAAGGGCCCTGGAGTGGGTGCCGCCCTGTTGGTTCACGTGAGCCTTGGCCGCTATGTTGTCAGTCAGAACCACGATGTGTTGACCGGCTACCGAGTCCTTGAAGTGTCGAAGGGCCAGATGGATGGCTCTGAGCTCCAGCCAGTTGATGTTGTTTCGTAGATCTGACGGGGTCCAGCGGCCCTGGGCGATCTGATTCTCCAGGTGGGCCCCCCAGCCGAAGAGACTTGCGTCTGTGGTGAGGATCCTCCTCGTCGGTTCCCTGAAGAGGCATCCTCTGTTCAGTGCTGGGGAGAGCCACCAACAGAGGGATAGCCGTACCTGGGGGGTCATTCTGATCCTGAAGGTAGCATCGCTCGTCCCGGCTCTCTGGTGAGGTAGCAGGAACCACTGGAGCTCCCTGGCGTGCAGTCGGGCCCATGGTACGATTCCTATGCACGAGATGAACTTCCCCAGGAGCCTGGAAAGAAGAACTACAGGGACAGAGCGTAACTTGCGAACCTCAAGAATCATTTTAATGATGCTGTCCTTGCGATCCTGGGACAGGAAGACCTCCCCAG
Source organism: Thamnophis elegans (assembly GCF_009769535.1). Lineage (NCBI taxonomy): Eukaryota > Metazoa > Chordata > Lepidosauria > Squamata > Natricidae > Thamnophis > Thamnophis elegans. The sequence continues at coordinate 41,808,210 of NC_045548.1, forward strand.
CTACCGAGTCGATAATGGACCCTAAGTGAAGAAGCCTGGTGGAAGGGACCAGATGGCTCTTTTCCAAATTGATGGAAAACCCCAGGGCCCTAAAGGTGTCTATGGTGATTCTCAGGTCTTGCTCAGCCAGGGCGGGAGACCTGGCTAAGACGAGGATGTCATCCAAATAACAAAACAAATGCACCGGGAGGGAGCGTAGGTGACTGGCTGCTGCTGCTAGGATCTTGGTGAACGTCCTGGGGGCTGATGCCAGCCCAAAGGGAAGGGCCCTGTATTGGAAATGTTGCCCTTCATGTGAAAACCTGAGGAATTTACGGTGTTCCGGGGCGATCCTGATGTGTAAATATGCCTCTGTGAAGTCGATAGAGGCTAGGAAGTCGCCCGGTCGAATGCCCTCCAGAATGGATTTTAGGGAGGCCATTTTAAATTTGCGGTATACCACCCTGGAATTTAGGAGCTTAAGGTCCAGGATGGCCCTCCATCCCCCTGAGCTCTTAGGGACTAAGAAGAGGTTCGAGTAGAACCCGGATCCCTCCTCCCCTCCTGGGACTCCTTCAATGGCCCTGATGTCAAGTAGATGTTTAATGGCTTTGGCCTTAAGGGCCCGCTTGGCCGGGTCCATAGAGGGGGCGAAGGTGCGGAATCTGCTGGGGGGAAGAGAACGAAACTCCAGGTGTAGCCCGAGCCTTACAGTCTGGAGAACCCACTCATCCGAGGTGACCCGTTCCCAGGCATCCGCAAACAGGGAGAGGCGACCGCCGATGGGGAAATCCGGGCCCGGATTACCTGAATCTGCGGAAGGACGACCGCTTCCCCCTCGAAAGGGCCGCTTGCCCTGCTGCTGGCCCCTGAATCTGTCCCTATGGAACTGTCTATCCCCTTGCCTGTGGAATCTAGGGTACTGGTACCTCTGATTCTGGTTGTCCCCGTCGGGTGATCGGTACGGGGCCCTCCTGGGGTATGGCGCGTGGCGGAAGTCCGATCACTTAGTTGTTGTTGGGAGCACCTTCCGCTTGTTCTTATCCTCTACGAGGAGAGGATCCAGCGCCGTCCCGAATAGCTTCTCCCCGGTGTAGTCTGCGCCCGTTAGGTGCCACTTCATCCGGGATTCTGCCTGCCAGTGACGTAGCCAGAGCATGCGCCTAGAAGCAACTGAGGAAGACATAGCTCGGGCTGCATACTTTACCGCATCCAGCGTGGCGTCTGCTAAGAACTGCGTTGCCGCCAGCATCTTGGATATGTCTTGTAGCAGGCGCACATCAGAGGCCGGAGTCCTGTCCCTCAGCTGCTCCAACCATAGGACTGTGGACCTGTTAAAGAAAGAGGCAGAGGCAGCCGCCCTGATAGCCCAGGTGATAGCCTGAAACGTTTTGCGCAGGACAATGTCTGCCTTCTTGTCCTCAGGTTTGAGGCAATTGGCAGTGTCTCCTGCGACCACTGTTGAGGATGAAGCCAGAGTGGCCACTGGGTTGTCCACCTCCGGTACCTGGAGAGCCTGGGCAAAAGTTTGATTAAGGTTGTAAAACTTTCTTTCATTCCCACCTGGGGTGGGGAAGGACCCTGGTTTTACCCACTGCGATTTAAGGACTTCCATGAACATCTCTGGAGTGGGAATCTCCTCCTTAGCCACAGGAGGTCTATGGAAGGGCCCCTTTTTCTTCTTGCTCTTACCCTTGTCAGATGATTCCGCTGCCGGTTTGGGATCCGGGGGGCGGGGGGATCCAGGTCGGCTGTGGCCGCTGCCTTGCGAAGTAAGGAGCTAAATAAGGAAAGGGGAAAAAGCCCTGCCATGGTGGAATCAACCTCTGCCTGGGGATCCTCATCCTCTGAGAACCCCACCTCCTTCAATTCTCCTTCCTCTAGGTCGGAGGCCTCGCTAGCCGTGGAAGGGGAGGGAGACCTGGCTCCCCTGGCAGCTGATGTGCTGGGGTGTTCTTGCTGGATCCTAGGGGGATCCTGTGGGGCCCTGCTCCTGGAACCTTGAGGTTGCTGACCTAAGCTAGAAGCCATTATCTGGGCCAGAGCCCTGGCTACTGTTGGTTAAGTCCTGGAAACTGTTGGTTAAGTCAGGTAGGGCAGACTGTAGTTCTGGAGGCTGGGGATATTCCCTGGGCTCCGGAGAAAGGGGAGCCAGGCGAGGCCTGGTTGGGCTGGTGGTTCTGCGCCCAAAGGGATCTGCTCTGGAGTCCACTGGGGGAGCAGGCGAAAGGGGGGGGGCGATAAAGAGCTATGTCTTCTAAAGGAGCCCCCTGGAGAGGCTGGAGATGCTGCCCGGGCCTCCAGCCGGGCTGGGGCCCTGCGAGGGGAACGAGACCTGGAAGGGGAAGAGCTGATGGTCACCCTGAATTCCCTGGCCGAGGCCCTGGTGTTTCTGGCCTCCTTCCTGGGGGCTGCCTGTTTGGGGGCCCTGGCCTTATCCCTCCTCAGTGGGGATCTCCCCCTGGGTGCTGGGGAAAAACCTCTGGAAGTTCCCTCACCGGGATCCTCACCCCCTGGGGCCTTGGGCATGGTGCCCTTGCTCCTGGTCGCCTCCACCATTACTCACGGTTAGATGCACACCACCTCCTCTTCCTATAGCCGGCTGCAAGGTCGGATTCTGCTCTCAGGGGCTGGATCCGCTCTTTAAGCCCTTGTGCTGATCCTCTGAATCAGTTGCCGGCAGGCCCAGCTCTGGATCACCCCCGGATCACCGGCGGGGTAGAGCGTAGAAGAAGCCTCTTCCGGCTTGCTGGAGTCTTCTGAGCACTTTCGGCCTCCGTAGGGAAGCTCCGATCACGTGCTCGACCACGTGCTCTTTTCAAAATGGCGACCGCCGACCTGCAGACCGATCCTCCTGCTGCTGGAGATCGTAGGGGGTAGCTCCTGGAAGTCCCCGAGCCTCGCAGGTCCTCTTCTGCCTCCCACAGGCCTGGGCTTCACCTGGATCGATCGTGCCAGGCAGAGGCTTATTTCCCCTCTCTTACGCGACCAGCCGGTCGCACGGGGCGCGCGCACACACGCTGGTTTGCAACAAGGCTTTTCCAGCGGCGCGGAGCACAGCGGAGGAGAGGTGAGGAGAAAGGCAAGGTCCTTATCGGAAACCTTTGTAGCTGGAGATAGCTGATCCAATCTTGAGGAAAAAAACTCTTCTTCGAAGAGAAGGGAGAGAAGGAAAAACACTCCTTTTCAGGCCAAGACTGAGGTAATCTGGGAGAGTCGGAGGAGGTACGGAGGTGTGGCTCCAAAAGATTAATACCTCAGTCTCCAATAAGCAAGAAGGCTTGGGTAATACCCACGTGTTACTCCTCCCACGCCTTCTCTTCGGAAACCTGTTGGGATACCAGGTAGATTTTTCAGAGGAACACATTCCAATTTAATGAGGCACCAGACAGAAATTGTATTTTCCAGGAGCCACTACCTTATTCTTCCAATGAGATCAATATTTAGATAGATTCATATAGATATGCTGTTATTCAGAGTTCATATTTGATATCAACTGAGCATGGGCAGCTCATAAAATTAAAAAGCAACAAAAAACAATCAAGTAGAAATTACAGAAATAAATTACAAATTAAATTATAAAATAAGAAACAAATCACCACAAACAAACAAACAAACAAACATAGACAATTATTACAAGATAGATAGCAATCCAGGCAACATATCAAAAGAATCATACCCAGGGTAGTCCCATATCTCCTACTCCAAGGCCTGAGAGATGAGAGCTTGATGGGGATATTCAGAGGGGACATCATTCCAAAATGAATTAAGAAGAGAAATGAATAGCCAATCCTGCTATTATGTTTAATAGTCCCTCATTTTATCTTCAGTTATTTGTACTTTTAACATATGCATATACCTCTGAAAAATTTAAACCATTCTAAGTATACTAACAGGTAAAATGTAAAGGAGTTTCTGCAGATTTTATTCCGCTAGTCATTGCTAACTAGTGGGGGGGAGGGTGCTCATCTCCATTTCAAGGCCATTGAGCCAGCACTGTGCAAAGATGTTTCTGCAGGTATGTAGCCAGCATGACATCACAGAGCACTCGTACCTTCCCACCGAAGTACTGCCTATTTCAGCGATGGCCAGCTTTTTTATTGTTGTGTGCCGCGAGCACGCCCAACCACATCCATAATATAAAGCGTATGCGCCCCCATGTGCCCTGCCCCTGCGCATGGATGTGACTCCCCTGTGCATGGGCATGTGACCCCCTGCGCTACCCTGTCCCCTGTGCATGTGACCCTTCCCGTGCCCCGTATTGAGCCTAGTAGGCCTCCCTGCAGCCTCCTGGGAGCAAAAACAGACCATGGCGGGTACATCACACCCCTCTGTGCTCCCCCCATCCCCGTGCATGTATGTGCAACCCTCTGCACGTGTATGTAAGCCCCCATCCCCTGTGCATGCATGTGCATCACCTGCATGCACCACGTCTCCAGTGCATGCATGGCAGAGACACAAAAATCAGCTGGCGGCAGGAGGCACACACACATGTGTGGCGGAGCTGAGCTGGGCGATGGCTCGCGTTTCCGCAGAGAGGGTTCTGTGTGCCACCTGTGGCATGCGTGGCGTAGGTTCACCGTCACCGGTCTATTTATCTACTCGCATTTGCATACAAGTAAGACCTGGGCAAAGAATGGGGCCTCACTTGATTGCACAACTGTCAGTTCTCCAACCTGGGCTGTTGGCTTTCCAACTGATGAGCCTAGCATCTTAACCGCTAAGTCACCATATGCATATAAAAACCTCTTTTGATAATTTGCAAATCAAGTTAGCATAGGTAATAAAATAATAATATTATTATTTTTAATTAAATGCATATTCTAAATGAACTGCACAGCTTTTCAAAATTGGAATTCAAAAACATTCACTACTATCTAGCTGAATATTGGACAATGAACATTACTTGGTCATATTCATTGTACAATTTCTTATAGCATCAATATATTTTAGAACAAAAAAAGAAATATTAATATTATACAATATAAAATGTGACAGATGGTGCTTATCACTCAGTTTGGCATTCAGAATGTGTTAATGTGTTTGGTGAATTTAAAGAATAAAAATATTGTTTGACTTTGTTCTTTTCAATTATTTATCAGTTTTAAAACTATAGATATTTTCTCTTTCTCTCAATGCTAAATGATTCATTTATATACTAAATCATGTCTTGACATTTCAGTCTCTATTTCTTTTTAGTATTATGCAAACCTTGCAATAATCACATCTGTTTTAAGCATATTTTAATTGGCTTTTCTCATTGTCCCCACTAGAGGGCACTCGTGCTCTCTATCACATTAAGTAAAAAGGAAAACAAAACAAAGAAAAAGTTATTTTTCTCTTTTGATCTTACAGACAGATCTACAGAAAGAAAACCATTGCATTAAAGAGTTAAGAGTCTAGGCACAAATACTATCGTGAAAACAGTGCTCTCTATGTGACTCCAACTATCTTTTTAACGTCAACATATAGAAGAAAGAAAGTTGTAACAATGCTATGAAAGACAATAGTTAAGTTTACACAGGTGATTTTATACCTGTTAGCGGATAAAGCCATAGAGAGAGCTAGTATCAAATACAGAGGTAAATTGCTACAAAGGATCTTTTTCTCTCTTAAATAGAAAAATATTGTTGTAAAGCATTTTAAAGGAAAAGTGAAGTAAGATTTTTAATAAAAGAAAATTTTCATGTATTTATTTTAAAAAGAGCTATTTATGTCAAATTGAGACAATAATTACAATGTATTTTTAAAACAAATTTCATAACTAATTTTTCAGGTTCAGTTTGTGACTGATGGTACCTGATCACCCCAAATATATTTACTAGATTCATTGTCCTACAAAAAACATGGTGAAGTGTTCTGTCCCCCCTTCTTCTCTTGTTAACAGACGACAGGCAAACAAACTTAAAAGGAAATCTCTTTATCAGTCCTCGGCTCAAACTGGCTACGAGCCCAAAATAATTAAAGTCTCTGCCTGAAGATAACGGAATGCAAAACAAATCTCTCTTACGGCAACACAAAGTGAACAAAAAGAAAGCAAAGCACTTCTTCAAATGTCTCTACGAATCAGGGTTACAGAAATCAAATCACTTTTCCAAGTGTCCATCCAAGAAACCATGACCGAGGATCAATGAACGTTGAACTCACGAATGAACGTTGACTCCTGCAACCAGGGCGTGGCACCATCCGTCCTTTTATCCCCAGAAGATGCCCCTAACGAGCCCCAGCTGCATAGTTAATCTTGCATCCCGAAAAGACTCACAGAAGACTGCTGCTGAGTCACAACAGTGAAGTATGTTTTTGCATTAAAGTTTTACAAATTTACTCCCCAAAACAAAAAACTTCCAGAAAAAAAATAAGTACCTTTTGATTGCAGTCCATGGTCTAACTGAAGTCATGGACTACAATAGATTCATCTTTGGCATTATATTGGTGAGAAAAGAGAGGAAAAGGCCACAATGATTACTTCTTAGACGAAAAAAAACCCACAACCTGTTGAACTTACCTCCTGATCTTATAAAAACATTTCCTCCCTTGTTTATTCAACCTTTTGACTTTTCTATTTTAAATGAGAATCATTTTGAGAAGTGGCTTAGTTCACTTATCATAGAAAGCCATAATGGGGCCTGGCGGTTGGTTATGCATGAACAGAATCATTTTCACTTAATGTAGTAGGAAGCCAGGCATAATGCTTTAGTCAACACACCACTCTTTAAAAAATCCAGCCAATGGAAAGAACATTGGTCCTCACCTGAATATTTCTTTTATGTAGAGTGGCGGGAGGGATTACAGCTGGGTTTAGTCACAGCCTGATTGGTCCAAAGACTGAGGGAAATTTCTTAAAGTATCCTTCCTTCCCTATTGGCTCCCAGTTTCCTCGAGGTCGAATGGAGAAAGCTGCAAGACACAAATCGAGCAAAAAAACAACAGACCACCCGACCACCCCTCACCCACCCTAATAGCTATACTAAGGCAGGATGTAGCCCCTCCCACCACTCTACATAAAAGAAATGTTCAGGTAAGGACCAATGTTCTTTTTCTTGTAGAGATGGTGGGAGCGGCTACAGCTGGAACATACCCAAACTCGGTCCCAGGACGGGATGTTGACCCCGGGGGAGGAGAGGTCGCCACCTGTTGGAGAACCCAATGTCCAAAGGAGCGAAAGAGTCGAGCCGGTAGTGTCGGATAAAGGACATTGGGGACGCCCTAGTGGCTGCCCTACAGATATCCTCCAGTGAGGCACTAGTGCTCCACGCGGCTGTGGTAGCGGCACTCTGCATAGAGTGGGCTGTAATCCTTTGAGGGGGAGTCTGACATAAGGCTTCATAAGCCACTGTGATGGCCTGATGCAGCCACCTGCCTATAGTGGCAGAAGAGACCCTAGCTCCAAGAGTACTAGGCTGAAAGGAAAGAAAAAGGGCCTCCTACCGCCGAAAGGAAGACATATGCCTGAGATAAATGTGCAAAGCATGGCGGACATCTAATTGGTGCCAAAGGTGTTCTCACTCGTGAGAGGGAGAGGAACAGAAGTTAGGGAGGATGACCTCCTGCGATCTGTGAAAGAAAGAGTTAACTTTTGGGAGGAAGGTTGGATCCAGCCTAAGGACGACTCTATCTTGGTGGAATTAACAGAGGTCATCTTTGGATGACAATGCCCCTAGCTCCGAGATTCGCCGAGCTGAAATAACGGTGACGAGAAAGGCCACCTTTAGAGAAACGAACCTGAGATGTACTGTTCTTAATGGCTTGAATGGCAGCCCCGTAAGAGCCCTAAGTACTAGGGCCAGGTCCCACGTTGGAAACCGATGCACCGGAGGGGGACACAGGTTCGCTGCCCCTTTAAGGAACTATTTGATTAAAAGGAACTTGTGATAGGGAGAAATGGCCATTCCCCACCAGGACGGAGGACAGTGCAGCTACTGTCTCTGTAAGGTGTTATGAGAAAGACCTTGGTCTAAGCCGTGTTGTAAGAATTCAAGGACTTGGGAGACCGAAGCATTGGCCAGCGAAAGGTTGAATCTCCTACACCAGAGAACAAACGTTGACCACATTGAATTATAGATCCGTGTGGTCGACAGGTGCCTAGAGGCTTCAATGGTGGAAATGACCTTGGCTGACAGATTAGCGTCCCTCAGGAGGCACCGCTCAAGTGCCAGGCGGTCAGATGGAGCCACTGGGGCTCTGGGTGGAACAGGACCCCGTGGCACAGGGCGATCTCCTCCTGAGGAATCCTCCATGGGGGAGATATGGACAGTTGGACAAGGTCCACAAACCAAGGTCGTCTTGGCCAATATGGGGCTACCAGAATGATGTGTGTCCTCTCTATTACTACCTTCCTCAGGGTCCCCTAGATTAAAGGGAGAGGGGGAAAGGCATAAAGAAGGCCTGGAGGCCATGGACTTCTGAGGGCATCTGTCCTCTCCGTGTTGCGCACTGGGAAGCGGGAGAAGAACCGGGACAATTGAGTGTTGGCTGGGCTCCTGAACAAGTCCACCAATGGGGTGCCAAAGCAGCGGCAAATCCTGTGAAATAGTTCTGGAATCAGTTGCCACCCGCCGTGGTCGACTGTCGCTCAACTCAGCCAGTCGGCCTGAAGGTTGGCTATGCCTGAGATGTGCTCTGATGTTATTGATGCCAGGTTGTTCTCCACCCAGACTCCGAGTTTCTGAGCTTCCAGCCAGAGGCACTTGGAATGCGTTCCCCCTGACGGTTTATGTGTGCCTTTTCGGCTACATTGTCCATCAGAAGCAGCACATGGTTATTGACAATCGAGTCCCAAAAATGAAGGAGGGCCAGGTGAGCTGCCTTCAGTTCCAGCCAATTTATATTGTGATGCAGGTCTGAGATTGTCCAACAACCCTGTGCCAGTTTGGGTTCCATCAGGGCCCCCCAGCCATAGAGACTCACGTCCGTCGTGATTGTGATACGATCCGGCTCTCAAATGTCGGATCCACGTCGCAGGGCCAGAGATAACCACCACCTTAGGGACCAGCAAAGGCCTGGTGATAGTTACTGTCTGCAGTGAGTTGCTCATGCGGTGGCATTGGTAGGAATGAGTGTCCACTGGAGTGTCCGAGAATGAAGACAGGCCCAGGGTACTATCCCTATGCATGACACCATCTTGCCCAGCAAGCGGGACAAGGTCAGGATGGAAACTAACTGACTTGTGCAGACGTGACGTGCTAAGGCTTGAAGATTTGTGAGATGTTCTGAGGAAAGTCGAACAAGACCTGCTATAGAGTCTATTACTGTACCCAGATGACAGATTCTCGTCGTGGGTGAGAGATGGCTCTTGGGGAAGTTGACAGAGAACCCCAGAGACTGTAACAACTGAATGGTCAGGTTCAGGTCTTGAATTGCTGCGTGCGTGATTGGACCTGAACGAGCATGTCGTCTAGGTAGCATTGGAGTCTCACTGGGTGGGATCAAAGGTGAACCAGGATTTTCGTGAACGTGTGCGGGGCGGAGGCCAGACCAAATGGGAGAGCGTGTACTGGAAGTGGCATCCCTGGTATGAGAACTGGACGAATCTGTGATGGGCAGGCATGATCAGAATGTGCAGATACGCTTCTGTAAAATCTACAGATGCCATGAAGTCGCCCCGCTGGATCCTCAGGAGTATGGACCTGAGAGATGACATTTTGAAGCGCCGGTAAACCAGATAAGAGTTGAGGCATTTCAGGTCCAAAATTGCCCTCTATTCCTCTGAGCTCTTTGGGACAATGAATAGGTTGGAGTATAGACCCAACCCATACTCCTCCATCGGGACCGGTTCTATCGCTCAGATGTCTAGCAAGTGTTGGATGGCCAGACTCATTAGGCAGCGCCATTCCGTATCCCTGAACAGAGGGAAGGTCCTGAAGAGCATTGAGGGGAGAGAAATTCTAGACGGAGGCTGTCCCTGATGGTGGACCTGACCCAAACATCCGACATTATTTGGTTCCACTGATCCATGAAGGATGCTAGGCAGCCACCAATGGGCTGACTTGAGTTGGAGTCATTTCCCTCTGCAGAAGGGGCAGCCGCCACCCCCCACGAAAGGGCTGCTTGGGCTGACCCTGGTACCTGCCCCTGTCCTGATAGAAGGGACAGTGACTTTGTCTGTTGAATCTATAAGGGAAGTATCGCTGTTGGCGTTAATCCGGTTCAGGTGCCCTGTAAGAAGGTCTACAGTAAGGAGCTGGACGGGGTCTGGCTTCTTGGTGTTAGGACCTTCTTCTTATCTTTGTTCTCAACAAGAATTGGATCAAGCGATTCCCCGAAGAGATTGGGACCAGTGTAAGGGGCCGCTGCTAAATTCCATTTAGACTTGTCCATTTGCCAGTTGCGAAGCCGCAAAGGACATCTGGACATTACCGAGGTGGACAATACCCGGGATGCAAACTTAATAGTATCTAGAGTGGCACCCGCAGAGAACTGAGTGGCAGAGATGATTTTGGTGAGGTCTTGGTGAAGATGCTCATCTTGAATCAGGATGTGGTCCTGTAACTGGCGTAGCCACATCACGTTGGTGTGATTAAAATAGGAAGCAGCAGCGGCCGATTTGATAGCCCAGGCGGAAGAATTAAAATTCTTACGTAAAGAAAGTTCCACACGCTTGTCCTTGAGCTTTAGTTTGTCAGCCACATCTCCTGAGACGATGGTAGAAGCATTTGCGAGAAGAGCAATAGGGACGTCTACCATCAGCAATTGAAGGGCCTGGGAGAAATTATTGTGATCTGGAAGACTTAAGTTCAAATGCCCATTTTCATATAAAACCTATTAGGTAACTTACATATAAAACCTATTAGGTAACCTTAGCCAAGCCTAACCCATAGGGTTTCTATGAAGTTACAATGTACTTTGAGCAATTCTGGAAAAAAAAAGGTTTTATCTGTTCAAGATGTCCTCAACTATGTCTCTGCTAAACCCCATACTGTATTGAAATATTGTGGCTTTGCTTCCAGAAAAAGTTCCCAGTTGCCCAAGTGATTCTTGTATCCTATAGGACTATTCTAGCTCATGTCAGTTCCAATTTGAGCTCTTATATAAACCTTCAGCAATCAACAGATGAACATCTATCTGAATTGCATGACCAGTGGCCCTGGATGAAATGAATTACTGTAACCCCTTTCAGTCAGAACTCAGGTCTAGGCATGGGATGAAACCAAATTGGTTACTTTGAGATGATTTCTGGTTGGTAGCTTATTTGTCTTTGCTCTCCTTGAGCTTTCAGTGTCCTTTGATAGCATTAACCATGATAACTATCTGGATTAACTCTGTGGGATGGGAGTCAATAGCACAGTATTGGACTGGTTTTCTTCCTTCCTATGAAGCAGTCCAGTTGATGTTGATTGGGAGTGAGCTCTCACCTGCAATTTCTAATATGTGGGATGCTGCAAGGTTCAGTAGTTTCTCTGCTTCTATTTATCATCTACATGAAGTTAATGGGTAATGCCATTTCTTGCTATGGGATGAGTTATTACACTGATAATACCCAATTATACATTTCCATCCCTTGCGAACTAAGCAATGATATTACTGTCTTGTCCAAGCCTCTGGAGGCTGCGGGGATCTGAATAGGAAACAGTAAGCATTAACTGAACCCCAACAAGACTGAATGGCTCTGGATTTGGGGGCTTTTTTATCTGAGATATTACCCTCTTTGGCATGGATGAGGTTGCACCACTTCAGACAGAACCCACATGCAATCTAGAGGCCTTCTAAACTCAGAGCTCCTACAAGAGGAGCAAGTGGCAGTCTTGACTAGGAGGGCCTTTGCACAGTTTTGCGTTGTATGCCAGTTGCACCCCTTCTTGGACCATAAGGTTCTGCTCATAGTCACTCATGTCCTGGTCAACTTCCGACTGGATTACTATAATGTGCTCTTCATGGGACTGCCCTTGAAAAGCATCTGGAAGCATCAACTGGTACAGAGTGTGGCTCCATGTACAGTTATGTGCATCCTAGAGTGGCACAGTTCCACAAACTGCACTGGCTGCTGGTTTGTTTCTGGATACAATTCAAGGAGCTGGTTTTGACCTTTCAGTCCATATTATCTAAGGAACCACACCTTCCTAATGACATCTACACATCACATTAGGCTGAGAGGGAGAGGTATGCTAAGGATCTCATCTACCAAGGAGTGCTATCTGGCATGTCCCTTTGGCTGTGGCTCCTGCTCTTTGGAACATGATTCCCCCACAAGATGAATTAGCCATTCAGAAACTTTTCAGAACATGATTTATCCAGAAACCTTGGAGATCCTGTGGGCATCTATGAGTAGGTTGTATTGTGCCTAAATAGTTTTTCTCCTGCAATCATACTTCTTTATTTTTATGTATCCTGTTTTAAGTGTTTTAATAGTTGTGATCTCATTGAAAGCGTTTGTTGTACACTGCCGAGAATCACTTCTAGTGAAATGCGAGGCTGTATAAATATGCTAAATAAAAAAGCTAAGCCATATTATTTCTGAAATACATATCCAATTTAGAGATATTTCAAGTAATTGCCTTGAGATAAACCAACATTATCTTCTTAATGCTGCTTATTAGAGATTAATACTGTTTCATAGTTTTCATAGAGTAGCATAACTCACTTTAATTATTTACATTTATATTTAACTTTGTTTTGCATATTTAGTGTTCCTTAATAGAGAAAAAGATGCAATTTCCAGTCATTTAGTCACCTAATATGAAGATAATTTTGTTTGCAATCTATAATATAAAACTTGATTCAATTAGACGAGAGGGCAGACCTGGCATGTATTACTGAGACCTGGCTGGGCCCGGAGGGAGGAGTCCCCCTCGTAGAGATGTGCCCAGAGGGTTTTCAGGTGCTCCATCAGCCGAGAGCTCAGGGAAGGGGGGGGGGTGGCCATTGTTATCCGAGAGTCTCTAGCACCTCGTAGGATCCCTGCTCCGGAGCTTGTCGGGTGTGAGTCCCTGCTGGTGAAGTTGGACCTCAAGGGTCAAGTGGGTCTGCTGCTAACGTACCTGCCTCCTAACTGCGTTGCAGCAGCCCTCCCCTCGCTCTTCGAGTCGATAGCCGAGCTGGCAGTTGAGTTCCCCAAACTTATGGTTCTGGGGGATTTCAATTTGCCTTCGCTTGGTGAACACTCTGATGGAGCGCAGGAGTTCATGGCTTCCATGACAACCATGGGCTTGACCCAAGTAATCCGAGGACCAACCCACTCAGCGGGTCACACGCTTGACCTCGTATTCCTCTTGGAGCAGTGGAATTGTGATCTTGGTCTGAGGGGTAGCGAGATCTTGCCCCTGTCATGGTCAGACCACTACCTATTGAGGCTTGACTTTCGGAGACCAAACCCCCACTGTAGGGAGGAGGAACCGACCAGGTGGTTCCGCCCCAGGCGACTTATGGACCCTTTGGGGTTCCAGACGGAGCTTGGGGTTATTCCTGATACTCTCGCCCACAGTCCGGCGGAGACGCTGGTTGCTGCCTGGAACTTGGCAGTGACAAAGTCTCTTAACCGGATTGCGCCTCTACGGCCGCTCCGAGGCAGTGGATCCCGGAGGGCTCCTTGGTTTACTGAGGAACTCCGGGAGAGGAAGCGCCAAAGGAGACGCCTAGAGCACTTATGGAGGTCCAGTAAATCCGAATCGAGCTGAGCACTTTTAACAACCTGCACCAGAGAATACATTCGAGCAATTAGGACGGCTAAGAGAACACACATTGCCTCTCTGGTTGCGTCTGCCGAGTCGTGCCCAGCCGCCCTGTTTAGGATAACCCGTTCCCTCCTAAATAGGAGGGATACGGGTGATCCGCTGCAGGGCAGGGCTGAGGATTACGTCCAATTCCTCGCAGACAAGGTTGCTCGGTTCCGGGCGGACCTGGACTCCAATTCTGCAGAACCAGCCGAGGCACTAAGGGATAATCTGGTAAGCCATCGCTGGATTGAGTTTCAAGCTGTTACCCCTGAGGATGTGGACAAGGTGATGAGAGCTGTAGGTGCCTCCACATGTGTGCTGGACCCGTGCCCCTCCTGGCTGGTTGTAAACAGCAGAGAGGTGACACGAGGCTGGATCCAGGCGGTTGTTACAGCCTCTCTACGGGAGGAGGTCTTTCCTCCCGTCGCTTTAAAGGCGGCGGTGGTGAGACCCCTCCTGAAGAAACCATCCTTGGATCCAGCCGTTTTAAATAACTATCGTCCGGTTTCCAACCTCCCCTTTGTGGGGAAGGTTGTTGAGAAGGTGGTGGCCTTTCAGCTCCAGCGGTCCTTGGAGGAAGCCAGTTATCTCGATCCATTCCAGTCAGGCTTCAGACCTGGCTGCAGCACAGAAACCGCGCCTCCATCCTGGTGCTCCTTGACCTCTCAGCGGCTTTCGATACCATCGACCATGGTATCCTTCTGCGACGACTGCGGGAGGTGGGGGTGGGAGGCGCTGTTTTACAGTGGTTCTCCTCTTACCTCTCGGACAGGTCGCAGTCGGTGTTAGTCGGGGGGCAGAGATCGACCCCTAGGCCCCTAACGTATGGGGTGCCGCAGGGTTCGGTCCTGTCCCCCCTTCTTTTCAACATCTACATGAAACCGCTGGGTGAGATCATTCGACGGTACGGGATAAAATACCACCAGTATGTGGACGATACACAGTTGTATTTGTCCGCCCCGTGCCAACTCAACGAAGCGATGGATGTGATGAGCCAGGGTCTTGAGGCTGTTAAAGACTGGATGGGGGTCAACAAACTTGTGCTCAACCCAGAAAAGACCAAGTGGCTGCTGTGTTTCCCTCCCGCGAATTGGCCAAGTGTCCCATCTCTCAGGCTGGGGGGTCAAATTGTATGCCCCTCAGACAGGGTTCGCAACTTGGGAGTCCTCCTGGACCCACAGCTGATTTTCGCACATCATTTGTCAGCTGTGACCAGGGGGGCATTTGCCCAGGTTCGCCTGGTGCACCAGTTGCATCCCTACCTGAACCGGGAGGCCCTCACAACAGTGCCCTTGTGACCTCTAGGCTGGAATACTGCAATGTGCTCTACATGGGGCTGCCCTTGAAGAGCATTCGGCGACTTCAGCTGGTCCAGAATGCGGCCGCGCGAGCGATCGTGGGTGCACCTCGGTTCACCCACGTAACACCTATCCTCCGCGAGCTGCACTGGCTGCCTGTTGATCTCCGGGTGCGATTCAAGGTGCTACTTATCACCTACAAAGCCCTTCATGGTATTGGACCTGGATACTTGAGAGACCGCCTACTGCCAATTACCTCCACTAGACCGATACGATCGCATAGATTAGGCCTCCTCCGAATTCCATCATCTAGCCAGTGTAGACTGGCAACTACCCGGAGGAGAGCCTTGTCGGTGGCTGCTCCGACCCTCTGGAACGAACTCCCCATGGAGATTCGGACCCTCACCACCCTCCAGTCCTTCCGCGCCGCCCTAAAGATCTGGCTGTCCCGGCTGGCCTGGGGTTAAGACTCTAACCCCACTCGAATTGTGTGGCTGTTGTGTTTTTTTAATATGTTGTATTGTCTGTATGTTGGAAACTGTTTGTCCTCCCCCCCCCTTTTTTGAACTGTGAGCCGCCCTGAGTCCCCCCAGGGAAAAGGGCGGCATACAAATAAAGGGAAAATGAAAAAAATGCAAGCATATAAACATTGAAACGAAATACATATGTATTTCTCACTGACCTGAGAAATACATATTCTTTCAAAGAACAAATTCATATTCCAAGAATGAAACACATGTTGCCATTATGTTTCAATAAGTCATGCATCATTCATACTGTTAAAACAAACTAAAGGCACCAGGAAAGCAATTAAAGGCTGTGTACAAATTGTTTAATATTAAGACTTTGATGTATGATCATTATGAGGTTACTAGGAAACCAAAACACACATAGAAAGCCCTGCAGTTATACTCATTGATGATTATATTTTGATGAACACACAACCTTTATATCATAACATAATCATATTTGAGAGAAACAGATATGTAGGCACTTGTGCTTGGATTCATCTTGAGCAACATTAATTGGGAAGAAAATAAATGGTCCATGTCCCCACAAAAATTATTTTTTCAAGGAGGCCCTCTTTGGATCAACACAGAATAGATTAGCATGGAATCAGAGTTTGGCAGCTCCTCTAGACGTCAAATGTTATTTGAACAAAATTTGTATATGCAACTTGCCCAAACTAGTGTTATTCAATTTGATCTGGCTCATGCTTATTTAAAAAATACAGAATAACAGAGTTGGAAGGGACCTTGGAGGTCTTCTAGCCCAACTCCCTACTTAGGCAGAAAACCCTACACCACTTCAGACAAATGGTTATCCAATATCGTCTTAAAAACGTCTAGTGTTGGAGAATTCACAACTTCTGGAGGCAAGTTGTTCCACAGATTAATTGTTCTAACTGTCAGGAAATTTCTCCTTAGTTCTAAGTTGCTTCTCTCCTTGATTAGTTTCCACCTATTGCTTCTTGTCCTACCTTCAGGTGCTTTGGAGAATAGCTTGACTCCCTCTTCTTTGTGGCAGCCCCTGAGATATTGGAACACTGCTATCATGTTTCCCCTAGTCCTTCTTTCCATTAAACTAGACATATCCAGTTCCTGCAATCATTCTTCATATGTTTTAGCCTCCAGTCCCTTAATCATCTTTGTTGCTCTTCTCTGCACTCTTTCTAGAGTCTCCACATCTTTTTTTACATCATGGAGACCAAAACTCAATGCAGTATTCCAATGTGTCCTTACCAAGGCATTATAAAGTAGTATTAAAACTTCATGTGATCTTGATTCTATCTTTCTGTTTCATTAAACTAGACATACCCAGTTCCTGCAACTGTTCTTCATATGTTTTAGCCTCCAGTCCCCTAATCATCTTTGTTGCTCTAAATAAATGTCACTGTTTTTAAACTTCCAAATAGGTGAACATGCATTTGCAAAACATTTTGCTCTTTTATTTCTTTCTACCGCTGATTTCTATTTTTCCAAATATAAATACATAGGCATTAAACTTTTTCCCAACCTTAAAAAAAACCCTAAACAATGTCTCTTTAAAAAAAAAAAACACATCACCATTACCTTTTATTTCTCTGATGTTCTTATGGTAGTTAAGTGATAAGCACTAGAGCAGATTTTTTTTTCCCACTGCTAGAAAAATCAATGATTTATTATACCTGGCACTGGGAACACAAAGGAGAATGAAGAATGCACAGCTTTTAAAATACCTCAAAAATTAAATATAAATTTAATCTATATATAAACTTCAACTGGTGCTGAGGGATTTTTTAAAAGGAGGTGCTCTGAGTATGCACTTTTATACCTATGATGATCTATTATTCAAACATGATAAAACAGACTTTTATTGATCAGAAGAAAAAAATTCAACATTCAAGAAGATTCAAGACAGGCAAAGATAAAAAGTCAGATGATACACATAGAAGCAGAAAATGTATCCAAGTGATGCTTTGGATAATTTACATGGATTCCAGGTATCAAATACAATAGCTAGCAGAGAATGTGTCTACCTGAAATAAATATTGCACAGATGCACATATAAACAATGGATATTCAATAAACATGAGATTAGGTACATTTTGAAGAAAACATTTAACTTTTGTCTAGCAAGCAAGTAGCAAATTATTATTTTTTCAATGTGTATTAAAAGGGGCATAAATAGGGTACAAAATAGTCCTATGGCCACTGGTATGCCCAAGATCCTAGAATAACTTAAGATGCTTTATATTTTATCCAAGCAGTATCTTTTATATCTAAATAAAACAGTTTAGTGGGTGACAGTCCTTTTTACAGATACTCAAAAATACAGAAAGGTTTATTTGTCTTTGGAAGTTAGTTTTCTCCTACAAAATAAAGAACAAAGTTAGAAAACTCTTTGTTTACAAGAATATTTTTACAATTTACTGTTTTTCACCCATGTTTCCAAAGGGCAAGAGTTCATCAAAGAAAAACATTATATTAAGTCTTGGGGCCAGACTTCCTAGCTTGTTACCAGCAGAAACGGGGAGGAATTTTAGCAGGAAATGCTATATTGGGTCACATGCTTGAACCTAGACATCCAGTTATACAAAGTCAAGATTGCCATGTAACCTCTCCTTCCTGCAAAGGTGCATTACTGACCACGCCTACTAAAGAACAGGAACAGACACAACGCCTTTCTCATTTCCTTCTGCCACTCACAAAGCAGTCTGTACTGTGACAAATCTATATGCAGCAATGCACCAATGCACCAGTGACAAAATCACAGCTTGCTTCCTCTTGCAACACTTCTAAAAAGTGGCTTAAGATTGGGGTGGGGAGGGTGGGGGAATCATCTATAAAAGTAAGACAAAAAGAACACCCAGAGACATGAAATTTCTGCTGGTCTTTCGAGCCTACAGATTTCCTGTGGTTCAGAAGACTGTTTTGACTGAAACTAATGGGGAAATCTGCTTCACAACTTTTCCAAAGTTTTCATCCCCTAAAGTGTTTTTTTTCTTCTAATTCAATTCAAAGTGCTTAAGTGTTGATTACTTTTTGCTCTTAGGGTATTGTGATTTTATTTACTTGATTGCAAGTATATGACATGACCTGAGTTGGGACATCTAAGTGCAAAAACGGGACAAATCTAACCCTTTCCTCTAGGCCCATTATTTATTAGAAACAAAGGCAAACAATACATAATTATTTTTCATGGATGCATAAAGAAAGAAAAAACATCAGAGGTGGTATTCAGCAGGTTCTGACCAGTTCTGGAGAACTGGTAGCAGAAATTTTGAGTAGTTGGGAGAACCGGTAAATACCACTTCTGATTGGCCCCACCCCCATCTATTCTCTGCCTCCCGAGTCCCAGCTGATCAGGAGGAAATGGAGATTTTGCAATGGCTTGGTGGGTGTGGCATGGCCCTGGAATGGGGTGGGAATGGAGATTTTACAGTATCCGTCCCCTGCCACGCCTACCAAGCCACACCCACATAATCGGTAGTAAAATTTTTGAATCCCACCACTGAAAAACATGGAAGGTAAAATAGAAATTACATGAAATATAATGAGTATAATGTTTAATATCCTCCTGAAAGTATAAAACGCTATTAAAACTAAAATAATTTGAAGAGACTTTTCCTGTGGCTAAATAGACATTGCTATTTCATTTAATAAATATTTGAATTGGCTTCAGTTATAACCAATTTAACAATTTATTTGAGTTTAAGTTGGAAGTAGCCTCTTTTCTCAAATAAATGTGCTATCTACAATCTGTGTAGTGAGCTGAGCATTTATTCTAAATCAATTGATTAAGTACTGCTGAGCTAAAAACAGTGAAATGATAATGAATTTACACGTCTGGGAGTCACTTTATGATGTGAAACTGGAATACTCAATCTCAATTAAGGTGATTTAAAATAATTTATGCCAGCTATAAACTAATAAAAATGAAAAAGATATAAAATAAACAACTCTAGAATTAGTATGTGTGCTGCTTAAGAAAACAACCTACTGGTTCGTCTTAATGGCTAATACAAAGATACTTTGCATTAAATAGCAAAAGAAAGAAAGGAAGAAAGGCAGGCATTAGCCATTCATTGGCCATCAAAGAGCGAGCTTTGGAAAGAAAACACAAAGCAAAATAAAACTGAATATGCTTCTAGAATAAGGTACTGTATATACTCGAGTATAAGCCTAGTTTTTCAGCCCACTTTTTGGGCTGAAAAAAGCCGCCTCGGCTTATACTTGAGTCAGTGAAAAATTTGCCCGAAATGGAGGAGAAAAAGGGGCGGGGCCATGCCGCTGGGTGACACTCGTGAATGGCCCAGTGCCCCTGTGAGTTTCCCCTCCCTCTGTGTCAGTTTGCCGCGCAGCACGCACCGCACCATCCCCCCTCCTCACATTCTAATGTAATGCAGGGCTGTCTTACGATTCCCCTTCCTCCCCCTCCTGCCGCTCTGCAACGATGTCCCACCTCCTCCTTGTTATGGCAAGCAGCCACATAGCGATGTCCCACCTCCTCTGGTACAGTGATCCAATGATAGGAATCACTGTGCCGTGTGTCATAGGAGGCGGGACATCGCTCCCGCGGCTGCACGGGACATCATCATCACAGCGGGACATCAGCATCATGAGGTGAGTGAAGTATTTCATTGAATACACCGCTAGTTTACTGTTTTTCTTTGAAATAAATATTCAAAAACATTATTGGTATCTATTTTTATTTTTGAAATTTACCGGTAGCTGCTGCATTTCCCACCCTAGGCTTATACTCGAGTCAATAACTTTTCCAGTTTTTTGTGGTAAAATTAGGTGCCTCGGCTTATATTCGGGTCGGCCTATACTCGAGTATATACGGTAAGTGTAAACTTCTATTCCTTCTTTGTAGGCTTTAGAAATCTCCATAGGTTGCAGTACTGGCATAATTTTGCTATAATAGACAGAAGTAGTGCTGTATCAAATAGATTTTTATTGCCCCCAACAATCTGGGTCCTCATTTTACTGACCTCAGAATGATGGGAGGTTGAGTCAACCTTGAGCTGGTAAGAATTGAACTGTCAAATATTCTTATTTTAAGTCTCATTTGAGTAGGGCTCATTTTCCATTGATCGTATAGACTCCTAATGTTATTTACCAAATGTGAAAGAGATTTGCCATTTTATTACTTCCCAAGCTAGTCTTCAGCTCTAATATTTCCTGGTGGTCACTAATCCAAGTACTTATTAGGTTAAACCCTGCTTGGGTATTTTTTTTTTAAGATAAGCCAATATTAGCTAATGCTACCATGTGGGTGGGCAATAATCTTTTTACAACTATCAAATATTAACAAAATGTGTGCAAACTTTAAAATTCTCCTGAAGGAATAGCATGGGTTTAATAAGCACTATTGGAAATAAATGAAAGCCAAAAGGAGTTAAGGCATCAGATGAGAAACCAGGAGACGGGGAGTTCTACTCATTCCTTAGGCACAAAGCCAGTTGGGTGATTTTGGGCCAACCACTTTCACTCATCCTAGGCAGGAGAGAATTGCACACCACCTTTGAAACATCTTGTCAAGAAAATTGCAGGGACTTGTCTAGGCAGATTCTGAGAATCAAGAGTTCTGTCTATGCTTCTGAATATGGTAGCTAGTGACACGAGACTAGTCTGTCTAACTCATAAGTTGTCTTGTCTTAATGTAACCTTCCAAATGCGGGAGCCTTCCAACTCCTGGAATTCTTAGCAAAACCCATTCTTCCCTTTGTAAGCACTATCCTAACGGTAATGGGTCAACATCAAGGGCAGGACACAATGCATAATTCAACTCAGTGTTGGGATTCAGCACCTATTTGGGAGAACCGGTTATTAACTTTCTAACTAGTTCGGAGAACCGGTTGTTGGAAGATATCTCATTTTGTTTTTTCCCCACTTTACCGGGTTAGTCCTTTAAGGAAGGCAGGAAGTAAATATTCTGGTGTTGTTTCTAGCCTAATCTTTATTGCCCTACTTACAAAAACTGCCTCTCCAGTTAACCCTTATTACATTGTAACAGCTAAGGCAAAGCACACATCGACATGAGTGATGAGCTGGCCATGCTCACCCAGTCACATGACCACTGAACCCCACCTACCCAGCTGATCATTAGGGCAGAGAACAGATTGTTAAATTATTTGAATCCCACCATTGGTTCAACTATAGAATTCACTGCCATCAGATGTAATGATGATCATTTCCAAACATACATACAAACATAGCACCTCTCTGCAATTATCTTAAAGCAGCTGCATCTTTTCCTGGGATCATACAAGCAGGACACAGCTGCTTCGAAATGAGCAAACAGTGCTGTATGAGGGGTCCTTGGTTCTCTCTGGGCTTGCTTGTTTTCTTGCCCAAGTTTCATTACCTTAAGTAGCTAACATCATCAATGCTAGTGTACTGCACACCACTTACTGCCATAGCACAGATAATGTTATATAGTTAGGGTAATGAAATGTCTGCAAGAAAACAAGAAAGCTCAGAGAGCACCAAGGACCCCTCATTTCAAACCTGAGCTACAAATATTCTCCTTTATTGGTACAGTCAGTGCTACATGCCTGTTTCCCACACTTCCCCACAAGTGCTTTTTGAGGATTAAAATGGCTAATCACTTCTATAGCTGGACAAAGATAATTAGCCCTCTGCAGGTGCCTTCTTTATTCTTGTAGGTGTGATATACATAATTGCTGCATAGCAACTTTTGTGAATCGTACAAATCCAAGGACATAACAGCACAGAATTTTTAAGACAAAAGTGAAAAAGAACTGCATGGTATCTGCCCAACACATAAGATAGAATGCTAAATGGGCTGCCCTGGGACAAAGCACTTTTTGTACTGTTGCAGCTGACATGGCAGCATTAAATCAGACTGCCAGGCTGTGAAATCAATGAAACTTCCTTCCATGTTAAATGGATTTGGAGCTTTGTGTTAAGGGTCGCTGCTAAGAGCTTATCTGTGATTTTATCACGCAGGGAAAAAGGTTTTGAAAAAGGGGGAAAAATTCATTCCAACAACATTTAATAACCTTATTATCGAATAGAATATAGGATAAAGGGAGATGTTTCATGAGATCAGATATTTATATGAGAAAAGTACACTAAGTTAGGCAATTTGTCCATTAAGTTCTTATTGTCTGGTCTAGTTGGCAACACTTTTCCACAGCAGAGGTTTTTCACGATATTTGTTATTTACTTTCTTTTAACTGGAGAATGAACTTGGCAACTTTTGTATGTGAAGTGTGTACTATGCCCTAGAGCTATTTTCCCTTGTCCAATAACCAATTTAATTGGTTCTATGCAAAGTGCAATCTGCATTCTTGCTAGATAATCCAGAAAAATTCAGAAGCACAGGTCTCTAGGTAATGCTTCTTGTTTTCCAAGGTGGAGGATATATTTATTTACATATAAGCAGAATAAAGAACTTTGCATCAGATTACAACAAGCTTTAGCTTGCTTTTGATAGTATTTCCTTCCTTTTTTAGCACTAATGCTAAATACTTCTTTTTCCTATTAATTGTGTTTGATTCTCAGAATGACTTGGACAAATCCCTGCAGTTTTCTTAATAAAGTTTTTCAAAAGTGGTCTGCCATTGCCTCCTTCCTAGGCCTGAGAGGAAGCTCAAGATCATTTAGCTGATTATGTGCCTAAGGCGGGATTAAAACTCACATTCTCCCAATTTCTAACATGATGCCTTAACTACTACGCCAAAATGCCATTCTAAATACATTTTAAAGGTAAAGGTTCCCTCGCACATATGTGCTAGTCATTCTCGACTCTAGGGGGCGGTGCTCATCTCCGTTTCAAAGCCAAAGAGCCAGCGCTATCTGAAGATGTATCCATGGTCATGTGGCTAAAGGTACACGGAATGCTGTTACCTTCCCACCAAAGGTTTCTATTTTTCTACTTACATTTTTACATACTTTTGAACTGCTAGGTTGGCAGAATCTGGGACAAGTAACGGGAGCTCACTCCATTACGCGGCACTAGGGATTCGAACCACCAAACTGCCAACCTTTCCAATTGACAAGCTCAGTGTCTTAGCCACTGAGCCACCGTATCCCTGTATGTTTTACAGAGCAATAAACACTGAATACTTTTAATAATGTTTCCTATTACATGGACTGGGTCTCTTTCTCAGCTGCCTTTTTCAGACAGCAGATCAGTTTATTCTGTATTGGGCTGAGGCAAATAACAAAATGGCAGCTTCTCTCTAGTTCAACTACTTATGTGCTAATGGAACCTTATTTTAACAGTGGAAAGGGACAGGTTTTTTTTGCCACAAGAGGGGCAGCAAAATAGTGCTAGAACACACAGCTCTCCACACAGCTAATCACAGCTGAGATCTCTAAGAGCACATCATATAAAGCAGTCAAGGTCCTATGAACAGAACATTTGTGTAAAACAAACCAGGCAAAGCAAACGTACTTCTCTCAACAATTTATCATTGGAAAATAATACAATTGGGAAGCTTTGATGTACCAGTATCTGTTGACTTTTTTCTTTTTATTCTGTGGCTTAATTTTATAAAACAAACGATTTTACTAATCTGTGTAGTCTGCAAATATTATATTAGCATCAGCTAATCCAAACTGAAAAATATCTGCTATAGGATATTTTTTCATTTAGCAACCACTACTGTTCTAAGGATCAGGACATTAATTATATTACTAAATCTATGGGTCTTTGTTTTTGAATACATGCCATGTTATAAATTGGAGAGAGAATGTGTTCTCCTTGCCCTTGTCATATTCCTCATCTAAATTGGAGGACCGGCTTTTGCTCTTTCCTGGAGAACATTTATTTTATTTTTATTTTATTTATTTTGTCAAGATAACAGATATAAATATAAACATGATTATGAATACAGGAAATGCATATGAATAAGTGGGGAGAGTAGGACAGGGATGGTAGGCTCGTTGGTGCTCTTATGCACGCCCCTTACAGATCTCTTAGGAATGGGGTGAGGTCAACAGTAGACTGTTTAAGTTTGAGGAGATATGCAGTATGCAGAATTTCCCTCCCTGCAGTTAGCCTCTTACGCATTTCAGTCAATAAGTATCACACTATTGAGAGCACAAATATGGTATTTTTTCTACCATCATTCAGAATATATAAGATGCTTTCCTTCCCATAGGTGATGCCAATCAATTTCGTTGTATTTAAGTACAATGACAATAAAGATTAAACTTATACTTGATGGGAAGGGAAACAAAGCCAGGACAATCTCCCAATCATTTTTTCTTAAATTTTGCTGATTGAGGCTGAAAGGACAGCATCTACCTTTTGATTTGTTCCTGAAATACAATAACCCTAATCCTTTGGGGTTTGGCTGATGGGATTGTGAAATTTACAGTCAATGGGAAATCCAGTGGGAAGTTGCAAGCAAGTTGGCAGATAGTTAAGTAGCAACTACTGAGTGGGGGATGTGCCAGGGCATGACTGCTGCCAGGTGCCTCAGTGTATACAGGTGCCAGCCATGGGCAGGGGGATGGCATAGGAAGTCGGGGTCCTCAGGAAAAAAAGCCACTGGAATGTAAACAATTTACCAGAACATGCAACTTTCTCTGCCAGCTTCCCCTTTGGCTTTGCTTGGTGGGAGCTGACAGGAAGGTTGCAAATGGTGACTGTGTGCGGCTATGTGACTCTGCAGCCACTGTAAATGTGAGTCAGTTGCCAAGCCGGAGGTACTGAGGACTATCTGTAATTCTACTATGTGTTCTTTTCAGATCCTAATCCTGAAATACTAAATCATAAATTTCTAGCAAAGATTTTCAAGATTTGCCAGTACATTAATCATTGTCTTGTTTAAAAATATAGGAGGTTGCTTCTTCCTGTAACAAAAGGAACAAATGTTCTATAAATTTCAGCCTTTTAAAAAAAAAAACAACTGAACTTTATAAACTGTTTTTTTTACAAATCTGATTGTAAAAATTTCTATACAGATAATACTTTAGTTGTTTGCAAACATCTGAAAAATATAATTAGTGGAAAAAGCAAGCTACATGTGCCAACCAGATTGTCAGATTCATTCTTGGTTTAAATATCTATTAACATTGTTCATCAACTAAATCTGTAAATTCTCATTTTAAGGCCATTCACAGACTACTTTAACCTCTTTTTTTTAAACCACATAGTTAATCTTATCCATGAAATTTTTCACATTATTATTACGCTTTTAAAACATATTCCAGGTTCTAAGGAGAAAAATGTGTATTTTAGAAATATATTGTAACAGTATGCTCCACAGTATGCTCCACAACTAGTTTGAAGTTTTAACATCTTAACTGTAGACTCTTTGTTATACTAAATAAGACCAAGAGATTTATCTGGTCTGATTCACCCATTATAAAAAAACAGTTACTGTACAGTGGAATGTACATTACTGGTGCTTTCGTAGAACAGCTTCTTTAATATTAATGTTATAGTGTATATTTTTGTTATATGATTGACCAATGAGGAAAAAGGACCTTAAAATTTAAAGGAATCTAATTGACACTTCCCTGTTTCAGTTTTTCTTACCTGTCTATTGTTTGTTTTTAAGAATAAAGTGGAACTAATTCTGCAAGCCTGAATTTGATCCCAAATTATTTTGGCACAGAGCCATCCAAGAAGGGTTCAGAAATGTCAATATGGCCATGTAAGTGAAGCCCTGCCCCCTTTTATTGCATATCGTCATATATTTCAAAATAAACAGATCTTTGCTTGTTCAGTCACACCCACCATCTTGATTTTTTTGGGTTGCTCCTTAGGTACAGAAAGCTAAGAGATTCCTAAGAGAAAAGTGTGAAGAGAAAGAGGAGAAATGATTGACAGGAAACAGTAGAGGGAAAGGATATGCATCCCAGAAACGGGGGATTTGAGATAAGAAATTCTGTAGATAAGCAGAAAGTTTTGTAGCTTTGAACAGAAAAGTCATAGTCCATATTGTTTATTCATGTAGTATAGTATTCATATAGTTTATTAATATAGTATTGTTAATAGTAATAGCACTTAGATTTATATACCGCTTTACAGTGCTTTTACAGCCCTCTCTAAGTGGTTTACAGAATCAGCATATTGCCCCCAACAATCAAGATCCTCATTTTACTGACTTCAGAAGGATGGAAGGCTGAGTCATTCTTGAGCCCAAACTGCCAAACTGCTGGTAGCCAGTGAACAGCAGAAGTAGTTGGAGTACTGCACTCTAACCACTGCGCCATCACGGCTCATAATTTAATTGTTGATTACAAACTGGTCTACCCAGTCAGCATACTATACACCACTAAGGAATGCCAAGAAAAGAGCTAATATGAGACACAATAACATCAGATTAAGAAATCTATATTTCTCATCTTAGGTGGGGGCAGGAAAATTTTAAACTATTTACAAAAAATAGATTTAAAAAAGGAAAAAATGTGCTGTTTTTCAATTTATAAATAGATGAAGATATACTGTATTTTTCAGAGTATAAGATGCACTGGAGTATGACACACCAAGATTTTGAAGAGGCAAATTTTTTTAAAAAAAGTTTTTGCACTCTGCAAACCTCCCAAAAAGTCCTGTTTTTTTGCAAAAACGGGCCCATTTTTTTTTTTTAAAAAAGGGCATGAATAGCCTTTAGGAGGCTTGTAGAGTGTTCCGGGGCAGGGGCAAAAATGAGCAAAAAATGGCCCATTTTTTCGCAAAAACGGGCCCGTTTTTTGTCCAATAAAAGGGCATTAGGAAGCTTATAGAGTACTCTTGGGGGCTGGGGGACAGCAAAATTGAGCAAAAAGCAGCCCATTTTTCGCTCCTTTCTGCCCTCCCCAGTCCCCAGGAGTTCTCTGAAAGCCTCCTATGCACAGCCATTTTGGTGAAGGAGTGGGGTTTCAGGAGGCAAAAAATGCTGTATTCGGTGTATAAGCTGCACCCAGATTTTCAGCCACTTTTTTGAGGGAAAAAGGTGCATCTTATACTCTGAAAAATATGATAATAGCATGATATTTAAAGCCAAACAAAAATGTACTGAAAGTTTTTTGAATATATAAAAAAATCAACTTAAATGCATGAGGAAACTCTTAAATATTGCAACTAGCATCACAGAAACAAGAACAGATTTGAGATATTCCATCTACTCAGACTAAGCATTATGAATACTTGATCCATCTTCAAGATTAGTGCTTCTTCAGATATGGTCATAGAACCCCAAGGGGTCTCCCAAGACCATCTCAGAGGTCTCTGTAATCAAAATCATTTGCCAGATATTGAAGACACTTGCAAAATTTAAAATAATATCACTCTTCATTATTATTTTTCATTTGTTAAAAATAGCCTTTTATGAAAATATATACAATTGGTCCAGAATGCAACAGCACAGCTAGTTTTGGAGGCGCCTAGGGTTGCACATGTAACATCACTGTTATGTGAGCTTCATTGGTTGCTAATCAGCGTCTGGGTCCAACACAAAGTTTTCATTATGACTTTTAAAACCCTCTATAGCATGAGTCCAGGATATCTATGGAACCATCTTTTTGCAATGGCACTGACTTCCCTTTCCCCACTCGTGGTAGCAGAAGGCCTAGCGTGGACTCCATCAGGCAAGGAATTTCAGCTGGTGGGATCCAGAGGAAAAGCCATTTCTGCCATGTCCCCCATCCTTTGAGACATCTTGCCACATGGGGTGAGGTATGCTCCCATGTTTTTTAGGGCTTCAGGAAAACTCTTAAAACTTGGCTATGCTGGCTAGCATGAGGCCCTAAAGGACCTGATGGCAATAGAGGGTTGGCGCAGTAACAGAGAAGGCATCACCACTTCTCTAGTCCAAACCTGTGATTTTTTAAAGTTTGTTTTAATGTTTTGTAGTTTAAATATTTAATGTTTTGTAGTTTTATATTCATAATTATTTTGACACCTGCATGTTTTATCTCATTATAAGCTGCTCAGAGTCACCTCAAACCACAAGATGGGAGACAAGTGCAGTTTAAGAAGAGGAAGCAAAACAACTTGTTACTCAAGGTGACATAGAAATTATTATTGTGGCAGGTATTTTTAGTATATTATTAACGTCAAAGTTTATACTACTGTTTGTTAATTTTACGATCAATTAATCATACAGAATTTGCACCAGAGGCATAATCCTATGCATGTAAATTTAGATTCTCTGTGACCACCTCAATTGACTGTCTTTAATTGTTGCTATAAATCAATAAGATGCTGGGTTAGAATGAAACCAACTGGTATTGAGGTAATGATTTAACATTAAGAGAATAAATCCTAAGGCTATGTAAGGTGAAACCACACTTACCTCCATGGGAAATGCTTTAAAATTAACTGTGTGTTCTGAGCCACGCTGATTTTCTCTGCCCCAGTGAAATCGAACATTGTGAAGTTCAAATTCATGGCCCCGAGGTAATGGGCCTCCCACTAACACTGGAAAAGAGCACAATACAAATTATAGCAAGTGATATTCATGGCTAGCAATGTTCCAAAACCCCTCTCAACAAACTGTTGGAAAATTGCTTCTCTTTGGGCAAAGGTCAAAAGTGAAAACTGCAGTGGAGTTCACACTTAATACAGCTGATAGAGCAATAGTTATACTATGCAAATAGTATCCGGTTGCATTATTTTATTGTTGCAATGTCATCATTTTTCTTAGAGAAAAATATATGTTGAACTGTGTTTATGAAAAGAAACTATACTGTACAAGAGGTCCGTGTTTTACTGTGTGACATTTGCCTTGAGACTACATTTGGCCATCTGAATACAAAAATGAAATAAGTAGTAACAAGCAGTGGCTGAACACACATTACTGTAACCCACAATGTGATCTGTTGGCTGTAACTTTACATACTGTCTGATTTCAGCAACTGAGGCTCATTCAACCAATTGTAAATAAAACATCACACTTGAGCTCCATGTGTGAGTCCTGCTAATATATAACAATGAAGATTGATCAGCTATTCAAAATTATTTGATAGAGAGAAGCAACAAGAGGCAAGTAAATCTCAGATGCATACATTCTATAAAGCTGTATTGAGTAACCACAATATGTTAAATTTTAGAAGACCCCCATCAAATGAGAAACTAGTTTAGATGGTCTCTCTCTCAGTAGACATTTCATATAAATATACTTGAGGGATAAGTATTTTAAGCTGCGTGTTTCTCCTGTGTTAAAACTATATAATAGTAAATGTATGCAAATGTTACAAAAAACAAATTAGTCTTCAATTACTTCTTTCCAGCCAGACGCAGAAATAGCAATAGCACTTAGATTTATATACCACTTCACAACACTTTACAACCTTCTAAGCGATTTAAAGAATCAGTATATTGCCCCCAACAATCTGAGTTCTCATTTTATTGACCTCAGAAGGATGGAAGGCTGAGTCAACCTTGAGCCTGGTGAGATTCAAACTGTCAAATTGCAGGTAGCCGGCAATCAGCAGAAGAAGCCTGCAGTACTGAACTCTAACCACTGCACCACCACGGCTCTTATGTTGCTCAAGCTATTCATTGGAAGTTTGGAAAGTAATTTTTTTAAACCAATTTTTCATAAATATTGTGGATGAAAAATGAGACTGACATTATAAAACAGTATATTTTGAGGTTTTCTGGGGAGATTACCCACACACATACAATTTGTAAGTATTTTTTATTTTATTTTAAGCTTGTGGAGTTTTGCTTATTATATTCTGCATAACTAAACAACTGTCTTAGAAGGAAAGCATGTTTGATAGATTTATATAATGTTGAACTTCGTAATCTTACTTCAGCCTGTAAAAGATAAGGGCCATGGACAAAGCAAAACATCAGTCAGTCTTGGATCTGGTACATAAAAACATAGGCTTTAGGGCACACAGTTTTGACTCTTTTTCCCCTTGATAACAACAACAACAACAAAAACCAGACTGCTAAATTAAAGGTGAATCTGTAAATTTTGAGATCAAGAAATTTACTGTATATTTACTTCATCTATCATATTGTAATAAGACCACTCTTTAAAAAATGGGAGGGAGATGAAATCCTAAATTTGAAATATTTTTTTTCTGCCAAACCACCCAAAGTATGCGTCAATTCTGGAAAAATTTTTTAAAGGATTTACCTTTATCTCTGTGCTTCACTAGGTTTGACATTCCCCCGTGTGACACAAATCCAGTTATCCATACATATACAACATATGCCTCTCTCCAGGTTGTAATTGGATGAGGTCTGGTGGATATAATTTTCCATTGATTTCTGTTCCTAATTTTGGAGAATATCTAAAGTGGACTTAAAAACTTTCCTGACTCAAAGCTACAAGTTACCAGGACAGTTTTTCTTCTAATCATAATGAGATTTCTTTTTGTCTAACCCCAGCTGCCTTGTATCATTTAGAACATTGCCAAGAATATGATAAACACTATTTTTTTGTATATAATCAACTCTGAATGCTGGCAAAGGAATGTTTGTTTAAAATGTATACTAGAGAGGGTAATTTTCTGAGCTCTTTTCTGTTTGAAAGAGATATAAAAGTTGTACATTCGTATCTTCTATTTGCACACACATTACACATATGTTTCCTGGTGAAGTGAGGTTTCATTCCTTTCACTCCCAGCAATCAGCCATCATCTGCTTTTCCAAGCAACCTTTGAGTTACAACAATATGTAGCTAATATCTCCATGAGGTTCACAGGATGCCTTCTCTATACTGTTCACTTGGGTTATATACATGAAAGTAGAGAAGTAGGAATTCAATATTCTCTAAACAGGCATTCTATAAACATATTTAACTATTGTTCATAGTTAACCAATTACCAGGAGTGCCCTCTACTTCCTAGGATGGATTCTGACAGATTATTTTAAATTATTACCATGAGCAGCAGATTGGACTTAATGTCTACATTCAGTTCTCTGATTCAAATAGAATATTTCTCAATATGTTGCTACTATTGATAGTAATGATAAGTAACATAATTTTAAAATGAAACAATGGGTGCTGGTATTAGTTTGGTGTGACTGCTGATGCTTGTACCCACTTTATTAATCTATTATCATTGTAGTTTGTATTTTTTAATTGACTTATGTGGGGACTGTATGGGTGAGCGGCTGTGTATGTCTGAGAGGACTGGGAGTACAGCCTGGTGCCTCCTCCACTGAGTGCTATTACAGAAGTGGTAGGGGGCCCAGGCCTATCTCCCGTCCTTGAATGACTGATATAAATGGCCTGCCGGAGAGAGCGTAGGCTACGGGGGGGGGGGGGAAATGGGGTCTACGGGTGCGGGGGTGGGCCGGAGCATTACGGTCATGACTGGGAGGGGCAGGTACGACGGGAGCTTCAGGGCTAGCCATTACCGGGGAAGGAGGGTCCGCTACATCACAGTGATCCCTCCTTCCGGCCCTGTTAGCTCCACTCCAGGACCAGATGGCGAGAGTTGTCAGGGCCCTGGTCTGAGGCTGTTGTTGCTAAATGCCAGGTCTGTGGTTCACAAAGCTCCCCTCGTCCGGGACCTAATATTAGACGAGGGGGCAGACCTGGCATGTATTACTGAAACCTGGCTGGGCCCGGAGGGAAATGTGCCCAGAAGGGTTTCAGGTGCTCCATCAGCCGCGACCCCAGAGAAGAGGTGGGGGAGTGGCTGTCATCATCCGAGGGTCATTAGTTCCTCGTAGGATCCCTGCTCTGGAGCTTGTCGGGTTTGAGTCCCTGTTGGTGAAGTTGGACCTTGAGGGTCAAGTGGGCTTGTTGTTAACGTACCTACCTCCCAACAGCATTGCAACAGCCCTCCCCTCGCTCCTCGAGTCAGTAGCCGAGCTGGCGGTAGAGTTCCCCAGGCTTATGGTGCTGGGGGATTTCAACCTGCCTTCGCTCGGTGAACGCTATGATGGGGTGCAGGAGTTCATGGCTTCCATGACAGTCATGGACTTGATCCAAGTAATCCGGGTTCTGACTCACTCAGCGGGTCACACACTTGACCTCGTATTTCTCTCGGAACAGTGGAGACGTGATCTAGATTTGAAGGGCATTAAGATCTTGCCCTTGTCATGGTCTGATCACTTCCTACTGAGGCTTGACTTTCGGAAAACAATCCCCCACTGTAGGGAGGGGGAACCAATTAGGTGGCTCCGCCCCAGGCGCCTGATGGACCCTATGGGATTTCAGACGGCACTTAGAGAAATACCTGGCGCTCTCGTCCACAGACCGGTGGAGTCCTTAGTCGCTGCTTGGAATACAGTGGCGGCGGGGGCTCTAAACCGGATTGCGCCTTTATGGCCTCTCCGAGGTAGTGGATCCAGGAGGGCTCCTTGGTTCACCGAGGAACTCTGGGAGATGAAGCGCCAAAAGAGACGCCTAGAGCGCCGCTGGAGAGCTAGTAACTCTGAATGTGACCGAGCACTGATGAGAGCCTATATCAGGACCTATTTCGTGGCAATATGGGCGGCAAAATGTTCGCATTTTTCCGCTCTTATTGCATCCGCAGAATCACGCCCAGCTGCCTTGTTTAGAATAGCCTGCTCCCTCTTGAAAGGGAGGGATGCGGACGACCCTTTACAAAGTAGAGGTGAAGAATTTGTCCAGTTTCTGACGGATAAAGTCACTCGGATTCGGACGGACCTGGACTCCAATTGCACGGTACCAGCCGAGGTACCGGGGGAAGGTCTTGAGCGGATTTTATGGAGCGAGTTTCAACTTGTCGCTCCTGAGAAAGTGGACAAGGCCATGGGAGCGGTGAGTGCCTCCATCTGCATACTGGACCCGTGCCCCTCCTGGCTGGTCTCGACCAGCAGGGAGGTGACACGTGGCTGGCTGCAGACAATAGTTAACACCTCTCTCCGGGAGGGATCCTTCCCGCACCTCCTAAAGGATATGGTGGTGAGACCCCATCTGAAGAAACCTTCTCTGGACCCAGCCATTTTGAACAACTATCGTCCAGTCTCCAACCTCCCCTTTGTAGGGAAGGTTGTTGAGAAGGTGGTGGCCTTTCAACTCCAACGGACCTTGGATGAAACTGATTATCTGGATTCCTTTCAGTCGGGTTTCAGGCCTGGTTACAGCATGGAAACTGCTTTGGTCGGGCTGATTGATGATCTCTGGCGAGTCAGGGATAGTCACTCCTCTATCCTTGTGCTTCTTGACCTCTCAGCGGCCTTCGATACCATCGACCATGATATCCTTCTGCGACAGTTGCGAGAGGTGGGAGTGGGAGGCACCGTTCTACGGTGGTTCTCCTGCTACCTCTCGGACAGGTCGCAATCGGTGTTGGTTGGAGGGCAGAGATTGACCCCTAGGCCCCTCAATTATGGGGTGCCGCAGGGTTCGGTAACCCCCCCTCCAATTTAACATCTACATGAAGCCGCTGGGTGAGATCATACGTCGGCACGGGATTAAATACCACCGTGCTCTACATGGGGCTGCCCTTGAGGAGCATCCGGCGACTTCAGCTAGTACAGAACGCAGCCGCGCGAGTGATTGCGGGTGCACCCCGATTCACCCGCATTACACCTATCCTCCGCGAGTTGCGCTGGCTACCTGTCGATCTCCGGATGCGCTTCAAGGTGCTATTGATCACCCATAAAGCCCTACATGGCAGTGGATCTGGATACTTGAGAGACCGCCTTCTGCCAATTACCTCCCTACGACCTATAAGATCCCATAGATTAGGCCTCCTCCGCATTCCATCGGCCAGCCAGTGTCGGCTGGCAACCACAAGGAGGAGGGCCTTCTCAGCAGTAGCCCCGACCCTTTGGAACGAGCTCCCCGTGGAGATTCGTACCCTCTCCACCGTCCAGGCCTTCCGCACTGCCTTGAAGAACTGGCTCGCCCGTCAGGCCTGGGGATAAGGATTTCTACCCCGCCCGAATGTTGTATGCATGTTGCTCATTATTTTATTATGTGTTGTTGTCTCAATGTTGTATTTCCCCTTTCCCTGGTTTTCTGTGAGCCGCCCTGAGTCCCCTCAGGGAAAAGGGCGGCCTACAAATGCAAATAAAACCTCTAAAACCTCTAAATTTGCGGATGATACACAACTGTATCTGTCCGCCCTGTGCCAACTCAGCGAAGCAGTAGAAGTGATGTGCCAGTGCCTGGAGGCTGTCAGGGTCTGGATGGGAACGAACAAGCTTGCACTCAATCCCGACAAGACTGAGTGGCTATTGATGCTCCCTCCCAAGGATGGTCCAGCTATTCCATCTCTTAGCCGGGGGTGTGTGTGTGTGTGAAACTATACAGCCCTCAGAGAGGGCTCGCAATCTGGGAGTCCTCCTGGATCTGCAGCTGACGCTAGAACATCACTTGTCAGCTGTGACCAGGGGGGCCTTCGCCTGGTGCACCAGTTGTGACCCTATTTGAACCGGGAGGCCCTTCGGATGGTCACTCACACCCTCGTCACCTCAAGACTGGATTACTGTAACACGCTCTACATGGGGCTGCCCTTGAAGAGTGTTTGAAGACTTCAGTTAGTCCAGAATGCAGCCGCGCGAGCGATAGTGGGTGTACCTAGGTACACCCACGTTACACCTATCCTCCGCGAGCTGCACTGGCTTCCCATTGGTCTCCGGACACGCTTCAAGGTGCTAGTTGTTACTTTTAAAGCCCTACATGGTATAGGACCTGGCTACCTGAGAGACCGCCTCCTGCCATTTACCTCCCAGAGACCCATAAGATCCCACAGACTGGGCCTCCTCCGGATTACATCTGCCGGTCAATGTCGGCTGGCGACTCCCCGGGGAAGGGCCTTCTCTTAGCTGCTCCGGCCCTATGGAACGATCTTCCCGTGGAGATCTGGACCCTTACTACCCTTCCGGCCTTCCGCAAAGCATCCAAGACCTGGCTGTTCCGGCAGGCCTGGGGCTGTTGATCTTTCCAGCCCCATCCCAAGCTATGAATGTTGTGGAATTTTAATGTTGTTTTTTTAGTTTTTGTATGTTCCCCTTTCCTTTTTATCTGTAAGCCGCGCTGAGTCTCTCTAGAGTGGGCACCATACAAACCCTATAAATAAATAAATAAATAAATAAATAAATAAATAAATAAATAAATAAATAAATAAAGTTTATTCTAAAGCAAACAAAGGAAGGAAGTAGTAAAGAAAGCATACTTGATTTGGTCTTTAAAAGGATCTGAATTGAGTGTCCGTCATTGAGGATCTCACAATCACGGCATACAACATAATTTGGTGATAAGTGTACTTCCAATAAGAATGGGTCATATTTGGCCTCTCTTGAATTCAAATTAATAGGAGATTGATATTCCCCATTTGCATCAGGAAAGATTAGCCCCCACTCAACACCTGGAAAAGAGAATAACACATTTCATTGAAACAAAAATTAATCGTTTTCCTATACACTATTATAAAAATGGACTGTGACAAGATTTATCCTGTTCTGCTATACATTTTTCAAAGTCTGTTGAAGATAGTTGTCATAAGATCAGAAGTAAACAGTCTGACATCAGATTAGTCCAAACAACAGCAGGTAGAAACTGTCCCTCCCATCCCAATAAAAGTAGTTATATTAGTTAGACTACAGAGGCAAAAGGAAGCAACACAAGAATTTAACCTTGATTTCATTATCAATAGGCCTTGCATTTGAAGCGTAGGAGTCACTGGATTTATATAGATTCACTAGCTTCTACCTTTTCTAGATCACATTATCAAGAGAAGTAGGACAAAATCCCTAGGAAAATGAACCAAAATTATTCATACATATCACATTTCAAGACCAAAACAGAGTCAGAGTATTAACTATTCAATAAAATCCAGAGGACTGCTTCTTTATATGCAAATAGCAGCTTCAAAGTTATGGTTTGCATAAGAGCTACAATATTTAGAAAGATTGCATTTTCCACCTGCTCAATACCAGCAATAAACAATGTATACAAACATATTCGTGAAGACATTTTTTCAAAAATGCTTGTCTAGTGCGAAGATGCATTTAATCTCTTCTCCACTTTGGGCCAGCAGGTCAAGCCAAAGATTTCTTCTTAAGAATATTAAATGTACCATAATATAAAAATGCCAAAGATTTCTTTGGAGAAAATAAAACTATGTGACAAAACAGCTCCTGTTCTCATTTTCAATTCCTATTATCACAATCATTGATCAGAAATAAAAAGTATATTCAGTTCAAAGACTACTTTAGATTGACATGACCATCATTTGATGAACATAGAATAAATTAACTACAGAAGAGTGTCATTTTTGACATGCAATAACCTGACAGGGATCTACAAGTAAAATTCCAGCAGATATGTTAAACAGGAACCAGCCAAAGAATCCTAAAATAACATTGTAATAACACATGAGCTACTAATTCCTTCTATATTTAAGCCATAAAAATTTCATTCAGGTATAAAAACTGGAAATAAAGATTTTAAAATAAAGTTTTCTTAGCCTGAATAAAAGAAACAGTAAAAATAAAAGCATCACAAAACAGGGAATACATTTAAGTTGATAAAACTGTTTTTTAGAATAAAGGAATTAAATTCCTGTTTAACATCTTCTCCAAGTGTGTTTTTCAAAAGGCACTATATTTTCTTGTCCCCCCCCCTCCCCATGAAAACATTTCGCTTCTCATCCAAGAAGCTTCTTCAGTTTTTCAATGAAAAAAACAGGAAAGTCCAATTGCCTTTTGAAAATAACCTTTGGGACCTGCAGGACCTGGATGTTGAGAATTTCCATAGATGTTTAATGACTTGATTTCATCAAATAAAATCTAACTTTTCTAATTTTGTATAATGCTTCCTTCACATCATCTCAGAAAATGTACATTTTTAATTTTTCACCACAACCACAAGAACAGCATCCATTCAAAGAGAAAAGCAACCTGGAATTAAGAAGAAACTTCGGAACAGTGAGGACAATCAACCAGTGGAACAGCTTGCCTTCAGAAATCATGGGCACTTCATTACTGGAGGTTTTTAAGAAGAGATTGGATCAGGGGTCTCCAACCATGACAACTTTAAGACTTGTGGACTTCAACTCCCAGAATTCCTCAACCAGCAAAACAAAGCTGGGTGAGGAACTCTGGGAGTTGAAGTCCACAAGTCTTAAAGTTGCCAAGGTTGGAGACCCCTGGACTGGATAGTCACTTGTCTGAAATGGTATAGGTCAGTGATGGCGAACCTTTTTTTCCTTGGGTGCCGAAAGCACGCTTTGCGCGCGATATAGCATGTGTGTGGTGCTGACACCCATAATGCAATGCCCCCCGCAGGCACCGGCCCACGTATGCATATGCAAACCCCTTGTGCATGCATGCGCAACCCCCGTTTTGGTGCTAGCAGGCCTCCCTAAGGCTTCCTGGGACCAAAAATGGGGCACAGGGGGGGCACTACACCCCCCTCCCCCGCGCATGTTTGCATCTCGCAGCAGAGACCCGAAAATTGACTGGCTGGCGGGAGGCGTGCATGCATGTGCAGTAGAGCTGACCTGGGCAACGGCTCACGTGCCCACAGAGATGACTCCATGTGCCACCTGTGGCACTTGTGCCATAGGTAGGCAATCACAGTTATAGGTTCTGCTTGAGCAGGGGGCTGGACTAGAAGATCTCTAAGGTCCCTATCCTATCCCATTCCCATCCCATTCCTGCATGCACACACAGTTTTTCACTTAATATCAAGCCTGAAAAAATAATATAAGTCCCTAGCAAATCCACATTCCCTGCTTGTTTTCTTAGTTCTGTGTCACCAGATCAGTGTACACAATATCCCATCTGCAACGCTGGCTGCATGCTGCCTTGAAAGGCGTGTTGTCACCTTTCGAAACGCACAAATTATTTTTTAGAAAACCAAGAGATTAAAGCTCTCTTCCAGGAGCCACAGCAGTTGACAGCGGAGACTCTGTCAAGCCAACTCCTCGGTATTTGAGCTTTGAACGCCACACGGCAACGTGTTGTTAAAGCGATTCTGAAGCTTTTTGTTTTACCTCTAAACAAATATCTCACTTTGGGATGCAGCTGGCTTCACCTGGCAACCTTTCGTTTTCGTCGGAAGAAAATTGCTTTATCGTACACCCCAGACAGCATCTGATAACGAAGGCAAGTATTACCTGCACATATTGATGAGGTACAAGAGTCAGCCTAGGCTTTACTTTACCCTCAGTCTTGTCCTACTCCCTCCCATTCCTCCGACTGGTCGCAGACCACAAACTCAACCCAGCTCCCCTCCCCCCGGCCGCCGCCTGCTTACCTTCTTCGTAGCCCCAATCCACCCTCTCCTCTCTCTCGGCGACTTGCCCCGGTTCCTCCATGAAGTTGCCGGCTTTTCCCGCGCTTCGCGGGCGTTCTCGATAAGAAAGACCCCCGCGCGGAAGCCGGCTCTCCGCCTGGTTGGGTGCCTGGGCTGAAAGCAGGAGCCGGCGCTTTCTTTGCCAACTGCTAGGTTGGGACAGTGTGAAGACAGGCAACCTGGCTGCAAAGAGACACGTGTTCAGAAGGCGGTGCCTCTCTTGAGACGGCACGGTTTGTGCTTGTGCGCAATTAGCTGTGTCTGCACCGTTGCTTAGGTTAACGGCGTTAGGGAAAGAAATGTCCATGTCAGAAAGGCCAAAAGGTAAATCGATGCAGCCTAGAAAATGTGGTGAAAAGGAAGTTGGAAAGTGTGACCTGGATCACTAGTGAATTAACTAGAGGTTTTTTTAAAGCCTCTTGTTTTCCCCTTGGTCTTCCCTATTCCAGGAATGTTTATAGCTGATTCTTACATTGTAGCAGAGCAGAATTATTTCAAGCCCACAAATATTACTAATTTTTTAAACTACAGACTGTCTTCAGTCCTAATTTCAGTGGTCAGGAATACTCATGCCATGGGCCTGTAATTATATAATATTGCACCTTTTTGTTTCAGACAACCAGCTTCTTGTTTTGGGGGCTTAGGATTGTTCTTTTACCTGGTTTCCTCGTGAGTCAAATCCCAAAGATCTTTCCCACTATCTGGACTCACCAGACTATTCCAGGGTCATAGCTTTCTGAAGCTATAAAGCAAAGGAAAGCTGAAATAAAATTGTAAGCACAGTCACAGTCATGTGATTTTTCACTTAGTGGATGCTTTGCTAATGACCAGGTGCCAGTTCTACTTGTGGTCACTAAACAAAAACTACCTATCTGTCAAGAGAAGTGCTATCTGTTCATCCCTGAGTTATCACAAAATAATATCAGCATGAAATAGCCTGCCTCCCTTCCCTATCCTTTTTTTTTTTTTATCTATTCTCTCTCTATCTCATCTATCAGTGCTCTCTAGATTTTTCAGATGCTACCCATAAGAGACAAAACAATTGGTTTAATCTTCTGGCTTTGGAACACTTTCTCTTTCTCTCTCTCTCTAACATGACTCCATCCAGTTAATGACATGGAAACCCATTCTGTCAAGAGACAAATTTGGTTAAAGGTTTTATTTTATTAAAAAAAAAAGTATTCACATACGGATCTAAATCAAAGTCAGGTTTTTGAAAAAATATTTTTATTTAGAACTTTGTCCCACTGTAGGCATGTTTTCAAACTTGCATAAAACCAAGAAAGTCGTAAACTTAAAGTGAACTAACACAATTTAGTGCAATTATGCTAATCTGGTTGACCACTAACACAATAGCAACCTCAACTCCTATCAGTTGCAAGCAGGAACAGTGCTTCCATGTAATATTGGAACCCGATCAATCTCTTCCTGCCAAAGCTGATTTTTAAAGGAAGAAAGTGTAGCACTTGTTTATTTATTCATCACATTTCTGCATCACCCTCTCATTTAAGGGATTCTGGGCAGTTTACAATTAAAAATATAATGTAAAAACATAAATAAGAACAAAGTTAAAAGCTGAATTAAAAAGATTACCTGGGGGGGGGGATCCTGATGGCATCACTATGGCAAATTTATTTTAGTAAGATATGTATAGTGAGATAGGACTGTTTTTTAAAAAAAAGAAAAGACCAAAACTGATGAGATCCTCATAATACTGAATTAATGAAGTAAAGGACAATAATTAAAGATATGAGATGACAGAATGTCTACAAAACAATATCTTTATAGGCTAGAAAGAGAACAAATGATAAAGGAAGATAAAATGGAAAAACATAAATCAAGATTTATCATAATGAAACTGTCATCATGAGATATTGGAAGATTATCAACCTAATTTAATTGATTCAAAGACCAGATGGGATTCCTGAAAGAATTAGGGAAACTCATTCATTCATTTGACTTTAATTGTTGTTACCTTTGAAAAACTGTATATACGTGAGAAAAACTGCAGAATCAAGAAAGACATGCAAATGCTAGAATAAGATTTATTACAGCTCAGTATATTTAGAAAGGAATAAAACAGAATGTATGGGATTAAGTCTCATACTTAAGATGATGTGCGATTGATGTTTTGTGCATGCATGCATGCATATCTTTGTGCATTTACATTTAAGATACATATATAGATATAGATTGGCACATTTGAAATATATTTCTCTGTCTATCTGTCAGTCTTTCTATCTTCTCAGGTACAATTCCTATTTGGGAATATTGTTCAATAAATGTCGTGAACTCACCTTATAATGTTTAAATATTTGTGCTTAGAATTGTTTGAGTACAAACATCTTGCACACAATTGACATTGAGGGGTTTTTTGTAGCAACCTTACAAAAGAATCACTCATCCTTCACCTCACAAGAATGGGGTAGTGAAGGGAACTTGGCTGGGGCATAGCAAGTGCTATAGGCAAACAAATACAGGTCATGAATAGAAGGCATAAAGTCTCCTTATAAATGATGTCGCTATAACCTGCAATATGTTGAGGAATGTGCAGAGGACCAATTAAAGGAGATGTGATCACATAGGGTAACAATGGCCTCTAAAGGATAATGAACAAATAAAAATATCTGATCCCTCAGGAGAAAGATGAAAGGCCAATATCCAAGGATTGTGATTTACTATCTCCATTTGACAGGAATGACTATTCCACAATAACCCCAAAGCTCTATTACAGTTAGACCCTTATTTGAGGCATATCTTTAGTTTATTTAGCTTTAGATTATCTTTGAAAGAGTTTTTGTAAGGCTATCCTTTGCACAGTCAAGAGAACACTTGGAGGAGTAGTTTACATGCTTGCCATTCTCCATCTCATAAAAATAGTTCATATATGAATATAAAGAGGATTTCCTTGGATAGATATACAAAATGTAACGTAATTTTCACATTGTACACCATATCAACGGACTTGTTTTTGAATACACATACAAACACAATTGCAGTAGAAGAGCATTTTTGTCCAAAATATGAGTCCACGAAAAGCAACCCAATTATTTTCATCTAAACAAATGTTTGATAGGTTAAAAGAAATGGAAAGCTTTGCATAGCGATAGTTGAAAGATGAAGAAGATATTATAATGAAAAACATCCAAAACTCAAAATGATTATTAGGTAAAGAATATTATGGTCATCTTTGTAATGTTTTTATTTTCAAGTCTACTAGACTGGAACAGGACAATAATAATACATTAATAAATAAATGAATAAACAAATAATAAGAAACAAGTGCTAATTGCTGTCCTGCACAAAAGCATTTAGCTCACTATAATACGAGGATGGAAGAGTGCACTGTCTGCTTGCTGGTTCCATGATAAATATGGCTTGTAGTTTACACTCAATAATTACTGGATTTCTACTTTGCAGCTTTCCTTGTTTTGCAGTAAACTTAGCTTACCTAGAATTGTGTCTGCCTGCAGGGTTTCTAATCCCAGTACCAGCTGAGAGAAGAATGAAAATTTAATTATGAACAAAAGGAATGGAACTAGTTTCAGTTCAGAGCTATTATATTTCTTTATACACTACAGCAGAATTTTTCTGGTTCTTTTTAACTACTTTTTTCATGAACTTCTGAGAGGTTTATCTCTTCATTGTAGATGATGAAATTTTTCAAGTGGTTGTTGATGTAACAGTTCTTTGAATCGTTTGAAAGCTGGAAATTCATTCTTCAGTTATGCCTCAGTGCACAGTGATAATGGAATAACCATAAATTAGTTGAGGGGAAAATTGTGCATAAATTCCAAATGAATATATTTTAGGGGGAAATTATCATATTTAAGTAACATGAATGGATTGGCAGGACTGAAACAAGACAGTACAGAAAAAACAATTAGGCATTTGGAGATGCAAAAATGAATAAGAATGTGATTGGTGAATATCTCCTTCTAAAATGGAATATGAGGTTTATGTATAAGTGTATTTGTATGAACATCATGTGGCACTGTAGGGGAGATGGGCAGCATAAAAATTTAATCAATAAAATAAAGAATGAATGAATGAATAAAATAAATAAAATATTTATGATTTAAAAAATGAAAGAGAAGGGTTGAGGTAATGAGAGGTTCTGAATGTGGACTTATCTTTAAACTGTGCATTGATGGTTAATTTAGAATTTGCATGATAAGTACCAAATAACAAGACCATTAAGGGATATGCCAGTATGGAACTAAATTTTGAAAAAGGTTTATTAAGAAATTTCCCCTGAACTTACAGTACTTACTTCATTGGAAGAATACCACTCCCAAACAGCCAGGTGAGCCCAAATGGTGGGGAAGATTTCCTGAACACAATTCATGAGAAGCTGGGAAAAAGGAATAAATTTTATACGCCTTTTTTGCTACTTTACCACTCTTTGGAATTCTATCTCAATTCTGGGATCATTGATAAAGGGAAATTAGTGTTTGTATTTACATTCACTGGAGGGAAATATTACAAGAGAGTAAGCAAGCACACAAAAGGGAATCCACATTGAGAGAGATGCCTTAGAGCTGCTTAGGAGGCTGAGGGACCATTGCAGCTATTATACATTTGAAACAGGGATGTGTGTAGTTTTGAGGTATTGGTTGTAACTTTGAACCATTATAAAGTAGCTTCGTGTTTCTCAAGGACTACCCATAATTTAAAAAAACTAATTTTCTGACCTTGTGTAAAAGTAGACATTTGTCGCTACACAAATTTTCTGACTATCCAGCATCTAAGACTGCTGCATTCATTCCCTACAGTGGCTTTGGAAAACAATTTCCTTGGACTTTATTGGTAGTGTAGCACAGATCATAGGCATAGATGTATTCTGATAAAGTTGACCTTTCTTTAAAATGGCTAATTATCCTTCACTCCACTACTAAGATAGCCCATCTGTTTATTTGCCTGATCTTCTGAAACCATTGTCTTTCCTCAGCATCTCATCTCAGACCAAACCCCATATTTATGACATAATTTGGAAGGCTCTATTTCAATTATTGTGTAAAATGCAATGTTTAAATTCTAGAGCTAGATTGCTGCATCCTGTAACAGCCGTCTTCATTGTTAAAATTTCTTGCATTAGTAAAAAGAACAAATTACTTAATTAAGCCATTTTTTACTCTTCCGGTATTTTCTCCTGAAAGCGTGTCTCACAAAGACTGAGAATGTGTTGTGCTACAGCATTCTGGTTTCAGTCAGGACTTCAAATTAAAACCTGTGGAAGCCGAAGACAGAAATCCAGAAATTAAAATTTCAGACAGGACTTTATGCATTTCAAGACAGAATAAATTGAATTTTCCCATTAAACCATTCAAAAAAAGTTAGGAAGAACTTTAATGAAGACTATAGCCTCCGATGTCTGTATCCTAATGTTCAAAGTATCAGAAAGAAAGGAATTAAGCCATAATTATTTTGTAAGAAAGTAGGTTAACTGGTAAACTGATTCTTATGACTGGAATAAAGCTCTTTAATGGGATAACTTGTTCCAAAGACTACAAAATAATACAAAGAGGAGTTGTACTGCATGTTAAAAATATCTCCAGCTTGTATACAGAAATACAAGTTAATCAAATTGGTGATGCTAAGGGAGCTAGTTTTAAAATGCAGAACAAAGTGTAAAAGTTGCACTAGTATCAATATTCAGAAACTGCCAAACTAACAAGAAAATGTATAGGGATGATTCTCAAAAACAAACTGCAGATCTTTTTTGTATGATCATTTTATTAAAAATTATAATTAATAACAATACAAACTAAAAATAAAACAATAAAAAGAAAAAATAGTACAGAAAAAAGCAGAAAGGAAAATAGAAAAGAAAGAAAAAATAATATGGTAAGAAAAGGATGTAATATAAAATTGCTTTATTTGATCAAGGTTAAAATAGATATGCAGTTATCTCTGGTAATCACACTCAACATTCAGTCCTTAATGGAACTATATCTAGATGGAGGGAAATATATGAAAAAACAACTTCTCTGTTCATCACATCTACATAGGTAGTCCTCGGCTTACAATCATAATGAAGCCTCCCTGGCATAGTCATAAGTCATGATAGTTGTTAAGCTGCAATGGTTCACTATGGGCTGGTTTTGCTGAAAACCAGAAATGCAATTTTGGCAAAATATGGTCACATGACCATGGGGATCTGCAAACGACCATAAAAGCAGGTCAACTGCAAGTGCTTCAAATGTGACGAAAAGGTTGCCATCAGCACTTCAGAACTAGGCCATAAGTACTCTCAGGGAGTCTGTCATAGTTTCA
The DNA here is from genome assembly GCF_009769535.1 of Thamnophis elegans. Taxonomy (NCBI): domain Eukaryota; kingdom Metazoa; phylum Chordata; class Lepidosauria; order Squamata; family Natricidae; genus Thamnophis; species Thamnophis elegans. The sequence goes on from NC_045548.1 coordinate 41,853,050, forward strand.
TAAGTCATAAGTCAACCTGTAAACAATTTTAGTAACTTATCATCTTCTCTAAAGTACAAGCCATATTGCATTTCTCATCTATCAAGATATCCTAAAAGGTTTAAAGAGGAGCCTTTAAACTCGTCAGCAAAACTCCATTAAGGGATTATGGAATCATAGGGCTAGAAGGAATGTGAGGTCTTCTAGTACAACTCCCCAAGGCAGGAGTCCTCATACCATAATGGACCAATGGGATTGTTCAGTCTTGAAAACCTGTCCGGCTCCCAGAAGCACTCTGCAGGCCAAAAATGTGATGTGTAGAGCACTGCAGAGTGCTTCTGGGGGCCTAGGAGGGCGAAAACAAAATGCACAGAGGGCTTGAGAAGAAAAAACAGGATGAGTGGAACACTGCAGAGGGCTTCTGGGGGCTGGGGAGGGTGAAAATGCAATATGCAGAGGCCAAAAACAATTTTTTTTCTTGTTTTCCTCCTGTAAATTTAGGTGTGTCTTATAGTCCGGTACGTTTTTAGTCCCAAAAATACAGTAATTTCTTTAGCCTTTTTCCTAGAACCTTTATCATCTTCATTGCTATCCTCTGGTCTTTCTAAGGCATCAGCATCCTTTTTGTATTGTGTTGACCACAACTGAATGTAATATTCCAAATGGGGCCTTTCCAGTGTAATATATAGCAGTACTATCATTTAACATGAACTTGTTATTATCCCTCCAGTGATGCAAACCAGCACTGCATTTTTTTGGCAACTGCAGCACACAGCTGACTCATATTTAAGCAGTGATGTTTCTCATAGGCAATACTGTTGACCCAGGAATGCCTATTCTGTACCAGTGCATCGGTTTTGTTTTTTTGTTTGTTTGCTTGCTTTTTCTGTAGTTATGGACCTTATGTTTCTTGCCACTGAATGTCGGATAGGGCCCAAATCTGTCAAGATTCTTCTGAAACTTGAGTCTATCGAAGTATTAGCAATTCCCCCTAGCTTTGTGTCATTTATAAATTTGATGACTGTCCCTTCAACCTTCTGATCTATGTCCATTATTAATATGTTGAAAAATACTGAGCCCAAGACAGGACCTTGAGGAAACCAACTTCCCTCCAGCTACATAGTTCCATTAAGGACTGAATGTTGAGTGTGATTACCGGAGATAACTGCAGATCTATTTTAACCTTAATCAAATAAATCAATTTTATATTCCTTTTGTTTTTAACAATCTTAATCTTTAATTTCTTCAAATAATATTCTAGAATTTGATTTTTCAGAATTTGAAAGTTTGGAAGAGTAAATCTCTGGTCCTGGTGACCGGCCCAGATTACACTTTGCATTATTATATTGGGACACTTATATTTGTCTTCATTTGTAATTTGATTTTTTTTTGTCCCTGTTCACAAAAGCTTTAAGAGGTTTAATGTTTCAATTGTAAATCCAATATAAGAAATTTATCCAAGTCACTCTTTTGATTTTTGTATTATTCCTTTTACTGTAAGTGTAGATTTTTCCCCCAAATCATTCCTATAATCTGTTATTTTTAAATCCACATTTAATTTAGTATCAGTCTTGTCTGGTAAAACGTATTCCTTTCAAAACAACAAAAATCCTAGTGAACTAAAAATAAATCTCAGCAATTTTCTTCTCCTATTTTTCCAAGTGATTCAGAATACAATTCTCAGAATTGTCAACCAATTAGCCAATTGTGGAAGTTGAAATTTCAACATAAAAGATTTAAGAAAGTGGATAAAAGCTTTTACCCATGACTCAGGTGAAAATGCATAGCTTATCCAAGGCAGAGATTCTTATTAGCATAAATGCCATTCAAAGGGGCTTTTATCAAAAGATCAAAAATAATTCTTGTTTCATTTTGTTTTATCATGTACTATGTTTACATGCTTTAGGACTTTAGGACAAAATTCTGCTATCCCCTGGGTTGCATGCTCATATCATTGTGGGTGTATCCTACTTCACAGAAAGCGTATCGTATTTTCTTCTATTACTAATTGGTCTAAGGACATGGGCCAAACGAGGTGCCCTCTGAATGATTTTTTAGATGATTCAGATATACTAATTGATACGGTACAAAGATTCTAGCACATGAAAAATGCAATAAGAAAGATCATATAATTATTTGCTAACACTGAAAGTGTTATATGATAATTATATGATCTGAATATTAAAATGGAGCAGGCTAATAGAAGAATGCTTCATAATTAGAATTCTGCTAATTGATTACCTACTAATAACTGATATGATCCAGTCAAAGCAAAGCATTTTGAAGTCCACTGATTACAATGTGAATGTTAAGTATAGGTTTAAAAGTTTCATTTAAATCAATAATATTTAAAAAGTTTTATACTGACTGGATACTGCTTACTTTTTCAAGCTAATTGGGGTTATTTTAATGTACAATATACTGTTCAGAAATTAGGTTTATCAAGTATCAGAATCTCACTACAACTCTGTGATACACAGATGAAAAATAATATCTGAGAACATTCATTTGTTATGTAAAGTACTTAATATTATATTACAGTACATGTGTTGAATGTAACTTAATGCAAGTTCTCCACCTAGTGGACTAATTGCTACCTTGAAAAACAGATAGATTTCTTTTTTAATGTGTATCGTTAAAAAACTTAGCTGTCATGTAAATGACTCACTATAATTTACTAACTACATAAATCAATACTATGTAAGAGTAATATTAGGAAACATAACTCCAAATAGAATTTTAATTGTTACACAAATAATATGACCAAATTCAGTATATTTACAGGTTTTACAGTTTACAGAAGAATCAGATTATTAAAATGATTTTGTTAAAATTAAATTGTCAACATTTACAAACTTTTTAAGAATATCACCATTCAAATTTAAGTGAGATTTTTTTTTAAGGATACATTATGTCTACTCTTGATCATTAACTATTTAAAAATATAAGCTATTTAAAAATAAGCTTTCCAAAAACCATTAGAGACAATTACATTAAGTCAATTTAAGTGCCTTAAATATGTGAAGGTTTTTTCAATATTTAATATATCATATTCGATACTCAAGTATGTTTATTTGTTTTTGTGTACAGGCAGCTAGCAATCCTTAAAAACTTTTCAGATGCTTCTTTCTGCAGCAAATATTCTCAGGTAATCATAGAATCAAAACCTTTGCAAGCCCTGCAAACATCAGTTTAGAACTTCAATGTGAATAGGTTATACTGAGACTAGACTGAAATTTTAAGAGTACACGTCCACAAATTACTGGGCTGTAAACAGACATTGTTCATAAGAATGAAAAATATTATCTACAAATTATCAAGAGAAACAAAACAGGCTTTGTAAAAAGGTTAGTAAGTGAAGTCCAAGAAAATGTTATTATATTTAAAATGACACACTCTGCTAGTTGGCTTGCAAAGTTTATTTTCTTATTTCTTTTTGAATGTATAAAAATAAAAATATTTCCAGATGGAAAACTCTTACTAACACATACTATACAGCTAGTCTATCTTAAATCAGAAGAAGTAATTGGGAAACAAGGGAGTGTTATAAATATTAACTTGTATTTCCTTCCTGTTTCCTCTGGCTGATGATCACATCTGAAAAAAAACTGCAATTGATGCCTTAGGTGTGTCAACACGCACACACACGTATATAAACACACACATACACACAAGTAAAAAACAGCAAATGTTGACCCCCTCATAAAAATAATCGCAGTAATTATAGCTCAGTGTCAATTGCTGCTTCACTTAGTAACCAAGAAAGAAACCACTCAACTCCATTTTGCAGAATTAAGAGTACTTTTACTGATTATAAGTAAATAGAAGCTAAGCAAAGCTGGATTTGAGCAAAAGCGCATGAAAGCATTAGATATCAATACATGACCCATTCCCCTCCCCTTGGTAACCCCAGTCCATAGTCCAATCCAATATTTCCACAGCTGTCAGGTGGGAGACATCTTCAAAAATCATCATCAGGTTGGTATGCCGGACAGTTGGCCTTGGCGGGAACCTCCCCTCCTTTCCACATGCGCAGATGATGGTGAGAACAACTCCCAATTAACAGTCCTCCTGTACAGATTATTTCCCTCACCCAAATACCATGCCCTCCCTCCCCATTTCAATGGCAGCCGAAAAGGCTGACATCCGGCACTCCTCCAGAAAAAGGACCATCATCCCTGCAAAAACGAAAGAACAGAGAGAAACAGACGAACAACATAACATAAAAGAAAAAAGGAAAGGGAAAAAAAAGGAGAAATCAATCGAGGTCAAGGCTTGTTTGGGTAGGTAGAGTAGAATTTACGGAGTCGAGGACCCCGCACATGAAATTATCGACCCATTCAGCATTAGAGGGAGGAAAGTGTTTCCATTAAACAAGATACTGAATGCGGTTTCTATGTTTTCTAGAGTCCAAAATTTCTTTAACTTCAAAATGCTGCTCACCCTCAATCAGAAGTGGGGCAGGGTGGAGCCGCCAAAGGGCCACGCAATGGAGAAGTACGTTCCGGCTTCAGAAGATTGACATGAAATACCGGGTAGACACGGTTGAAATATTTAGGCAGTTCCAGGGTTTATGACTTTGATAATCAGGAACGGGCCAACATACTTGGGACCCAATTTCTTAGACTTTTGAAAGGTCTGGAGAAACTTGGTGGATAAATATACACGATCACCAATTTTATAATCCTTTGGCCTCATTCTTTTTTTATCCGCTTGTCTCTTATGTGCTCGATATGCTGCATCCAACGCCCAGTAAGCCAAAGGCCACACCTCTCGGAGTTGGTCACTCCACTCGGAAAGGGACAGCACTTGTGGTTTTTCTCGAGGTACCTTGGGGATAGGCACAACATCATGTCTGTACACTATTTTGAAGGGCGTAAATCCTGTGCTGTTGTGCACCGAGTTGTTATACGCCACCTCAGCATGAGGCAATAATTCCACCCAATTATCTTGCTGGTAATTGATGAAACTTCGGAGGTACTGTTCCAGCACAGAATTAGTCCTCTCACAGGCCCCATTAGTTTGAGGGTGGTGGGTGGAGCTTAAGTCCTGGGTGGAGCCTATCAACTTCAAAAACTCTTTCCAAAACAAGGAGGTAAATTGGATCCCCCTATCTGAGATGATGCGGTCCGGTACTCCACGTAGACGATATACATGTGTAATGAACAACTTAGCTAAAGATTTAGCGTACGGGATCTTGGAACAAGGAATAAAATGAACCTGCTTGGAAAACAAGTTGGTAATGACCCAAATTACCGTATTACCTTGACTTTCCGGCAATTCAACAATGAAATCCATAGATATCTCCTTCCACGGTGCCTCAGGACGGGCCACTGCTTGGAGCAATCCTTGGAGTTTCCCCGGTGGCCGCTTTGCTGTAGCACATGTGGGGCAGCTAGCTACATAAGATTCAATGTCCTTTTTCAATGAGGGCCACCAAAATTGTCTTTTAATGAGATGCAGGGTTTTTACAAACCCAAAATGTCCAGCCATGCGTGAGTTGTGAGCACGTTGAAGAACCAAGCTCCTAATAGTTGCGGGAACATACAATTTAGCTCCAATCCAAGCCAGGCCATCCTTCATGGTGAACTAATCTGTATGTTGGCGAAACCACTCATCAACTTTAAGGGCCTCCTTGAGTTTTGTAACGAGATCCTGTGTGACTTCCAAATTGGAACTGGTCTGGTTTCTGGTGACGACCGGAGTGACGAGGCTTCTCGTTGGCATGACTGGTTGGACGACACTAAGCTTTGAACTGTTATATTGAGGAAGTCTGGACAAAGCATCAGCCATAAAATTCTTCCCTCCTGGGATATACTTCAAAGTGAAATTGAATCTAATGAAGTGTTGTGCCCATCTCATTTGTTTGGGGGACAATTTCCAGGGGGTCTTTAATGCCTCCAAACCTTTGTGATTAGTCCACAACTCAAAAGGGTGTTTAGCCCCCTCCAAAAAATGACGCCAGATCATCAAGGCCCACCTGACTGCAAAAGCCTCCTTTTCCCAAATAGCCCATTGTCTCTCAGTCTCTGTTAGTTTCCGAGAGGTGTAAGCGCAGGGTTGCAACTTTCCATTAGCATTCGCCTGAAGCAGCACCGCCCCTACTGCAACATCACTAGCATCTGCCTGGACCACAAATGGTGAATCCATGTCCGGGTGTTTCAAAACTAGTTCAGCTGCAAAAAGCCGTTTTAACTTTTTGAACGCCGCTTGACATTCCGTAGTCCAGTTTAAGGGTTTACCCGGTCAAATGAAGGAATAAATTGACGATAGAAATTAGCAAAACCTAAGAAACTTTGCAACTGTTTGTGGGTGCGGGGGGCTGCCCATTTGGTGACTGCTTGGACCTTTGCTGGGTCCATCTCTATCCCTTCGTGGGAGATGCGATATCCCAGGTAATCCACCTTCTCCTGATGAAATTCGCATTTAGACAATTTAGCATATAGTTCCGCTGCACGAAGTTTTTTTAGTACTGTGCGAACTAGTTTCACGTGTTCTTCATGTGTTTCCGTGTCAATAAGGATATCATCAAGATAGACCATCATGCCTTTGTAAAGGTGGTCATGCAAACTTCATTAATTAACTGCATGAAAATGGCTGGCGCCCCCTGTAGTCCAAATGGCATAATGCGAAATTGAAAACAACCAAGAGGGCAGTTGAACGCAGTTTTCCACTCATCCCCTTCTTTAATTCTGACGAGGCCTCTCGTAGATCTAACTTTGTGAAAATCTTCCCTTTACCCAGCTGGGCCAGCATGTCCTTCATTAACGGCAAAGGGTAGAGATTTTGGACACATACCCCATTCAGCTTTTTAAAATTCACACACAAACGAAAGGAGCCATCTTTCTTTTCTCTGAACAAGACCGGAGCAGCCACTTGGGGTCTAGCTGGTTCAGTGAACCCCCTTTCTAAATTTTTGTCAATGAATTTTCTCAATTCGTCCATTTCTCTAGGAGTTGAATAAATCTGAGGTTTAGGGAGTTTCACCCCAGGGAGAATATCAATGCTGCAGTCGGTGGGCCTGTGTGAGGGTAATTTATCTGAAGACTTTTCACTGAAAACATCTTTCAGGTCCCAGTATTCTCTCGGGATTTTTTCCTCCACCTCAATCTTTTCTTGCCCTCTGGCTGCTAGAATGGGGTCTGACTTATTCGGTTCCGGCACCCCTTCTTCCTTTTCAGGGGGTGTAGCAGACCAGATGTGCAACCAACCCTTCCTCCAATTTATGTGTGAGTTCCATTTACACAGCCAGGGCAATCCCAATATAAGGGGCCGGTCCATTCCTGGGGCTACAATAAAACTTATTGTCTCTTGGTGGGTTCCCATCCACATCTCAATAGGCTCAGTAACAAAGTGAGCAGGGCTCCCTCCCGCAATAGAACCATCCAATTGGCAAAAAGCGATTGAGATTTTCAAAGTTTTTAGCTTCAAACCCAATCTTTCTACTATTTCTGGGCTCATAATGCATCGTGTGCATCCGGAATCTAAAAGAGCTAGAATTTTCTCTTGTGCACCAGAAGAGGCACCCTAAGCTCAACTGGAATGTCATGGGTCCCGATCAGGAATTTACCCAGCATTCATTGTCAGATTCAGTTTCTTCCGAAGAGCTAGGGGTATCCTCCCCCCTCTCACCAGGGCTGAAACACTGAGGAGGTTCCTTCCCCTTCAGGGCAGGTTCTTTCCTCTTGCTGGGAGGTTTTTCCAGCCTTTTTTCTCTCCGAGGGGGCCCTTTTGGGTCATTTTGACACGGCAATTAATGGTACGATGCCCCTCCTTTCCACAGCGGAATCACACAAAGGGATTTGGTTTGCTTGCAGATCCACTTTTCCCTCCTTTCGGGGCTCCTGGGGAGGGGGGTTTGGCAGGCGGGGATTTTTCGCCCTCACTCTCCCCCTGGTAATTCAGCCTGGCCAGGTCAATTTCCACATCAGCAGCTACTTCATACCAGGGCTGCAGTCTACAGGGAGGCCTCCGGTTCACACAATGCTTGTAAATCTCTTTGTTTAACCCATCAGTGAAATAGTCTAACAATGCTTCTTCAGACCAACCCCTCATAAAAGCTGATAGCTCACGAAATTCTTGTATATAATCAGCTACTGGCCGTTTCCCCTGGGTAAGAGTTTTGAACTTAATTCTAGCTTTACACTCTGTGAGGGGATCATCAAAGCATTTTCTCAAAGCAGCCATAAATCCATTATAGTCTCTCAATAGTGGGGAATCAGCGTTATGCAAGCCCACCATCCATGCCGCTGCCTTATTTTCCAAAGCCATTATAATAACTCTTACCTTCGCTTCATCAGTAATCAGTTCATCACCATACATTTGCATATAGTTCCATACTTGAACAATGAAGAACCCTAGATCTTTCAGTTCTCCATATTTTACACTTAAGGGAGGAACCTTAGCCGTCCGGCGTCTGCGGGCCCACCCCTCTTGGAATATTTCTAGCCGCTGTGATTGGGGTCGGCACTGGGTTATCTTGTTCAGCTCCCCTTTCAGCCCCTCCAGTTTCTCTCGGATCAGACAAGGTTTCTGTATACCTTTCCTGTTTCCTGGAGATCGGCTTCTCGGGCTCGGCGCATCTCCCACGCCCCTTCAAAAGGTTTCATCGCTTGGGACATCATAAGGTTCTCCTCCTCAGGGTCCCGCCAGTCAGCCACTGGTTTTCTGGGTCTCCTCATAGTAATCCCAGTCAAAGGTTTTTCGGGGTCCTCTTTCCGTCCCACTCCCCAAGTCCATCTGGGTCGAACGGATCGTTCTTCCAAGTGCAGGCCAGCCATTCGCTCCATCTCCAAAGGGCAGGAGGATGCAGCTGTTCCCATATCTTCTTCTTGATCACTGCCCTGGTGGGACATCCTTCAGGTTTTGGGTGCACCCCCCTCGGAAGGTGTCAGCTCCAGGATGGGTGCAAGATGAGATCCAGCTTAATGTCAATTGCTGCTTCACTTAGTAACCAAGAAAGAAACCACTCAACTCCATTTTGCAGAACTAAAAGTACTTTTACTGATTATAAGTAAATAGAAGCTAAGCAAAGCCGGATCTGAGCAAAAGCGCGCGAGAACATTAGATATCAATACATGACCCATTCCCCTCCCCTTGGTAACCCCAATCCATAGTCCAATCCAATATCTCCACAGCTGTCAGGTGGGAGATATCTTCAAAAATCATCATCAGGTTGGTATGCCAGACAGTTGGCCTTGGCAGGAACCTCCCCTCCTTTCCACATGCGCAGACGATGGTGAGAACAACTCCCAATTAACAGTCCTCCTGTACAGATTATTATGCTAAGAGTCAACATGTCTTTGTCAAAATAGAGCACATGAGGCAAATTTTGTCTCCTTCTATGACAGGGTAACTATTCTACTGAAGAAAACAAATACTGACACTAATTTACTTTGATATTAACCAAATTATAAATGACAAGCAGTTAAAGTGTGGTTTGGATAGCATTACAATAAGATGGATCTACAACTGGCTGGCTAGTCACAAAATATAAGATGCATACAGGAATAAAACTCCATGACTTGGGAGACACATCTGAGAAGGCCTTGGATGTGGTAGACAACAAGCTGAACATGTGTCATTAATTTCAGTCAGCTGCTGGTAGGGCTAGTGCTGTTCTGGTCTTGATTAGAAGAAACCATGTATTAAAGACGCGTGAAGTCTTTCATTATTTCTTTTTATATGGAACTAGTGAAATCACATCTAAAGTACTATGTACAATTCTGGGCATCAAATTTTCAAAAGGTTATTGACATTTTGGCGAGGGTTCCAAGGACAGCAGTGTAGATAATCGAAGGACTAGAGCAAGGGTCCATGGACGATAACCGGTCTGCAGCCCATTGAGATTCAGGCTGCACAATTAGTGGTCGAGTGCACGAAGCTCCATTTGCGCTTGCACGTGATTAAGTGGTGCAAATGCAAAACCATTCCCCCCACAGACACTGCTGCCAGTCTGTGGAATGGGAAAAATTAGAGACTGTTGGACTAGAGGACATACCCTATGAGGAATTTGAGATGTTCAGTCTGAGGAAATGAAAACTGAAGGTAGACATAGCTTTATTCTGATCCAATGAAGGAAGCTACATGGAAGATGATCAAGAACTATGGCCACAGAAATCAGAGTAAAAAATAATAGATACAATTTTCAACTGCTAACTGTTTAAATGTGAAGAAACCTTTTCTGACAATAAGACCTGTACAACAAGGGAATATATAGAGTTTGTGGGTTTTTCCAACTCCTGGAAAAACCACTGGAACTCTAGTGGTGGATGGACAGCCACAACTCATGGATAATTTAATTGCTTCTCCTACACACTGCAGAAAGTTAGGCCAAATTAACTTCCAATTCTACAGTTCCACGAGTCTGTGATTAGCAATAGCAATTTTCCAAAGGATCAGTCCTCTTGTGTTGCCTGAACCTGATGGACTGCTATTTTGGAGTTGTGGAAAATGGACTTTTTAATTTACAGTGACCTTTGGTATCAAATTTTGAGTTTCATGTTCAAATGCTGATCCTAGAATTGGGATATTTTCTGTAATTAAAAATATGGTTACATATGATAATTTGTAAAATATTAGTACAAGCACACTGCTTGTGAAATGACCTACTCTGTTCCTAGTTGCATCAGCTTCAGAAATACTACATAAAAACATTTTGCTCTTTTTAATGAAAAAAACTTGCAGATGTCATTGAAGCTCTCAAAGTTCTATTCTATAGTTCAATGAGATTTAGTTATTTGTAACTAAATGTATAGAAAGACCCATTCAGTTCTTATTGCTAAATGTCACATTCTTGCCCTGTACACAGTATTAAGCTAAAAAGAAAATTGTAAATGGCATTCAGAATTAATAGCTGTTATAAAAATAGTTTATCTCAACTAGAGTTGCCTATATGAGTTCACCAGTATGTGACCAACAATATAAAAACCTACCCCCGAGCTACATATGTGCTGTTACAGAAAACACAATCCCCATTCAAACTATTATCTTTAAAAAAAATCTAAAGGGAATGCCAGAAAGACAATTTAAACAGCACATTCATGGATAGATGATACAATCATTGTGTCACAGGACTGAAATATTCTGAAACTGTCTTGTTGATATTTCATAATGCTTAGATAGTTACATCTGCCAATAAGTATGGATTGCATTTATTCATATGCCAGAAATTCTCAAACTTTATGAAACAGTACTGGGATTTAATAAAATAAGAAAATTAAATTATGAAATTCTTCCCCCACCAATAAAAGTAATGGTTTCATTAATATTAGGGTCAATTCTTTTACGGGCAAAAGAATTATATTACATTCTAAATTGTTAATTTTTAGTTACATTTTAATCTATACTAGAGCAGTGTTTTTCAACCTTTTTTGTGCAAAGGCACACTTTTTTCATGAAAAAAATCACAAGGCACACCACCATTAAAAAATGTTTAAAAAATTTAACTCTGTGCCTATATTGACTATATATAAAGTAATTTTCCCACGGCACACCTTACACTATGTCACGGCACACTAGTGTGCTGCGGCACAGTGGTTGAAAAACACTGTACTAGAGAATCCTGTGAAGCCATTGGGCCCTTTGAGACAGCGAAGTCTGATGTGATCAGAATAAATATTAAATTTTAGGCTGACAATATTTCTTTTATGCCATTGCTGCATTGACCCATGATCATTTAAGAAGAGTATATATCATAAATAGAAAAATAATTGTACTGGCAAACAAAGTACAATACTTAGTCAGCATTTAATTACCTAAACAGAAAAACAGAATGATGCGGGAGTGGGGACAACTTCCAACTTCCTGCTGGTTATCCCATTGACTTGGCTTGTGGGAAGCTAGCAGGGAGTGTAGGAAATCATGATTACATGACTGTAGGGATGCTGCAGCAGCCACAACTTTGAAATCATACTGGTGTGAACATCACAGAGCTATCAATTTCATAGGAGTAATGAGTTCCATCTTTTTTTTAATTTAACATATAATGGACCATCTGAACTAATATGAGATACAAACAGGCAAACAGAGTGAGAAAGTTATACATACATACATACATACATACATACATATAATTAAAACAGTGATATAACCTTATGACTTTATAAAGTAAAATACAACTTTACAAAATACACTAGAGGAAGCAAAAGCTGAATTAATTTTTAAAACATGTTTTTAATGGGAAGGATGAATTTCCTTGCTTTTGCAGAAATTCTGAAATTTGCATTTCTCTTTGAAGACAGCCACACACATTTAATGGAATTAGAAAGAGAGGAAAGCTGTTTTAGTTTAAAATGTATTTTCTTAAACTGCTTTTACAATTCTACAACTTGTGAATTTTCTCTCTGGAAAAAACAGCTCAGAGTACTCAGGAAAGCGCTCTGACAACCATCCAGTCAGTGTGTCGTCATACTGTGAGATTTGCAACTCAAATTTGGAGAAATAGGGTAGTAGCCAGTAGCACAGAATTTACTTATGCAGTACCAACATGTATGATGGCCTTAAGGAGCCTTATTGGATTAGGTCAAGAGTTTATCTAGTGGAGCACTTATTTCTGTCGCTGAGAATCACAGATTGTTAAGCAAATACCACCGCAATCCAAGCCATTCCTGGCTTGGTCTTCCCAACTCCAAGCTCATTCCTTAACATATAAGGCTGTACAAAGACTGCTAGTCTTATATAAAATCAACATTTAAACCTGTTCCCAAAGAGATGTGTATGCCTGATCAAGGCTCTAAAATATCATAATGCATCAGGCCAAAGTCTCAAATGATCATCCCAGGTAACTGAAATACAGTGATACCGTAGCATACATTGGCAAACATTACTGCATCTGAAAGGGCAAGGCTAAAATTGAGAGCAGAATAATAGAAAGGCATGAAATTGGATAATGCTGAGCCTTAAAAGTATGAGTTGCATGACTGGAATAACAGTCCTAGTAAGGTTAAATAGAACGAAAATGCTTGTGAATAACACATTTTGCCTATTTTCAAGAGTTTATTCTTCAATTACATGCCAGGCCCATACAGCCTTAGGAAGGTTTTTCTAGTCCTTGGTCTGTTCTGTGATCTTGACTGTCATTCCAGTACCAGGAATGATGCCAGTTCCTCCTATTTCTGGGGATAGTAATTCCAATGCCTGATCTTTTTTGTCTTTTAAGAGCCATCTTCCTAGCCTTTGGACACACTTTTTCTCCAGAATCCATCATTTCTGCCATTAAACTACCCTAACAGTACTTACAGGAGCTACTATTCCAGTCTTGTATCATTGGTTTCTACATAAGTAGATTCCTGTTCCCACTCCAGTCGCCCTTGTAGGTCCTTGGCTTATTTATATCCTACCTTTATTACTTTACAAATAACTCAAGGCGGCAAACATATCCAACACACCATCCTCCTATTTCTCTCTCCCCACGCCCCAACAAGAAGCCCGTTGCTCCTGGCCATTCTTTTTAACGCGAAGGCTTTTATTTCAGCCCCATTCCTGCCCTTCAATTCAAACCGTATCATTTATCATTTTACATGCTTGTAATTCACAAAGCAATGCAATCTATGCCAAGTCGGTTATTTCTATTAGCCCATTCCAACTTGTTTTCATAAGGCATTCCGCCAGTTTAATTTCAGCTTTCCACTGATTTCAACAGAGGAGTCTCGTCAACGGCCTTTCTTAGCTCTCCTCATTGCCCACGGAGAGATCCGGTTATTTCTTATGGGCATTCCGCGATCTCCCTTCTCACGTGACTCGGATCCACCATCGAGACCCCTCCCTTCCATGCCCCAAGCTCTTAAGCCTCCGCCCGTATGTCACTTCCAAGGCTCCGCCCCCCCGCCCAGACGAGGCCACGAAGGGGTTGGCGAAGAGCGCTTCGTGACCAACACTTCCGGGTTGGCGAAGAGCGCTTCGTGACGTTGCCTAACCGTGTAGGAGCCTTACTGCCTGTTATTGTTCCTGCCCCGCTCCATTCCTCCCCCTCTTGTCGCTCCCATCTCTCGCCTCGGGACGTTTACGAGCCTCTTCGGAGACGCGGCGAGAGAAAAGGAAGGGGGGCGCGCGCGCCGGTACAGCCGAAGGGCCGACGTGAGAAATTGCTGGTGACAGCTTCGGAAAGGGGGTGGGGTAGGGGGTAGTTGGAAGTCGTGCGGCGCGCGCGGAGGGGGGGGGGGGAAGGAAGTCGCTAACGGCTTCAAATCTTACGTAGCGCGAGCTCTGACATAGAAGGGCGGAGGGGGCGTCACGTCACGCCGCGCCACGCCACAGAGGAGCGACAGTTCTACCGGAGAAGGCAGGAGGGTGAAGCGACGGGGATCGGGAAGACATGGCCTACGCGTATCTCTTCAAGTATATCATAATCGGGGACACAGGTGAGAAAGCAAAAGGGGGAGGGGAGGAGGGAAAGAGCCGCTGCGGAATTGGGAAGCCCGGCCTCAGGGCCGAGCCGCCTGCGCAACGCCCGCCTCAGCCGCTCCATTTCCGCAGTGTTGGCTGCGCCGACGTGGTAGTGACTGCTGAAGAGTGGGAGGTGCTCGACTTAGGGACCGCCCGCAGCTTGACGCCGGCCTACTAAGGCCTACACCGGCGGCCGGGTCTCCGCCGTGGTTCCTGTCAAGCCTCTGAGTGTTACTACCCTTCCAGTTTCCCCAATTTCGTTGAGCGGCAACGCCATTACCAACCTGGTAGATGTGAATCACAAGAAGAGCGGTTGGGGTGGGTTAATGAGGGTTTTTTTAGGCCTGAAAGAGCGCTGTTCGGCGAATGCTTCGGTGAGGTTAAAAATATATATGGTGACGGAGCGTAACAACGCCCCGATAGTTTCCCATTCTAGACCTCAAACCTGCCACGCTTGAAAAGTTACTGTCTAAATCTCCCATTACGTATAGTGAGGCTAAACACTTCTCTTGCGGATTTTTAGTTGAAGGTGCTCCAGCAAAAATGCCATTCCTTGGAGATTGGCGAGTTAATGGACAAACACAAAGGTTTAGAATAGAGTTGCTCGGAAATTGAACTGAAAGGGTAGCCTTTTTTAACATAGTTTTTTAACATTAACTGATGGTTTGAGGCAATTACTTTCTTTTGGCCTCAGCATCTTAATATGGAGAATATGCAGTCTCCTTTCAGCATTTCTAGGCTTGATTTTTTCCCCTAATTGCTATACCTATTTGTACTGTTAGTTTATATTGCCCGGGTTGAGTTTAGTCTCTTGTTTATTATCATTTTCTCTTGAAATAACTTGTCATCTGATCTGTTTATATAGATATAGCAATGTGGTAATTAAATCTTCTGGATTCCATGTATTTGCTTTTCCTAAGAAGCAGTGGTTGCCTGTTAAAGTGGCTGTACTTGAAGGTGTATGTATCCCCCAACAAGACATTACTCATTTTGTTAATATAAGAAAGAGATATAATAAAGTTTGACATTATCAAGTATGTACAAAGCTAAAGCCAAATAGTTCCTTCAAACTTAAAAAAAAACATTTGAAAGGGGATGGCTAATATATTCTTGGCAGTTCTGTATTCTAGGTTTTTGTATTTTCCAGTGAAATTTTTTTGTAATGATTTATGGAATTAGCCAACTTTCCCCAAGCAGACCAGATAAAGAATTATAAGAGAAGTCCAGAGTATAAGGGACATTGCAGCTGGTAGAAGGCTGATTTTTAGGCCTGGTTCATGCAGAATGAAGTATACATACTGTAATTTGCTTTTGAGTAGGCAGGATGTCCAAATATAATCATGTTGCTTATGTATAGCAGCTATAGTTATTTGCAAAAGAGACATTAAAAATTTGGCAACTTAAAATGGTGCAATTATGTAATCCTGCCTTTATTAGCAATTGAGGAGCAATGGTAATTTTGAGCCTTATTTTTCATTCTGAGATTACTAAAAATGAATGCTTGTTTATATAAAGCATAAACCTCTCAGAATGGTTTATAAAAGTTGATAAACCCAGGGACTCCCTTGTCAATAATACCTTGTAACAAAATAAATTAAGATTGGGAAAAAGGAATCTAAAAGGAAATAGGCATATATTTACATAGCTACAAACCTTGATTTGGAAGAAATCCTTTGGATCTGATCTTAACACAGCACACTTCTCTTTTCATTAAACAGCTGTTTAATTAACAATTGCATTAACTTTAATAAGTCAGCTCTTTCATGGAACAACACCCACCCACACACATATGTTGAGGCTCAAAACAATAGCCAAGCTTCCTTAATACTAGAGCAGTGCTATGCAGATCTTCTGTATACTTTTTGAAGAATGCACAGAATATTTTTATTTTCAAACTTGAAATGATCTAAAATAGAAAAAGGACTATTTTAGTATATATGACAATTTTATGCAGGTTTTTTTTTTAATAGTGGGAAATTGACATTTGGGAGTGCAGTTGGACCATATTTGACTTTGGTGATAATTCATGTATTTCTTAAATAGTGGTACAAAAATAACACAAAATATTAATATATACGTATTCCTCATTTATCAATGGCTCATTCAGCAACCATTTAAAGTTATAATGGTACTGAAAAAGAACATTTGCATGATCACAATTCAGATATTTAACAACCAGTGCGCATTTACAAGAGTTGCAGCTTTGTGTGGTCCCATGTTTGCCATTTGCGACCGTCACAGCTAGCTTTCAACAAGTAAAATCAGGGGGAAGCCAGCAGGAAGTTGCAAGCTGCATTCACATGATGTTGCACTTAACCTACATGGTTTGCTTAACAATTGCAGCCACAAGTGACATCAGTTGGGCACATCTGTGCAATTTTTCACTTTATAACCATGTTGTATAGTGATGGGAGTTGCTGGTCTCATTTGTGGTTGGTAAGTGAGGATTACCTGTACTTTTACTGCTACATCTTACAAAAAAGGGCATATTTACTTTAGAAAATAAAGTTAAAATAGGGGATAGAACCAGTATGGGTAGCTGTTAAGATATTAAACAAAGACTGCAGAAATCCAGATTCAAATCCATATGTAGCTCAGCAAATGAATTTGGAAAACTCTTTTAAACCAATCAGTACAAAAACTAAAGTAATATGAAGGATTTTTCACAGTTCTGGTATCCTGCTCCAGCAAATACTGTATAATAGACTAAAAATGCTGAAGCAACAGCTATCCAAAATATTCAACCCTGCTTAAAAGTATGATGAAATAATGTTTTTAATCAATTTTATGAAATATTAGGAGGCAAGGAGCTGCTTGAACTTTGGAGGTGAAGAGTTTCAAAATACATTCTTGAATAGAATTATTTATTGGCCTGGATGCACAAGGAATCTGCTGCCTGATCCACCCCCTTCACTTTTTGTAGACTCTAGGGGGCCATGTGAACTTCGTACTAGATATGCAGATTCAAATTTAACAAGCCGGTACTTGATGTAACAATATAATGCCGTGGAAGTCATCAGCAGCATTTTGAATTTTGTCCAGCAGCTTGCTAAAATAGTAACTAGTGCCCTGACTATGGAACAGGAAAAGATCTGTATCTTTTCCTGTTCCATACATTTCTTTATGATCTTTCTGAAGTCACATTAAATTAAAAAATGATGACATATTCATATTATAGTGTCAAATGTATTTATTTGTACACTACCTTTGTAAATCTGAGAGATTTCACATTATTCACATACATTTTTAGTATGTGTATTAATAAAGTTCTTTGTGTGTGATCTGTATGCTAACAGCATATCATTTTAGATATTAATCTGGAGAAGCAAAGCAAGTTCCCACAAGGAAATCTGTTTTCTGAGATGTCCTTAGTTTCTTCTAACTATGAATAGATCTACAATGGAATTATCTTACAGTCTTTTATATAGTGTGCCTCATATTGATTAAAATATTAAATTAAAATATTCTTTTTATTGTAATTCTATTTCAGTGGTTAACTCATCTGAAAATCATAATTAAAATATACAGAATCTTAACACTGAAAATGGCAAATCAGTAATGGAAGGGTGGTAAGAGGGAACAATCATAAAAGCTTTAAGTAATTTTGAAAAGAATAACTCAAGAAAGGGGGAAAACTTTTTTTTAAAGGTGTTGCAGCACCCGCCATATAGAACATCATTCCTTATAAGTTTCAGATGGCCGAAACCTTGTTGCTATTTCAGCAAGGATTTTAAATTTGGCTTTGGCCTGGGATGTTAGATAAGCTCTAGTGCATGGTGCATGCTATATTATTTTAATATTATGATTGTGGCTTTCATTTGGATATGGTGATTTTATTTGGATTTGGATTTTTATTGTGGTTTTATTTGGCAGGGGCTGTAGAGCCAGTTAACAAAGGGCACACAACAGGGCACAAGCTAGTTGGCTGAGCCACCAGATTGCAGGGCTACCAAGAGGGCAGAGATAGAAGGAGATAGGTAGGTAGGGGTGGGGTTGAACTGCCCCTGTGGTTGTCAAGTACCTGAAATTTGATTATGTAATAGTGGGGTGCTGCAGCAATGGTAACTTTGGAACTTGGCATAACTACCATTTATTCAGCACCATCTTAACTTCGTAGGGTCACTGAGAAAATAGTAAGTTGAAGTCTATTTGTATAATTTATCAATGTACATTTCTGCTTGTTCTCACTGGCTTAGAAAACATCCCTGGTTCATTTGAGACTCATTTTTAAAATACTTCTAGATGGCAATAAGCAACAGTCATTTTCATAGATTTTATTTTTTAGTTATTTGTGTACTTTATCTGCTGACTCTATCCTAGTGCATATAGGCAATTTGCAAATATATCCATGGAAGTCAGCAGAGTGACCTTTGGCCTGCCGCTTTGTTTCAGTCCAACTCATCTAACAGAATTGTTGTGGGGAAAATAAGAGGAGAGATTGTTGGATATGTTCGCTGTCTTGAGTTATTTATAAAAACAACAAAGGCAGGATATAACTATCAAACAAGTAAATACAATATAAGAACACTGGAAATTCTGTAACTTTTTTTTAATGTGTGGGAGTGTGTTTTTAGTTGTACCATTTGATAGGAAGGAAGCAAAGGGAACTATGAGGCACATTTACTAGAAACCATATTTAGTGGGTTATTAACTGGGTTTTCCTATCATTATTAAGTAAACCAAATTGCTTGGGTTCATGTAACCTACCAACTAAAATTGAACATCAAATGCAATAGCTTCTAATACTCTGTGTAGCAGGCAATTGTTTTACTGTGCATCCACATTTTTTCAAGTAACATTTTTTAAAGCATAAAAAATATATATAAATGGACTTGAAATTTTCCGAGTTCTTACCTGCATAGAAACTTGCAACTCTAACTTCAAGCTTCAGTACTCCATAGGGGAAAGATAAAGATAAAGATGAAAGCATTTCAATAGATTGAAATATTTGAAAAATACTAATAGCAGCATGGAATTATTAAATCCTATTAATAGATGAGATTTGGATTAAACAACCTACAAAATAGTGTAGAACATTGATGGCTAATCTTTTCCAGACTGTGTCCAAAGCATGCTCAAACCCCAGAATGCAATATGCATGCATCCCCTGTGCATATGCCCATCCCCACATGTGTGCACCCTCTGGATGCGCCATGACCCCCATGCATGCGCATGCAGCCCCTGCGCATGCACCCATACATGTGCAGCAGAGTCCTGATGAATAGCTGGCTGGCGGGTGATGCATGTGCATGTGTAGTGGAGCTGAACTAGGGCGATGGCTTGCGTGCCCTCAGACAGGGCACTGCGTGCCACCTGTGGCATTTGCCATCATGGGTGTAAAATCTTGTGTCTTTATTGAACACAGTAACATAACATTCTCTAATTTTGTTGGGGGAAAATATGTGTAACCTTTGATTTAATAAATTATGGAATCTTCTTTAGCAGCCGTGATTTCAACCAAACTTTTCCTGTCCCTCTTGATTGTTTCTGTAAATGACACATCACTCCTTCTAGAACTGTTTCAACTGATTATTTTTAGACTTCTGTTGAGTTACAGTCAATATTTTGACTTGGCCGCTTCCTAATGTGAATTCTTTTATTCTTTAGCCATTCTATTGTAGTTTTACTTGTGTACATTTACTTGTGATTTACTTGTGATCATTGTAGTACTGCATGACTCATTTGCTTAAGCTTTATTTCATGGACAGATTTGCTGACACTGTCTTATAAATTTTGCTGACATAATCTAAAATAAGTTGCTCTCAGAATGGTAGCGTGCAATCCAGACACACTCCAACTCCCATCTTATTCATATTTGGATGAAATCATTTTGTTGCAATGCAGTCTTTCAAGGAGTCCCCCCCCCCCCCCGTCAATAATCTTCATTAATGCTAGAAAGTTCCAGTCTTGTGTCATTCACTACAGAACGTAGTTTAAATAACCTTCTAAATCAGGAGTGTCAAACTCGATCCTATCGCAGGCCATATCGGGATTTTGTTTGCCCTTGGGGAGTCAGGGTGAGCACAGTCGGTTGTTGTGGCTGACTGGGTGGGTGGGACCACAGTGGCCCGTTGCTGGGGCAGCATGGGCCAGTCCCTTGCCATCTCTGGGACGGCCCCATGAGACAACTCTGGGCCTATCGCAGGCCAAATCCTGCCCGCAGGCGGTGTGTTTGATACCCCTGTTCTAAATCATTCAGGTGAATTTTAACAAACTTGAAAAAGGGGGCAGTATGTTTTCTAGAGAGCAATAATTTTACTACCTTCCCATGTGCGCCATTCTTGTTCAGTGCTTTCCTTATGGGAGATGCTGGCATTAGGCAGAGCAAGAGTAACCTTCAACTCCTTTATTGCTACCTGAGGTCCTTTACCACCTCTCAAGGTATTGTATGACTTGCTCTTGGGGAAATTTCATTGGACAATCACTCTTGGGAAGAGAAGCAACAGTACTGTATTTTCTCTATTTGTACACATTCTGTCTTTTACCATAGGTTGTTAGAGAGAAACCTACTTTGTGATGGTTTTGTGGCCCTTTCAATCTTCATAAAATTATTACTTTTTCTGAAGTTCACAGATTGTTTTTGATCAGGGCATCATTCATTTGCAGAAAACTCTGTCATGAAGAGCGGTCTACAATGATGATGTTTTTATAGAGAAAGATCCACCATTTACACCTGATTGTCATCCCGTTTATTGGAACATCTATATTATTCTGTAAGAGTGCTGATTTCCTATGACTTTATAAACTTATTTGAACAAGTACAGTAAATGTCGACTCTGTCCGCTAAAATCATTATGTCATTCACTATTTTGTAACTTGTTTGCCTAATTAGAATTTCCTTATCTGTTAAAAGGACAAAGGTATGAAGAAGCTCTGATCATAGTATCATATAGTGTAGACGAGAAGAGAGCAGGCCAGAACAGAATACTTTATTTGGCCAAGTGTGATTAACACACAATGAATTTGTCTCTGATACAGAGGTTTTACGCTCTCTTTCACAAACAAATAAACCTTGATTCAAATTTTGTGATTGATTTAGTTGCCCATGTTTCTTTTCCCCGTTGTAATGTACCTTAGAAAGGTTGTGTTAGCAAGTGCTATTAGTGCCCACGCTGTTCTAGCCTCGGATGCTACTATGTGTCAAGGCAAATCCTACTTAAGTAAGGCATTACTTAACAACAGATATTGCATGGGTTGATTTCAAATGTGCAAAGTCATAGCTTATTAAATATGCATGTGCTATATATTCTGGTTTACACACTATCAAGTCCCAAAACAGGTTTGGCTAATTTTTTTCCTTATCAAGGGCAACATTTATTTGAAGATATTTGTTCAGACCTACATGCCAGATGAGGGCAGTGTGGGTGCAATAATGTAATAAGGGCCACTGTTCACTTTCTGATACCTTTTTTCTTTTCTCTAATTTTTTTTTGGTGGAAGGATTACCAAGTAATCATTTGCAGACAAGGAACAGGCACAAGAATGAACACTCTTGATTCCAAGATATTATAAAATCCTGGAATCTGGTGGGATATGATTAAAGCTTAAATGAAGTTTATTCAGGAGACAGACACAATAAAATGGTAGTGGAGTAATTTTGTATGTAAATAAGCCATGTGCCCAAAAATATGACTTAAAATATGGAACTTTTGTTGAAAGCTTCTGGGTAGGATTAAAAATCCTAAAAAACAAAGTCATAGCTACGTGGGAATTTTATTATAAGACATTGAGTGCTAAATTTAAAGGATTTAGATTTTTAAATCATGTCCCAAGTTTTCAAAGAGGCAGACTATAGTGATAATATCTGCTGAAAAATTAATGGAACAAGTAATGGGAGGCCCAGCAAATTTCTGATTTCTCTTCCTGACAATTTCATTTCTCAGAATTGCAAGAAGAAACAAGGGTTTCAGCTATCCTGGATCTAATCCTGATCAACAGAGAGGAATTAGTCAATGGACTGGAGGTGTGTGGTACTCATGGGAAAGCAAACATGTCATATTGGAGTTCAAGATAACTTATGAAAAGTTGAGTAAAGTCAGTCATATACCTTAGCCTTCAAGAAGGAAGATTTTAAGATTTTAAAAGTTGGGCATCATGCCACTCCATGAAATCTTAAGATAAATAAGTAAAAAAAAAGGTTGGGAAATCTCCCAAAACAAGATACTGAAGAAATAGGCGCAAATAGTTTATAAAACAGTTTAAAATGGGAGAAATTTTAGCAGGTCTGCATGGATGAATAACAATACCTACTAACTGAAGCAGAAAAAGAAATACATAGAAAATGGAAAAGTAATTTCAGAACCACAGACCAGTTAATTTAGAATTTGTTCTGGAAAGGGAATTAAAATGCTTTGTCCAGCAGAATGTCTTGAAGCATTAAGAGAAAATGCTATTGTTATCAAGAGACCGCATGGTTTCTTAAGAATAACTTGTGCCAGAATAGTATTATCTATTTTTATGATGGAATTTGTTAACCAAGAGAATGCTGTATAGTAAACCATATAACAAGACTTTCATCATAACCTTGCAAACAGGGTAACATAAGGCTAGAACAGGTTTTCCCAAACTGTGTGATATACCCCTTTGGGAGGAAGACATGGACAGTGTCCAGGGGAAGTATGAGAAACCTTTTAATTACATTGCTACAATAAATCCTCCTTCCCCTGTTTCATTGCATTGTCATTGTTTATTTGTGTTTATTTTGCAGTTTGAATTTTGGGTGGTGGTGTATATATTAAGATTACACTAAAGGAAAGTGTGATGAAAAAAGTTTAGGAATCCCTGGGCTAGAAGATTTTGAGATTTGGTGGACTTGTAAATGATTCTACATTGATTTAAAAGGAAGTAGTGAGTGAGGTCACAATTAACGTGATAGTGTTCAAAAGTAATAAAGTGCTGCATTTAGTTAGGAAAAAAATTAATTGAATAGGTATACAACTGTAGAGTCTTAAGTTTTGTGGCAATATCAGTATGAATGGTCAGTTGAAAGTGAACAGCCAGTGTGATGCTGCAGTAAAACAGCCAGTACAATTTTGGTCTGCATTAACAAAAGTATTATAGCAAAATTATATGAGGTAACAGCTCTATTGTACTCTGGGCTAGTTAGAGTACTATATCCAATTGAAATGGACATAGTAAAGCTGGAGTGGATTTTTAAGAGGGATTATGGGGTTGAAAATTTATCCTCATGAAAAATAGCTTAAAGCAAAGGTTCCGAAACATTGTCATGAAGCTGTTTTGTTTATTAAGTAGTAAAATATCTTACAGCATCCTTGTGAGTTCGCTGGATTACTGTGGCATATGATTTGGAAACACATGTTCAACTTGCAAAACAAAAGACTTAAAGACCATAAAATATTATTTGAAATTAAAAGGAGATTCAAACTTAATAGCATAAGAAATTTTTTGATGGTAAGAGCTGTTAACAGTCTGACTAGAGCAGTAATGGATTCCTCCTGCTTAGTTTTTTTTGCAAACAACGATGAGATAGTTGCCTGATTTGTAGTAGTTTACTAAATTCCTCTATGAAGTAAAACATTGACTATGGCACCTGTAAGGTATACTCTAGAGCAGGGGTCCCAAAACTTTTTAAACGGGGCCAATTCAGGGTCCCTCAGACTGTTGAGGGTTGGACCAGATGGATGGGCATGGCTAGGTCATGTGACTAGATGGGTGTGGCTAGGTCATGTGACTAGGTGGGTCTGTCCAATTTAATAGTCTATTAAACAATGCACACAAATTAAACTTTAATTTGTTTTGCTCCTGGGGGTGTTTTATTTCCTTTTGTTTGTATTTTGCTCTTATGGTTGCCTTTTCTTTTTTCTAGATCATTTTTTCAGTTGTTTAGTAGTCTACTGGTCCACTTCACAAACTCAATTTTGCAACAATTCTTTTCAGCCTCAAGGAGCTTGAGAAATGTCTCTCTGTCTCTTTCTGTCTCTCTCTCCCCCTCTGTCTCTCTCTCTGTTTATCTCTTCTTGATAAAGAGGAGAGAAATGGGCCATTTTGCCAGTTATTTTTGCCCCCTGAGGTATCTCTGTACCCCATTTTTACCCCCTCCCAAGCATTCTGCAGGCCCAAAACAGGTAAAACCAGCTCATTTTTGGCCCAAAATGGGCCATTTTCACCCTTTTTTGCCTCCTGGGGTGTCTGTGCATCCTGTTTTTCACCCCCCCCCAAAGCATTCTGCAGGCCAAAACCAGGCAAAAACAGTCCATTTTTTTAGCCTCATGGGAGCTCCATTTTTCACCTCCCCTGCCTCCAGGACATCTCTACACGCCACAATTGTTGGCCTTACCTTTCAGTTCCAGCCCATGGGGCTCGGAAAGGTAACTCCTGCGCTTGACCGAAGAGTGGGCGGGGCGATGTGGACAGGGCAGACTCGTAGTCGTGCGTGGACCAGGTTAATGCTTTCGGTGGGCCACATGTGGCCCACGGGCCATTGTTTGAGGACCCATGCTCTAGAGAGTTTGTTTGTTTGCTCTTTTTAAATTACATTTATTTAAAACTTTACTTCACTTCATGTATTGCAATTTAACAAAATTATAAATTGAGAAATTTTATAAGTATCTTTTATCACTCTCTTTTGGAATTATTTAAACACATTTTATAATTAAGAATAAATGTGTTATGTATCATGGGGTGGTTCAGATGTTTGTATATAGTAGCATTAGATCTTGCATTAAATAAAATACATAAGTACTGTACGTTTCCTCCCATACTTGGTTTTGAGTAATTCTAAAAAATGTTCTAAAAAATAATATACAAACCATGCCAGAAATATAAATTTCATTTAATGTAATTTAAAATAATTGTAATACTGGAACCAATGATAGGAAAGCATGTGCAGTGGATTTATTAACTTCTACATATAATTGGACTATTTTGGAGAGCATTATTATTTTAGAACACTGTTTATTATGAAGCAATCAAGACCAAATATACCAATTTGACAGTCTGACAGTGAATCATCATTTTGGTCTGTATGCATGTTTGTGTGTGTGTATGTGAAAGAGAGAGCAGGATCTACATTTTTTCTAGGTTTTTCTTGCTGTATAAGCAAAACATCAGAGAAAGAGAGTAGTTTAGAAGCTGAAAAGTACATTTTGTAATTATGACACACCAGTCGGTTTTTGGGAATAGATATGGATTTTTTTCCCTCAAGCTCAAGCTAGGATGTTGTTTACAAATGTGGATCTTGAACTCTAGGGGGAATAATGCCGAGTAGAAACAGAGTACCTTCATTTTCAATCTATAGCCTTGGTGCTGACAAAAGCCACTTTTCAATATGGCAGGTTTTGTTGTTTTCATATAAAAATATTGATAATTGATTTAAAATTAAATCCTATCCCTATACCCACCGTTAAATTCTGGTAGAGTTTTTTAAAGTATGAATTTCTCAAAAATAACACAACTGGTTGTTGATTTCCAGAGATAGACATCTCTGGTTCTTCACATCACTACTGTACTCAAATATAGCTGTAAATAGAAAATAGTTTTTGAATTGTTAACGTGTTAACAATTGTTATTGTAATAACATAATATATGTTATTTTCTGGCATATATCAATGAAATCTTATACTTCTTAAAATGCTAGTAAAATGATTTACATGCCTGTTTGAACCAAACATACAATCATTATTTTTTTTATTTTAATATACAAAAAATATTTTTAAAAGGAGAAAGAAGTTTCCATTAAGTAAATAATTAGTGATTGGAGTTTGTGTAAAGTAAGAAGGACCTTATTTGGAACATTCTTAGACACAATCTGTTCTCTTCTGGACCAAGCATAATAACTCTTTTTTCCATTGCTTTGGAGACAGTTCCTCTCAATAGAATTTGAGAACTAATCGTTCTCACATGTCATAGTTTCTTGGACTAATAATTATTAGTTGCAGTCTAGGACTGAAAAAGCGATTTCTTCTTTTTTGGTAATGGCTATTTTGATACCAGCTTGTTTGAAGCCTGTTTCACTTAACACACTATAAAATTAAGTTCAGTTATGTACATCCCTCTATGACTTGATTGAGAATTGTCATTTAGCAAATATAGCAGAAGGATAGGTATGTTCTAAGATATGTCTTTATAAATGTTACAAGAATCTTAACTGCAAAGTCTTTACATACATTTCTAACAAAATAGGGAACTTCTCAAACTTTAGAATGATAAAATCCTAGCAATTATGTAAAGTAGGTAAAGTTTTTTTCTTAAAGTATATTCTGTTCTCAACATGCAGTTTGTCCAAGTGTATTTGGAAAATAGAATAACTTAATGTGGGCCAGATCAACAACTGTCTGCTCCTACTTTGGTCCAAATCTGAAATCTAGAGAAATGAACTTACTCTGTTGTTAAATAAGGAACCATACATACCTATTATAAGTTTTTGCTTTCTAACAACAAGGAATAATATTTTTAAATACAATAGGTTCTTCCAAGCAATTGCTGCCTGTCCAGAATTTTTTTAAAGGAAAATATAATTTATTTGATCGTTGTATATAATTCAGTATTATTTATAAAAACCTGGGGTCAAGACTGGTTAACAGGTATAAGAGTTTAGTGGCGGGTGAGGGGGTTGGTAAGGAGAGTCTTTAAAAATTGAAAATAGTGATTCTGTTTGAATTGTGTTTTTTATTATTTGGCTTTAACCACTCAAAAAATGGATAATAATCTGACCAGATACAGAAAGAACGTTGGTCTTACCTGAACGTGTGTTTTAAGAGGACGGGAGGGAGTGGTCACATGTGGGTATTCTCAAAGCCTGATTGGTCCAAAGACTGAGAGCAAAGACTTAAATACTGGTGCCTTCCAATCCTGGCCCAGTTTTCTTGAAGTCGAATGGTAGACCTGAAACAACAAAACACAACGACAACAAACTCCTGGGACCACCCGGGCCCTCCCCTTGGCCCCAACGGAACAGCATTCAGGGCGGGTCATGACCACTCCCTCCCTTTCTCTTAAAAGACACATTCAGGTAAGACCAACGTTCTTTTTCCAGAGGAAGGGAGGGAGTGGTCACATGTGGGACATACCCAAGCTATAGTCCCAGGGTGGGAGAATAAGAAAACTACTAGGACCCAAGGGGAGCATCAGCCGCCACCCACTGCAAGACCCTCCGACCAAAGGACGCGTCCGCACATGCAAAGGCATCCAGACGATAATGCCGGATGAAAGGCGTCGGAGAAGCCCAAGTGGCCGCACGACAAATGTCCACAAACGGGCCCTCGAGGCCCACACTGCCGTGGTCGTGGCACTCCTGGAAGAATGCACCATGATGCCCGATGGGGCCAGACGACCAGCTGCCCCGTAGGCCTCCGTAATGGTGTGACGCAGCCATCGGCCAATGGTGGCCGAGGATGCCCTAGAACCTAGCGTTCCCGGCTGGAATGAATCAAACAAGGCCACTGACCTATGGATCCCTGCGGTCCGCCGGAGGTAACTCCGCAGAGCACGGCGCACGTCCAACCAATGCCATAGCTTCTCCCTATCATTGGACGGGTCCGGGCAAAAGTCGGGCAGGACGATCTCCTGAGCCCTATGGAAAGGAGAGTTCACCTTTGGGATGAAGGTAGGATCAAGGCAAAGCACCACCCTGTCCTGGGGAAAATGGCAAAAGTCGTCCCTGGATGACAGGGCGCCCAGTTCTGAAAAATGTCGGGCGGAAGTAACTGCCACCAGAAAGCCACCTTCAGCGACAAGAACCGCAGATGAACACACCGAAGAGGTTCGAATGGGGCCCCTGTCAAAGCCCTAAGCACCAGGGGAAGATTCCACGTGGGGAACCTGTGGACGGGGGGAGGCCTGAGATTAGCCGCCCCTTCAGAAAACCGCTTGAACAGGGGAACAGGGGAGAGGGAAGAAGACCCACCCCCCCAGGACCGAAGACAAAGCCGCCACTTGGAGGCGCAACGTATTCTGTGAAAGCCCACCGTCAAGGACCTTTTGGAGGAAGCCCAAGACGTTAGGAATAGTGGCCCTATCGGGAGAATGCCAAGAGGAGAACACCACCGGACAAAGGCCGCTCAGGTAGAATTGTAAATGCGGGTCGTCGATGGACGCTGAGACGCCTCGATGGTATGAATGACCCTGGAGGACAGGTTAGCCCCCCTCAGAAGCCGCCGTTCAATAGCCAGGCGGTCAGATGGAGCCACTGGGGCTCCGGGAGAATCAGGGCCCCCTGCAGCAAGACCACCTCGGAGGGGCCACCGACAGCTGGATCAGGTCTGCGAACCAGGGCCTCCTAGGCCAATAAGGGGCCACCACAATGACCAGGGTCTTCTCCGCCACCACCTTCCTGACGGTCCCCGGGACGAGGGGAATGGTAGGGAATGCATAAAGAAGGCCTGAGGGCCACCGGCTCCTGAGGACGTCCATGCCCTCTGCAGACCTGGACTGGAAACGGGTGAAAACCCGAGGAAGCTGGGAGTTCGCGGGCGAGGTGAACAGATCCACCAGAGGAGTCCCAAACCTCTGACAGATCTTCCGAACAATGACGGGTGGAGCTGCCACTCGCCATTGTCCAGAGTCGCCCGACTCAGCCACTCCACCTGGATGTTGGAGAGCCCGGAGATGTGTTTCGATACCAAGGACAACAGGTGCCTCCCCGCCCAGGCGCCCAGTCTCTGAGCCTCCAGCCAGAGAGCCCGAGAGTGGGTCCCCCCCTGACGATTGATGTGGCCTCGGCGGCCACATTGGCCATCAGGAGGAACACGTGATGCCCCTCCACTGAGGCCTGAAGTGTTGCAGAGCCAGGCGGGCCGCCTGCAGCTCCAACCAATTGATGTTGTGGCGGAGAGCCAAGATCGACCCCCTACCCTGAGCTATCCGGGAACCCACCAGGGCCCCCCATCTGAACATCTGTTCCTGTGGTGACGGTCACCCTGCCTGGCCCCAGAAACCGCAGCCCCGCTGAATTGCCGGGGACAGCCACCACCCCAGCGAGACCTGGATTCCCACTGGGAGACGGAGGGACCGAAGAGAATTGCTCAAATGCCCCCTCTGAAAGGGGATGAGTTCCCACTGGAGAGGCCGAAGATGAAGTCCGGCCCACAGGACAATCCCGATGCAAGAAACCATCTTGCCCAATAACAGATAGAGAGAGGATTGAAACTAACTGACTTCCGTGAACGCTTTCTGCCAGGTGACCCAGGCTGCCCTGGCACTCCTGGGACAGACGCGGAGTCTACGACTGTCCCCAGGTAAAGAATGCGTGTGGAAGGGGAAAGGTGGCTCTTGGGGAAGTTCACCGAGAAACCTAGGCTCTGAAGACCCCGGATGGTGAGCTGAAGTTCCGAAATGGCCTGAGGAAGAGACTCCGCCTGAACCAAAACATGGTTTAACTAACATTGGAGTCTCACCAGGATGGAGCGCAGATGAGCCTCCAGGGCCACCAGAACGTCCGTGAAGGCCCGGGGAGCCGAGTCCAGCCCGAAGGGAAGAGCCCTGTATTGGTAGAGGCAGTTCCCGTGTGAGAACCTCAGGAACCTGCAAAGACCGGCCAGAATAGGGATGTGAAGATAGGCCTCTGTGAGATCCACCGAGGCCAAGAGGTCCCCCTTACTGATGCCCTGAAGGATAGATTTGAGGGAGGACACTTTGAATCACCTGTACACCAGAAAACGGTTCAGACGTTTGAGGTCCAGAATCGTCCTCCAGCCCCCCAGGCACTTCGGAACCATGAACAGGTTGGAGCAGAGGCCTAGGCCCCGTTTCTCTAGAGGAACTGCCTCCACCACCTGAATGTCGAGAAGGTGGGGCAATGGCCTGATCCATCAGGCAGCAGCGCTCCAGGCTCCGGGATGGACGGAATGACCTGAATAGATTCGGAGGGGTGGAGGCCCTTCGGACAGTCACTCACGCCCTCATGACCTCAAGACTGGACTACTGTAACGCGCTCTACATGGGGCTGCCCTTGAAGAGTGTTCGAAGACTTCAGCTAGTCCAGAATGCAGTCGCGCAAGCGATTGTGGGTGCACCTAGGTACAACCATGTCACACCTATCCTCCGTGAGCTGCACTGGCTTCCCATTTGCCTCCGGACACGCTTCAAGGTGCTAGTCGTTACTTTTAAAGCCCTGCGTGGTATCGGACCTGGTTACCTGAGAGACCGCCTCCTGCCAGTCACCTCCCAAAGACCTATTAGCTCCCACAGACTAGGCCTCCTCCAGATTCCATCTGCCGGCCAATGTCGGCTGGCGACCCCCCGTGGGAGGGCCTTCTCTGTGGCTGCTCCGGCCCTATGGAACGATCTCCCCGTTGAGATCCAGACCCTTACTACCCTTCCGGCCTTCCGCAAAGCAATTAAGACCTGGCTGTTCCAGCAGGCCTGGGGCTGTTGAATTATCCAGCCCCATCGGATGTTATGTCTGTTGCTGAATTTATAATTGTTGTTTTTATTTTTGTACCCCCCCTCCCTTCTTATTGTTAGTCGCCCTGAGTCTTCCGGGAGTAGGGCGGCATACAAGCTTAATAATCTAACTAACTAACTAACTAACTAACTAACTAACTAATCAACCTGAGACTATGACGAACCGTGGCTCAGACCCAAGCATCCGACGTGATCTTGTCCCATTGCTCCGCATAGAGGGAAAGGAGGCCGCCGATCTGTCGACTCGGGTGCGAGTCACTTCCCTGTGCGGTAGGGACGGCTGCCTCCCCCATGAAAAGGCCACCTGGACTGGTGCTGGAAACGGTGTCTGTCCTGAAAGGACAGCCTGTGAAACTGCCTGTCAGAGCAGAAGGAAGAAAAAGCCTACGGTAAGGATGAAGCCTAGTCCCGGGCTTCCTAGCAGTAGATGGCAGAACCTTCATTTTGTCTTTAACCTCGACTAGAAGGGGTCGAGGGCCTCCCCAAAGATTAGGCCCCTGAACGGAGTGGCTGCCAAATTCCACTTGGTCTTGTTATTCATCTGCCAGTGGTACAGCCACAAGAGTCCGCGAGACGCGACTGAAGTGGTCAAGACCCTGGACACAAACTTGACCGTGTCCAGGGTCGCATCAGCAGAGAACTGGGAGGCTGCCATGATCTATATTAGATCCTGGTGAAGCCGCTCGTCCTGGATGGGAATGCGCTCCTGGAGCTGCTTAAGCCACATGACCGTGGCGCAGTTGAAATAGGGAGTCAAGGCTGCAGACTTGATAGCCCACGCAGTGGCATTAAAATTCTCCCTCAAGGTAAGTTCCGCTCGCTTACCCTCCGGCCTTAATTTATCTGCTGCACCGCCGGATACCACTGGAGAGGAGGAGACCAGGGAGGCCACCAGGTTGCCAACAGCCGGCAACTGAATGGCCTGAGCAAAAGTCTGCTCCATGCTATAATGCCCTCGGACATTACCCCCAGGAGTCGAGAAATTGGAGGGAAGTGCCCACTGGTTGGTCAGTACCTCCATAAACAAGGGAGGAGCCAGAATCTCTTCCTAGCCCGTAGCCATGGCAGAAAACATAGCCAGGTCAGAATTCCTAGGTGGGGGCACCGAAGGGTCCCCGGTCCCCACCTTGGTGGTCTTCCTTGCCTCGCTCAATAGACCTCTGAACATGGCTGGGACAAAGAGGCCTGCAGAAGAAGACACATTTGAGGGACCCACATTCTCATCATCGATAAACCCATGTCCTGGATGTTCTCCTCCCCCAAGACCGAAGCTTCACCAACCATGGAAGGAGAGGAAGCATGAAGATGGGCCCTGCCCGGGTCCCCATGCCTGGAAGAAAGGAGCTTTTGCCCCTCTGGGCAATGCCCCACGAATGGCAACAGAAATAAGCCTTTTCATACCTTTTGTTAAATGCTCCAAATCTTCCACATCCCCATAAGAAGAGCTAGGCCTCGGGAGCCAACCTGTGAGAGGAGCAAGAGCCCCTGGAAGTACCCTCCAAAGGGTCTGCACTGCCCCTCCCTGTGTAACCTGGAGACCCCGAAGGAGAGGGGGAGGGGGACAGAAGGAGAAGGGCTAAAACCCCTAGGGGAAGAAAACCCAGAAAAAAGGCCTAATTGGAAACCTGGATGTGTCCCTGGAATTAGGCCTTGAGGCCTTGGCCTGCCTCTCTGTCCTTGCAAAAGCCTTTTCAATGGCCTTATGCCTTCTGGCCTCCACCCTGGCGGACGCCCTAGATGGGCGCTGAACCAAGCTAGGCATAGGAAAGGGAACCCCCTCGGAGCCCTGCACCAAAGCCTCCACACCCCCCATCGGGCCTTCCACCTGGCCCTGGGGAAGATCTGACCCCCTCCTCCATGCCCCACTCACGTGTCCGACGAAGAAGTCACTGGCCTCTGTAGGCCTCACCGGGACTGGGCCTGCTGGGTGGAGTGGAGGGACTAGGCCAAAATCGTCCCCAGTTGAAGCACACGAATGGCCGTAGAATGAGGCAAGAGCCTTGCGCACATGGCGGCAGTCAAAATGGCCGCCAAAACTCCATGCGGAGGCGAGGGGCCAAAACAAGCACTCGCGGCTCCGCTCCTAGAAGCCACCGCCGCTCCAGATAAGGATGGGGGGGCCACGCGGCCCACTGGCACGCACTCCTCGCCCCCAAACTCCCCTCACAAAGGCCGGTAACTGCGGAGGCATGCGGCAGCCGCCCAGATCAAACGGCAGCTCCGCGGCAGCTTGTGCGTGCTGAGGTGCCAAAATTCACGCTCTCTCGCTCGGGAAGGCAAGTTGCCTTCCCAGAAGCTGCACCTGGAACTGGCACCCGCGCAATCCCGGGGATAGGGCTGAGGCTCCAGGCCCGCGGGGGGAGGCTGGATGCCCCACAGGGCCCTCCCCCAACTGCCAGAGGCAGAGGACTGTCCCTTGGGGCCGCAGCAAGGAGGATTTAGAATTTGTAAAATTTAAAGGTGCCCAATTAAGCCAAATAGAAAGCCAGATCGCAATAAAACAAATCCTACCTATGGACTATTCTCAAACTGTACTTGGAGCAAGAAAGACAGAGAGAAACTGGGCCAGGATTGGAAGACACCAGTATTTAAGTCTTTGCTCTCAGTCTTTGGACCAATCAGGCTTTGAGAATACCCACATGTGACCACTCGCTCCCTTCCTCTGGTAAAGCGTAATGTGGAGTTTCCAAAGTTAAGTTATTCTTTTAAAAATCTGCTGAATCCAAAGAAAAATAAATGAATGCCTTTTGCACCCTTACCAGCAAATAGAAAGTACAGTCAGTAGTCCTGCTGCAAAGCCCCTCACCTCTCTCCCCATCCCATCCCAAAGGGGCTCCACAGGATTTGGGCCTGTTCTGATGCCTCACGAACACACTCCAATTCCTTGCAGAAATGATGGCTGCTTTCAGAGCTTTCTGTCCCAATCAGCTGGCTGTTGGAAAACCGCAATGCTCTCCTGCCTCTTTGGGAAACCAGAATCTGTATGCTAAGGCAGTGGCTTCAGGATGAGCTTTCCGAAATCTTTCCCTTGCTTTAAACCCCTTCTATCCCCGCCCCCACAAAAAAATTGACATTTCTTAAAGAAAACAAAAACATCAAAGAAAAAACAAAAAAGGCTGGGACAGGAAAACTTGTTCATCTTTTTCTTTCCCAATCCCGTTAGGTGTTGAAACTAAATTCCCCACCTCTGTCCTCCAATCTCTATCCCCTTTAACAATTTAATTTATTAACTTCCTGCATGTGTGGAAAGATGGTGACAAAATCTGTAAATTACTTATCTTGACTCCACACTAAAGAGTAGAGGAAAGGAACGAAGCAAGCGAAGAAAATTTTTTTCCTTGAGGAGCCAGCTAGAACTCCCCTAAAAGTGTTTTGCTGTTTGTCTAATTGCCTTTAGAACCTAGCTAGGATTCTAAAGCCAAGTCCTAACTGGATCCTAAAGGCAGTCATACAAACAGCAAAAATATTTTCAAGGACCTATTTCTATCCAATTTGCTGCATATGTTTTGCTCTAACCAGCTAAATTTTTTGAGCTGAATTTTTTATTTCAGCTTCTCCAAACAAAAAACTGCAGAAAGATTTTCTTTACTTGCTTCATTCCTTTCCTTTACTCTTCAGCCTGGCACTTGCTTCTGGGCCACAGCCATGCTGTGTAGGGACACTGGGGGACCGAGCAGCTTGCTTTCATTCCTAACGTGACAAAATTTCTAGATGGAGGTTATGGTAAAAAGTAAGTGAGTGATTGGCAATGGAGGTGAGGAGGCCTGAAGCAGGTGGGCTTATATCTGCACTAGGCCTTCTAGGATCTCCCCATACCTGAGGCACCCCATGCTCATTTTAACGACCTGCACATTCATTTAACAATTGCACTAGAGAGAGTACGGATGGTTAGTTGTAATGTGAGGCAGTTCATTTAATATTTGTCCTGACTTCCAACCATAATGGTCAGGTTCCATTATGGGCAGGCTCCATTATGGTTATAACTTGAGATCTATCTGTATATATGTGGATTCTAACTATCACAATCTCAGGGGATAATGACTTTTAAATCACTTATTTTGCTATATGTGCACATTAAAATGATTTGCTGATATTAAGATTTATCAATAGCCTTTTTAAACTTCAGAAACAGGTGTTTTAGTGAGTGTGTGCCTTTAAATACTTCCATTTCTGTAAATATTGTATGACTGCAGATTCTTGAAATTCCTATTTTTCAGGTGTTGGAAAATCATGTTTGTTGTTGCAGTTTACAGACAAAAGGTTTCAACCAGTTCATGACCTTACTATAGGTAAGTCCTTAGTAGATAAATGATGAAAGATGAAACATTTATACATAAATAGCTCTTAATCCATTTGATATGTAATTTAGGTACATACTGAACAATTATTATTTCCACAATTATAATTACATTTGTATATAATTACTGTTTTTCACAGTTGTATGAAAAATTTTGGGAATTTTAGCTTACTGTGGGCAAACTGTTGATTCATGTGATTCATCTACTCTACTATGTGATTTTTGATTGGGCCAGGAAGCATGTGCTTAGCAAATAAACTGGAAATGATAGCTTATCATTTCCTTTGACAACCAAAACAATGGTATGTGAAGAAATAACAAGCCAGGATAATCTTTTCAAGTAATAGTAAATCTGGGGAACTCTTAACTAAAATGATCGGAAAAATAGGAAGATGGGAATTCAATATGTTGCTCTCTGCTGGAGACTTGTACAGGTAGTCCTTGACTTACAACATTTTGTTTAGTGATTGTTCAAAGTTACAATAGCAAAGAAAAAAGTGATTTATGACCATTTTTCACAGTTACAGCCTTTACAACATCCCCATGATCATGTGATCAAAATTCAGGTGGTGGACAACTGGTTCATATTTAGGACCATTGCTGTGTCCCAAGATCATGTGATCACCTTTGGCAACCTTCTGACAAGCAAAGTCAATGAGAAAGCCAGATTTACTTAATGACCGGGTTACTAACTAATCAACTGCAATTATTCCCTTAACAACTGTGGCAAGAAAGGTCGTAAAATGGGTCAAAACTGTCTTAACATATGTCTCACTTAACAACATAAATTTTGGGCTCAATTGTTGCAGGACTACCTACAATCACTCAAGAGAGACCTTCTCCACCCCCACACATATACATAAACACACATAAATATATAACAACAGTTAAAATTGTGCACAATGAAAACTATTTTAAAATCTTATTAAAGGATGCTTTGCGGGAGAAAGGAGATAACTATTTCTTCGTAGTAACCAACCCTATATTGAAACTATTACAAAGTTATTCCTGTAACTCTGTCAAGGAACTCCTCTAAAATTTCCTCAAAATCAATCCTACCTTCCTGTCATACGGTTCTATGATAAAATACAGAACCCTTCAAAAATGATTTTTGACTCTGGCCATTTGATGGTAGAGTCTTCTAAACAGAATATAAACCTCTTTTGGGATACTTTTCCAGAAACATAAATTCTGTGTTCTTGCGATAAGCGTTTATGAGTGTGGTGGTGGTGGTGGCTTTTAGACAGTTATGTTAATGGAAAGGAATATACAACACCAGCATATTGCTTATTTTTTTGATAAAACTACTGCCCTATTGTTTATTATACAGTAATAATGCCAGTTTAAATTATACAGAATAACCCAGTTTCTAAAATGTTTCCCAAAAATAAAACATGAGTTTAAAATTATATGAATTATGTTTCTCTGAATGTATAGAGTTCAATTAACAGATTTATTTTCTTGTGTTCTTAATAGCAGTTAGTTACCAGAAAGTAACTTTAAAAGAAAAAAAGAGCCATATAGTATAGTATAGTATACCATTTCTTAAAGTATGAATGTCTTTGATCTATTTTCTCTTTCCCTATTTTAACAAAGAAAATCATACTTTGGGATGATTATTCTTATTTTTCCTACCATAGTTCAAATGCAGCAGATTTTTATTTTATTTTTTCTTGCGTTTCCTTGTGATTAAAGGTTTTCCTGTAGTCCTTGAACTTGTAGAAATATATGCAAACATTGATTGTATTGTCACAGTGACTGAGTCCTGTACTCTCTTTTTGTTGTTCACAATTAGTGAACTCTCCTACCTGCATTTTGCCTCTCAGAAGAGGAATTGAATATGGCACATACCCACAGAATAATAATAATAATAATAATAATAATAGGAACTATGGCCATGCATAAGATTTGACAAGAGTTTCAGAATGAGCCAGGCAGGCATTATGAAGAGAGATCCTTCTGTGGAAGCCAGGCACTCTTTCTGTCCTGGAGTCCAATCCCAAAACATCATGGTACGCTGTGCTTATTCTCTGGAGGGAGAGGGCATACAAGCTACAGCTTCAAACTGTAATTTAGAACTAGGCAGATCCCAATCCACGTTATCACTAACATCATCAGTAAGGCATCTCCATTCATTTGCATGACAGTCTAAATGCTAAAATGAATATAAGTTGCCTCTACCATAGCCTGTAGAGATAAAGGCAAAGTAATAATTATATTTCCTTTAGAAATGATTAGTAAGGCCTCTTCATGCTACAGTAGTGGGTTTGAATGTGAGCCGTCTAAGTGCTAGAAACTATACTGTGATTTCTGGCATGAATGGAAACTTAGCAAATCTGTATCAAATAGTGTAAAGGAACTAGAATTCTGAAGCAACTGCAGAACAGTATTGCAATGTTTTTGAAAGATTAATGTAGATCCTTATTTCATTTTCTTCTTTTACAATTTTGTGTATTTTTCTGATTGTTTTCGTATATAGTTAATCAAAACTAAGAAACGATGGGTTTCATTGATTTTGTTTCATTATTCAGGTGTAGAATTTGGTGCTCGAATGATAACCATTGACGGGAAGCAGATAAAACTTCAGATATGGGATACAGTAAGTAAAAATCTTCCTGCAAGAATTTTTTAGACAAATTCAGATTGTTATTTTTTAAAAATAGAAGCTACCAAAAATAATATGATCCTCCAGTTTAGCAAAATTGGTCCTTGATTTTGCACTTGTTAAGCTGGAAATATTATGAATCAATAGTTTATATCAGGATACACTGTGGCTTCATTTTATACTTGAAGTGGTGGTGGTAATGATAATGATTATGATTGTGAAATTATTGTTAACTTGTTACTTCTAGGCTTTGTAAAGAGTAGGGAAATGATAATTTTTTGTCTTGTCTACCTATGGTCTGAATTAGCATGTTTTGTTTTAGGGGCTATTGTAAATTAAACATGTTTACTGAATGAAGAGGTATTAAGCAGATGCATTATAGAATTAGTTCATTCAATAATATTGCATCATTTACTTCAGTGCAATTGGCAAAAAGGCTTTCACTTTAAAACAATTCTTTAAAAATTGTTTTGAATTTTTTTTACCATTCTGATTTAAAAATAATAATACATAATGGTCAACTCACGGTTCTTATCCATAAAAAGAAACAGAAAAAAGTATTTATGTGTTGCTTTTGGCACTTAATAACAAGAAAGTAGAAGTTTATTGCAGGACATTGGAAAGAGCATTGAAGTCTTGTTGCTTTCTGTTTCCATCAAATAACTTTGCTTAGAATTGCTGGAAGGGAAACAGGACCAAGCCTTCGATTTCCCTTCAGCTATTGAGCTTTGTAATTAGCAGGGCAGGTATGTTGTGAAAGTGAACACGGGTCATGATTTCCAACAATATTGTAATACTATTTCCAATAAGAATTAAATTATAGCTTTTGCAATATAACCTGGATGGATAAGAGAGACACATAAAAAAAAGATTGAGTAAGTAGGTAAAAGTTACAGATTGTCCATTGCTACAGTGGAAAGCTACTAACTTGCTCCCATATCACATTTATTAATGTATCTTCTATATTGATATTAGAGCAATACTTCATGAATGAAGGCAATTAAACATTTCCCAGGATAATGTTGCAGGATCCAATATGGGTTGGAAGCAATACAATGCAGCTTTCGAGATATGCAAGTGAGCATTGCATATCGCCCAGAAGCTACTATATGAGGACAAAACATGCTTTGCAAAGATCACTTGGAGATGGGAAATACTTTTAATGTAATCTATCAGATCCTCTGCATGGATTGCCCCTGTGACTATGTAGGGCAGATGGGGAGGAAGCTAACCACCAGACTGCAAGAACAGAAGTGAGCATCATATGTCATTGGTAGCCTGACATTGCAATGAACAAGGACATACATTCAATTTCTCAGCTGCTAAAGAGTTTTGGCCGAGCAGATAAAAAGATAACCAGGGAAATGATTGAAGCATGAGAAACAGTTCCCTTATCAGTCAACTGCAGAGCTAATTTGCCACCATCTTAACAGATACTTAGGAGGACTGGATAGCACAAGGAAATAACAGCCAATAGCCAGCCATCAACACATCAATCAACCAATAGGAATCCTCACCCATCAGGCACCGTGTAAATATAATGCATGCCAGTAGTAGAGAAAAGTTCTATGAGGATGGGCTCCAGCATGAGGCCAAAAGCTCGGAAAACTAAACCTCTAGTTCTGATGACTGACCATTTGGCTCATGCAGTAATAGTTCAGTTTCTGAAAATTTCACAATATCAAGTAATACATAAGTTAGATTTAGTGTAAAGTTTCAATTCATGGATGGATCAAATCCAGCAAGAAATGAGAAAATGACCATTTTTAACAGGACTAACATTTTGCTTTAAGAAACATTAACAGATTCACTCTGGTTTGTTCAGTTTTTTAAAAATCCTACACAGGATATATTTTATTTCTGGTTTCTTTAAATACTGCCTTTATCTTTCAAGTTTTCAAGATTGTATTTTATTTCATATGTAGGCTTACAACCATTTATGACTACTTTACAACCATTCATTTAGTGACTGTTCATAGATACAATGGCACTGAAAAACTGAGTTACGTCCTCCCACTTATGACCTTTGCAGGGTCCCTGCAGTCATGTGATCACAATCTAGGCACTTGCTAACTACCTTGCACATATGAAAGTTACAGTGCCCTATAGTTATATGATTACTACCTTGTGTCCTTCCCAGCAAGCTTAATGACAGAAGGTTTCAAGTTAGTCATGTGACGTCATAATGACTGCAGGTGATTTGTTTAACAAGACAAAAAGGTAGTAAAACATGCCTCACCTAATCACTGCACTGCATAAGGATGAATTTTTTTATCCCTATTGTTATAAGTCAAGGCTTACCTATATCTAGGTTCCTCTATTTACCTAAAATATCTCTTTAAAATTTTACTGTGTAAAATGCACAATGGCGCAGTGGTTAGAGTGCAGTATTGCAGGCTATTTCTGCTGCCTGCCTGCAATTTGGCACTAGGCTCAAGGTTGACCCAGCCTTCTATCCTTTCGAGGTGGATAAAATAAGGACCCAAATTGTTGGGCTAATATGCTGGCTGTGTAAATTGTTTAGAGAGGGCTGTGAAGCAGTATATGTCTAAGTGCTATTGCTATTGCTACAGTTTACTATTTTTAGGAATAAAGATATTCATAATAATTTGTTTTTAGCTATTTTGTGTACAAAGCTCCATGCAACTCTGTTTCAAGTACAAAACTACTGTTATGTAGTCAAGACTATAGCATTATTCCTGTCCTAAGTCTTATAATTTGCAATTAGAAATCTTAACAATGTCAAACTTACAATTAAAACAGCAAGATAGAGAAGTGCAATAAATAGTAACATAGAATTGATCTGGATATAACTCATGAAGTATGGTTTATATATGATCATTGGCTTCTGACATTGCATGTTTTATGTAAATATCTTCATGATATCAGAGCTGTATGCAGACCTAATACCATACAAATTTCTATAATATGAACCTATTGCCTAATATTATGTAACAGAGCTTATGAAGTAACTGCCCTGGTCTGATTAGACTGTGACTTCACAAGCTTACATAAACTTGGCATATTTAATATTGATTGCTAAATATCCCTAATTTATTTTCACTATAATTTATCTAGACATGACAGCAAAGCTGTCATTTCCCTTTTGCAGATGATGTTAGAAATATATTTTCTTCTATATATTGTTTACTACATGATTTAACCTTGCTAACCGATAACAAGCAGTTCTCCATAGTGAGGGGAGGAGTATCCAGGATGCGTTGACCTTGTCCTCTCATTGATTGGGCTGAGTCAGATAAGCTCTTTGGGCCATGCCCTGGTGTCCAGGTACCACCCAGTTATCGACTCAGCCCCTCAACGGGCGGCTGTGATCATCCTAACTCCTGGAAAATTTTAAAGAAAGGACTGAACTCATAGTTAACTGGATTGCATTCGCTGTCTCCCTGCCTGAGTGAGTAACTGGCTCTTGGGTGATTCCCTGGCCGGCAAGAGAGAGAGTGAGCACGCGCAGCAAGCCCTTCAGGGCAACGCGGAGCCAGCCCTTCAGGGCAACGCGCAGCCTAGGTCATAAAGAGAGACCTAGGGCACTAATCGAGACTGCGGGCGAGGGGATGCTCCCCTGGAAGCCCCGGGAAGGCAGTTACATCGGAGAGGCTCAGCCGGGCCTGGAGCGCTCCGCCCCCCCGGGGGTCGAGCGGGGCATTTTTAAATGCAGTGGAGCGCCCATGCCTGCCTGCGAGTGCTGGAGAGAGATAGCGGCCCGCAGGAGCTCACAAAGCTCGGAAGAGAGCAGAGGAAGCGAGAGAAGAGCTCTCCAGCAGCAGCAGAAATCGCACAGCAGCCCCAAAGGCACAAGCCGCTTCCACTTGTTCCCAGGGAGAGGAACTTTTTGAATTTGGAGCCAGTGGCCATTTTGGAACCACGTGATCCAAAATGGCGGCACCCAGCAGCACAGAGGATGTCGGCAGGACTCAAGCCTCCAGCCCAGCAGCCAGCAGCCCCACCGGAGGAGCAGAGGAGCAGCTAAACAGGTCAGGGACTGTTACAGAGGCTGCTAGGGGAGGAGAAGGCAAGGCAAAGGCAAAGAGAAAGCACGTCTCCTCCAAGGGGTCAAAGAAGCAGGCTGCAGCTCCAGCCCCCAAAAGCTGGCTCCAAATATGAAAGGCGGAGGCACTGAGCCTTGGAGTGCATTTGCCATAAGGCCAGCAGCAAGAAAGCTACTCCTGGCCAGGAATCTGGGGAAGGATTTTCAGGGATTCTCCCTTCTGGCACGACTGCAGATGCCCCCCCCCCCACACACACACAGGTGAGGATGCTCTTTGATACTTCAGGCATCTGGGGGGCTGCACAAGGATGGCAATCTCTCTCATGCCCCACAGCAGCGGGACTCTCGCCATAGCCCTTCCCATCCACACCTGCTGGGACAGGGGAGGGAATACCACCTACATCAGGGATGCCCAACTTCCAGGATATGATGATGCAGGCCTTCCAGCAGTGCATGGCAGCAACCTTTCGGCAGCCACAGATGCAGACCCAGGCAGCCTCCGTGCCTAGGGTGTCGGAAGGGCTAGAGACTCAGGAGGAAGATTTTCCAGAATTACCTGCCTCCTTCCAGGGGGACAGCGATTCGGATTCTGAAGAGGGCGAAATCAGAGAGGATAGACTCTCTGAGGACAAAGGCATGCCTCCTCCCAAACCTACCTTCTCTGGATTGTTCCAGCCCTCTCTGTACAAATCCCTTCTGTTCACGGCCAAGACATCTGCCAAGCTTGGCATCAGGCCAACAGAAGCCCTGGCACAACCCCAGGGGTTTTCAGCAGAAAACATTTTCGAGGAGCAGGCTATTGAGGCAGACACGGTGCCCACACCCAAGTCTTACCTAAACATGATCAAGCGGCAATGGGCCTCTCCCACGGCAGGCCCCATGCCCACTTCCACAGACAAGACCTTCTTCAACGTGGACAGGGACATGGCCCAGGTGCTTTCACAACCCACCATCGATGCACTTGTCATGGCCTTGCATACGCCTACTAACATGCCAGGGGAACAAGAGGATGCTCTGAGGGCGGAAGACAAGAAAGCGGACCTCATCTTACAGAGGACGCATCAAGCAGCGGCCTGGGCAGTGAGAGCAGCCACCAACGCCTCCTTCTTCAACTGGTCTTGTCTGCTGTGGCTGCAAGTCCTGCAGCAGCGAATCCCCATTTCATATGGCAGGGCCCACCAAGACATCAACAAGCTGCTGGCCACCACCCAATTCTCCTCAGATGCCACCTTAGCTGCAGCCAGGTTTGCCTCCAGGGTGATCGCCTCATCTGTGGCATCTCGCAGGCTGCTTTGGCTGAAGCAGTGGCAAGCGGAAGTATGCCACAAATGGCGCCTGGCATCGGCCCCCTTCATGGGAGAATCCCTCTTTGGAGCAGCCCTCGACCCATTCCTGGTAGAGAACAAGGACAAGCGGAAGGTGCTCCCCGCTGTTCACAAAAAGTCCAACTTCAGGGCGTGCCTTTTCAACACGGTGCAGTTCCAGGGGCCACAATCCTGTTCGAGCCACGATCCCGCAGGTTCTGGACTCCTTCAGGTGGGCCTGGACAGAGGGTTAGCTCCCAACATGATTAGGAGACAGATCTCGGCCATCTCATCGGTACTTCTGTGTGGTAGGTCTCAGACCTTGACTCACCACCCTATGGTCAGGCGATTCCTCAAGGGGGCATCCAATCTTAAGCCACAAGTATCCCTCCTGGGACTTGCATAAGGTGTTGGACGCTCTGACAGACCCTCCTTTCGAACCCTTGCGAACTGTGTCTCTTACGTTTTTGACTCTTAAAGTGGCCTTTCTGGTGGCCATCACCTCAGCCAGGTGGATATCCGAATTACAGGCTCTGTTGGCCAGGGAGGATCTCTGTGTGTTTCACCAGGACAGGGTGGTACTAAGGTTGGACCCCTCCTTCATCCTTAAGGTGTGCTCCTGCTCCCATCGCTCGCAGGAATTGATATTGCCCAATTTCTGCCCGGACCCCACTCACCCGTTAGAGAGGAAGTGGCACACCCTAGACGTAAGGAGGGCTCTGAGGATTTACCTCAGAAGAACCCAGCCGAACAGGAAGTCTGAAACCCTGTTTGTCTCTTTCCAGCCGGGATCCCTGGGGAACAAGGTGACATTCACCACCATAGGCAGGTGGTTACGAACCTGTATTGTTGCCGCCTACCAAGCACGAGGTCTGCAAACACCAAGCTCTATTACAGCGCATTCCACATGAAGCGCAGCCGAAGTGGCGCAGTGGTTAGGGTGCAGTACTGCAGTACTGAAGGCCACTACAGCTGACTGTTATCTGCAGTTCAGCAGTTCTAATCTCACCGGCTCAAGGTTGACTCAGCCTTCCATTCTTCTGAGGTAGGTGAAATGAGGACCCAGACTGT
Source organism: Thamnophis elegans (assembly GCF_009769535.1). Classification (NCBI taxonomy): domain Eukaryota; kingdom Metazoa; phylum Chordata; class Lepidosauria; order Squamata; family Natricidae; genus Thamnophis; species Thamnophis elegans. The sequence continues at coordinate 41,897,059 of NC_045548.1, forward strand.
GGGGGCGATATGCTGACTCTTTAAACTGCTTAGAGAGGGCTGAAAGCCTATGAAGCGGTATATAAGTCTAACTGCTATTGCTACCTCAACGGCCTGGGCCACCCAGGCCTCATTGACTGAGATCTGTAGGGTCTCAGTGGTCTTCCCCCTCACCATTAGTGAGGAACTACAAACTGGACTCCTTTGCCTCTGCAGAGGCTTCATTCGGGCGTAGGGTGTTGAAGGCTGTGCATAGGGCGGAGGTGACACCTCACCAGGCATAAGGTTGTGCAAGCTCTTAATATGGGTAACGCTCCCTAGGGACGTGTAAGCTTTGGTATGTCCCACCCTGGATACTTGTCCCCTCACTATGGAAAAAGGGCATTGGTACTTACCTGAGGCGCCCCTTCTCATAGTGGGGGAGGAGTATCCAGCCCCTCCCTGATATGGTTATGTAGCAAAAACAGTATGTTTGGTTGTTAAACTGTTACGTTGAAGGAATAAATAAAGGTTGAAAACTAAGATAAAGTCTGGAGTGGATGACACAGCGAGTCGGATAAGGTTCTTCTCCGATAACTGGGTGGTACCTGATGGCCAAGGGCGTGGCCCAAAGAGCTTATCTGACTCAGCCCAATCAATGAGAGGTCAAGGTCAACCCATCCTGGATACTCCTCCTCCACTATGAGAAGAGGCGTATCAGGTAAGTACCAACGCCCTTTTCTGTTAGCTGCTTATTAAAAACTATTGATATTGATGTGGATTCTGTTTATTTTTTTATCTCTATATTTATAGTATTTATAAATACTCTATATTTATAAATTATATTATGGGTTAAACATCTATTACATATTTATGTAGACTTCTGGATCATTTATTTGAAAGACCAGCTTACAAGATGTTTTGTACGTTTTCTGTGCTTGCCATTCTACCAGTGTTTGTTTGTGTGTGTGTGTGTGTGTGTGTGTTTCATTCTCTGGATAAACTTTGATTCAGAAGTACAGGATATTATTTAAATGATAACAGACATATATAAAACCAAATTCAAAACTGTTGCTTTTCATAATAAAATGATGGAGATAAACCCATCTGAATATTGTTGAAATCTGGCTGCAGTTTATGATATAATGGATAAAATCTGCATCCTTGGCCTTCATGCAACTTTTACTCCAGCAGATGGTGGGCGTAAAGTTGTCATTCATCATTTATTTACAATGGGCTTTATTTATTCTAGTGTCAACAGCTGCCCCAGGGAGGGAGTTATTGAATTCAAATGTGAAGCACTGGGCTATTTGCTTCCTTTCAAATTTGTCTTCAGAGCTTAGTTGCTAGGAGTCCATTCTGTACTCTAATAATGATTCATGTATTGTGAAGCCATTCAGTAAATTGGGTTGTCAGGGATTGCCAAAAAAAGGTTTAGGGGTCTTGTTCTTGATTTTTCCCCGTAATGGTGCTGTAGATTTTTTAAAAATATGTAAGTCTTATTTTCAAGAAATAGTGGCTGTTTATTTTGTTCCCAATCTCAGTAAAATAAATTTCATTGTAGAAGCTAAATAAACTGAGAATTCTCACACATGAGGAATAAGAAGCTGTTGCTCTTGTTTTACTACAGGCTGGGCAGGAGTCCTTCCGTTCCATCACAAGGTCATACTACAGAGGGGCAGCAGGTGCCTTACTAGTGTATGACATTACAAGGTGAGAATCTTGCAGTTTAATGTGATTTAGACTCTTGTAAAGTATACTGGGTTGGTGGTCTACTAGTTCATGCTTTATTTAAATTTTATTGCCATCAGTGGACCTATTTTAAGCTTTATGAAGATGGATTATATCTATTGTCAAAGTACGTTCAGGTTTTGTAGGACTGAATGTGTATATTCATGTTCAGTTTTAGAGATAATATTTAATGTGGCTAAGATGAATACTTAATTCTGAAGTGGATCTTCTGTGTAGATGATAAAGCTTGTAATCTGAGACAGTATTTCATAGTGTTCTGCTGCTACATTCTTGAGCATTTATACTTTTTTGTAGAGGAACTCAAATTCCCAACCAGATGAATGCTAGGTATTTTTTTGGTTAAAGATTACATAGACACTGTGGTGTGTGTGTGTGTGTGTGTGAGAGAGAGAGAGAGATAATGGATTACTTTTCTGTCTGGATTATGTTATATTTTAATATACTGTGCTGAGAGTTTTATGTTACTCAGATTATAAAGCATGTGAATGAAAAGAATTTTAAATATTTAATTTAAATTTAAATTAAGAATTTCAAATATTATTCCTTTATCACATCAGTCAAAGCAAGAATGATTTCTAAATAGTTTTTGCTGATTCTAGTTGTGTTATTTGGTTGAATCTTATGTAAATTCAAAATGTAAGACCTTTTTAAGAAGGGTGAAGAGTGTTTGATCTTTCCCAAGTTATTAATTAGTTTTGATTTGTAAGTTACTTAGAATTGATATCAATTATATGGATTATAAACTTTAAATGTTAATCTTTTGAGATATTTTATTGGGGTTTTTTTGGCATTCATTTACATTTTAATTTCTTTTCAGGAGGGATACTTTCAACCATTTGACAACGTGGTTAGAAGATGCCCGCCAGCATTCTAATTCCAATATGGTTATTATGCTAATTGGAAATAAAAGGTATTTTAACAAATTAACAAATTTGGTATTTTAACAAATTAACAAATTAACAAAAGGTATTTTGTTTTCTGAAACGGTGTACATTAGGATAATTTTAATTCTATAGTTAGATATATCAATTTAGAGTTTACATTTTTTTATTCCACTCTTATTTTTATAAATAACTCAAGGTTGTGAACATGTACTCCTTTCCCATCCTATTTTTCCCACCACAACAATCCTATGAGGTGAATTGGGCTGAAAGAGAGTGGGTAATTAAATTTGATCTAATTTCACTTAACATTTAATTCAGCTAAATGTAGGTATGCTAAATGTGTATTTATAATTTTCCATTAAAATTAGAATTTCATAACTACCTCTGAAGGATATGGGAGATTCACTTAAAAGCTTTGGGCCACATGTGACTAAGGTTGTAGACTTCTGCCATTATGATGAGTCATACGCATTAATAGGCAATTTATAGACAGGATTTGTTTTTATTATTGCTGCTTGTATCTCATACTGTAGCAAAGGCAATTATTTGGAAATAGTTAGCTAAGATAATGAACAACCATTCGTTTGTTTGAATAGGCATGTCTTCTGTTAAGCATCAATGCTGGCAATTCTGGCAGTAGTCAGAAATTTTAAAGCTTTCCACTTGGAGTTTTTAATCAACAATAGTGAACATATTTGCAATTTAATAAATCTGGACTTCAGAAAAATAATACTACCTGAGATTAAAAAAATTGACATAATTGTAATATTACTTAAATATTATGAACAGATACAGTTAAGTATTCTGATATTTCTCAATTAATTTTTCTCTCCTTAGTGATTTAGAGTCTAGAAGAGAAGTGAAAAAAGAAGAAGGCGAAGCATTTGCAAGAGAGCATGGCCTTATCTTTATGGAGACATCTGCCAAAACTGCTTCAAATGTAGAAGAGGTAATTTTGAGTATTTTTTAATATATTAGATGAGAACTCTAAGTATAGAAAAATATCTTTGAAATAAAGATAAATATTTTTCCTGAACTAGTGAACCATACCAGGATTCCATTAAAAGCCACAGGATGAAATTAAGATTTCTATGCAGATTGTAAGGTTGTGCAGCTGTTGGCCATGTCTTAGTCCTTTCACTGATATCTTAATGCCTACTTACGATACCTCAAATGTGTTTCCTGAGACCACATATCTAATTTGTGAATACACAAAACTGTGGGTTATTTTAATGAGACATTGAGTGATATAATGAGCATCATCATGCCAAATTTAAAGCACTTTTCCTACTTTGGAACTGAATAGCTATATATAGGTATATTGTTATATATAGCATGGTATCTTCCATGCTATTTCAGTCAAGTGCTCTAGGGGTAGGGAGAGGGTCTGAATGTCAGCTGAAAAGCCCTGCTTTTTCTACTATACCTTAGAAAATTTGCCAATTGACAAGTGATAATTACTTTTTTTTTTACATTTAGTGTGTCATGCAACACCAAGTTTTCACAGAGCCATAGGTTTCCTCAGAACAGTTCTCTTCAGGTTTTTTACTCAGAGGAAGTAGAATAAATGCTGGTGATTACAAATAAAATCTAAAGAGAGAGATTCAAAGGCATAGAAAAGCCAGAAATCAAATAACAATAGCTATTCTTTTCTTAATTAGATGGCACATTAAATCAAAATTTACTGAGTTTTATTTCACCAAGGAGTGGAGAAATGATTTTCAATATAATCTCCAATGTAAATCACAAGTTGCATTAAGAGACCATTGATCTGTTGTTTACAAAAGAGTTTGATCAAAATTGGGATGACAGAGGCAGGAGGCAGACATTGAGATTTGTACAATATTCAGGTCAACAAACAGCAAATAATCATTTGTAAATAAACCACTTTGTATCATTTAACCTTATTTTAAGTACCCAAAGAAGGTAGAAATATGGATGTCACTTTACATTCTCATATGCAATTCCTTATTTTTCTCCTATAAAATATACTAAAACAGTCTTGGCTAAAACATTTTTGTGGAGAGGGAACGAATGGATTGTGCTAGGAAGATGTATTAGCTGACTGGCAAAATATACCCACGCTAAGGATTACAATGTTAAGGAAAGAGCTGATGTGCTGATCTTGCCCTTCGTATCTCCCTGGATTTTATTTAATTGAATCAGGAATTACCAAAAACTTCCATAATTAGGTTCATATGAGAGATGGCTGATTCAAAATAAAATGGCAGACCCCAAATAAAATGGCTTGTTCTGATATGTGTCTGAGTTTGACAGGGATCCCTATACAGAAACTTTTGCTAAAGTTTTCTCTTCCACTGTTGTAAAATCATCTTGGTTTTAATTTCTCTTATTTTTCATTATTATAGGCCAGTGATTGCGAACCTTTTTTTAAAGCTGTGCCTAAATTGTGAGTGCGCATGCCCAGACCCACAATGGAATGCGCCCCACCCACCTGCACATGTGTGCGCTACCCCACCCCTGAACACATATGTGTGTGCTCCACTCACATGGGGGGGGGGAGTTTTCACACTCCCCAAGCTTCAGGAAAGCCTCTGGAGCCTGGGGAGGGTGAAAAACAGACCAACAGGCCAACTGGAAGTTCAGGAACAGACTTCAGGTTGGCCGTTGGGCCTGTTTTTCGCCCTCTCCAGGCTCAGGAGGCTTTCCTGAAGCCTGGGTAGAGCAAAAAACTGCCTCCACCGGCCCTCGGGAAGGCTGAAAAATCAGCTGGCCAGTGCCAGAGCTGACGGCTGGCATGCCGGCAAATATGGCTCCTCGTGCCACAGGCTCACAATCACTGTTATAGGAATTCAATACTTGTGAAATTGATTTTTCATCCAAAGAGAATTTAGTTATTCCAAAAGTGTTTTAATCTGGTTGTCATATATTTTAAATACTTTAAAATAGATGATGATATGAAATATTTATTTGTGTTTCAAAAATATTTGCAAGTATTCATTCAAGACCTGCAATCCAGCAGTAGTGATTTTTTAAATACAAAAATTCTGTGTCTAAAATGTGTATTTTAGAGATTTAAAACTATTTTGTTTTTGTATTTAGGAAACCTGTCCAATTTAATTTAAAATGTTGGGTGAAATTTTGGAGATTTGATGCAAACTAATGTTTGTAAAGTGAAACATTTTCCTTTCAAAAATATACTAAGTTTTTTTGTTACTTTATGATTGATTTAGTAGTGTAATTCTCATTAACAATATATTGCCACCAGATGGCAGCATGTTACATAAAAAGTTTAAGGAATTTGACTTTTTCGTATCATACAGATGGATTTTTAAAAACTTAATAATATCCTAAATTATATTTTTCTTTATTTTCCCAAGTTTGCAAGTTTATTGTTTTATTGGTTGTAAGCTGCCCAGAGTTCTATTTAAAATGGGCAACTATGCAAATGTTTTAAATAAATAAACTTCAGCAGGTGTTGTACAATACAAATAAATATTTCATATCATCATTCCCACATTAGAATTTGTAAAATTCACATATTTTGAATTATTGTCCTGCATTTTCAAAGTAATTTGATACATTTATATAATCTTGAGTATACAATTCTCCCTTATGTTAAAAGGGTTCTTTAGTCCATGTTGATTAGTATATAATCCTACTGTCAATAGATTGATATCTTTCTCAGACTATGTACAGGAACCAACAATCATTAATTTGGTGACCATTTGAAGTTATAACATGATCAAAATTTTGGTCACATGATAAAAAATTATATGCTTGGGAACTGGTTCATATTTAGGACCATTGCACTATCCCAAGATCATGTATTCTCCTTTTGTAATCTTCTGATAAGCAAAGTCAGTAGGGGAGCCAGATTCACTTAACAACTGCAGTGATTCACTTAACAATTGTAGCAAGAAATGTTACAATAACTGTTTTGCTTAGCGATAAAAAATGTGTGGTTGTGAATCGAGGATTGCCTGTATTAAGACTGTTACAACTGGAAGATTCTGAGACCGAATGTATTTAAACCATTTATTGTTTTTACGAACCCTATAGTTTATTTATTGTGGGCCCAATTGGCAAAAGAAAGCTCAGGACCATTATTGGTTGGAAACAAGCAGAAGAGGCCTTCATCCTGCGGATACAAAATAGCTAAAATTATGATGATGATGATAATGATGAATTTATTTATAGGATCCTGGCAATATATTTTGTTAGAATATTTTGTCGTCCCAAATAGAACTCAAATTTGTTTGTATCTCACCTTTATTATTTTTACATATAATTCAAAGCAGCAAACATGTCCAACTTGCTTTTCTCTTCCTATTTTCCCCACAATAACCCTGTGAATTGGGTTAATGATGATAGAGAATGACTGGCCCAAATTTACACAACTGGTTATCACAGCTAAGGCAGGACATGAACTCGCAATCTCCTATTTTCAAAGGTCTGAATCAAGACACTGGAGTATATTATATGTTTATTTTAAGTAAGTCAGTCTAGATTTTGGTCAGTGTACTGAGAAATAGTTCTGTTAAAAGTTATATTCCTTCCAATCTATTTTCCTTTAAATTGGTCTATCATACAAGTCATAATTAACATGCATGGTAAAGATACTGTTAGCTTTCATGAGTTACCCTAGCAAGAACTGTAGGATACAAATTGTTGTGAAATTTATGAAACAAGCTATAATTTTAAGTGCTCAAACAATATAGTTTTTAATTTATTATCCTGCATCAACATGGCTATTGATATTTAACTGCTTTTTAATCTGAAGGATTTATGTATTTCAGGCTTAAAATTCGGGAATCTCAAAGTTGATTCTCTGAAAACAAAAAGGACTAGTATCTAATGCACTCACCCTGTCACTTAGGCCGATTTATCATTCATTGTGCAATTTACATTCTAGGATGTAGTATTCTAGGAGTAGTCAGAACAGTATTCTAGGAGTAGTCAGAACAGAATGAAAAGGAGAATCTCAGTCATCCAGTTCATAGATTAGTTCATAGTTCATAGATTATTTTTTTGCTACAGAAAAATATAGGAAACCCTCATATTCCAGAATGACAATGGAAGACCTATACTGCTTGTAGACAGCTGGTCATCTGCATCCTTTTAGAGGGTTGTTGAACCACTTTGAGGTTTATCTGTGTCCTCAGGTTGCCGGAGTGATGCTCCTAGTTCCTGTAGTCTGCAGTTTTTGTCTCTGGAAATCCATTCCAATTGCAAGGAATATAAATCCTCCCATTCCCCACTATCCTGTCAGAACTGAAGAGCTTCTTGGATGAGAAGCAGAATGGCTTCAAAAGAAAAAAACAGTCCAGTTGCAAAAGTACCTTTGGGACAACCATGACCTCGATGACTAACAATATCTACAGACTTTTAGCTGTACAATTTCGGATAATGGCGTGGGAGTAGGAATGGATTTCCAGAGGAAAAATTGCAGACTACAGGAACCAGGAGCACTATTCAGGTGACCCTGAGGACACAGATAAACCTCAAAAGTGCTTCAGCGACCCTCTAAAAGGATGTCAGTGACCAGCTGTCTGCAAGGAATATAAATCCTTCCATTCTCCACTATCCTTTCAGAGCTGAAGAAGCTTCTTAGATGAGAGGCGAAACATCTTCCAAAAGAAAAAAAAACCCACAAGAAAGTCCAGTTGCCTTCTGAAAAAGCACCTTTGGAACAACCATGTTAGTGGACTGTCGACTATTTGTCACCATTCGTTGTATTTTTAAATAAGCAACAGATTGATGATGTGCATATGTGTGAGCTTTGATAAAAAAGTTGTTCTGTTTTAGAAAATAGAAAATCTCTTAAGAGATTGCAACTGTGAGAAAATTTAAAGTTTGGACTGTAGTTTTAAATTATTCGAATATTTATGCCCTCATAATAGTTAATTTAATTGGAACCCCCTTTTTAATATTGAAAACAATTATTTCTATACACTATAGATCAGTATAGAGTCATCAGATCTATTTCCGAGTTCTAGTGCATGTCTGAAAATTTTCTTGCTGCCTACATGTCCTGTGAAGCTGTAGTGATTAATTCTTCTCATTATGTTGCTGCATATTTTCATGACTCTCTGTGATGATTCGATCATCCACTTACAGTTTATGCATATTCATATCTTTCTACTCATGGCTGCAATTATTTGAGTCTCCTTCACTGGCTGTAGTATGCACTTGGTGCAGTAATTGAGCTGCAGTAGATTGATTACTCTAGGGAGCTGTAAGGCTTTTAAAGGTGAAAACATATCAGTCCTGTTAATTAGGAAACAAAGCTCTGGTGGCAAGTTCAGCAGTCAAATGCTTCTAGAGTAGAAATTAGGAAAGGTGTGATTTGTTCTCCACCATGAACCCTGTTTATTTTTTAGTATTTAAATTAGATTTGCAATCAAGTATAGCATGCCTAGATATATGATACCAGAATTTAGTGACTATAAAAAGTTGGTAAGACAAGGTTTGATTTACTCTCGGCTTTCTCTGTTACTGTCAGTACAGTACATCATGTTAAATTCTTACAGTGATAGGAACTGATTATGTGTCAAATACTAATTGGGTTGTCTGTGTGTGATATAAGTTGATATAAAATAAAATATTGTTATGTTTTATGTATACTTTACAATGTAGGCTCTTGCCCTTTGGAACATCTTAAAACCCCACACACCCTGGTGAGATTTGTTCCTACCCTCCTGACCTTTCATAAGGGCCTGAAAACCTGGCTTTGCCAGTTGGCTTGGGCCCCCAATAGCAGTAGACTTATATACCGCTTCATAGGCCTTTCAGGCCTCTCTAAGCGGTTTACAGAGAGTCAGCATATTGCCCCCAACAATCAGGGTCCTCATTTTACCCACCTCGGAAGGATGGAAGGCTGAGTCAACCCTGAGCCGGTGAGATTTGAACCGCTGACCTGCTGATCTAGCAGTAGCCTGCAGTGCTGCATTTAACCACTGCGCCACCTTGGCTCTTCAATGGACAAGTGCCATGCTGGAAGTAGTTGATGGATTAATAGCAGATCCCACCTCATTCCCTACACACTTTGACCCTTCCCTCCCTATTGTTTTACTGTTACATATATTCATATTGTTTATTGTTTTAATTTTATAAGTCACCCAGAATTGCTTTGTGGTGACAGCGAAAATAAATGTGTAAAATAGATAAAAAAAATAAGGCCAATATTCTGTTATATGAAAGAGGATTATTTTATTTATACGCCACCTATCTCCATGAAAAGATGACCCTGGGCTGCTTTATATTTGAATAATCTTAATAAAGAGGGAAGAATAACTTACTATATATGGTGATGCGACTATAGTACTCTAAAGAAATAAATGTAAGCAAAATATCCTGATCAACTTCATATGAATTTATTTTCTCTTCTTTCTCTTGAGAGACAGGGAGAGGGAGAGAGGAAGAAATATTATTTTTAGTATATCCATTTGTTTTCCTGATACTGGATTTCCAGATGAAGTATCCAAATATTGGATCTACAACAAAGATCATGTTGTTATTTATACTTTGGAAATGTATTCAGGCAAGAAGGCAAAAATTATCCCCTACTCCCCTTTCGCACAACTAATTTGTTTCACCCAGCTGTGCTACAAAAGAATAGATAGTTGGTGATATGAAAAATCTCTGCTTGAATTCTTGTAGAACTGCTGCCAAGTCATATCATAATAGGTTAGATGTCAAAGGATATCACCTGGAATAAGGTAGAGCAGCATTTTTTAATTTCACATTGTTCTAATAATTTACTCATCAAGTCCTCCTCACATATGTATATTTATATTGCAGAATCTTACCTCTTCCTCTCCTCAACTGAGTTGTCAATATTATGCATTCTAGACACTATTCCTTTGTTTGTAAATAAGTAGCATGGTTCATAGGATTTTTTTTGTTTGAAAATAGTGCTTGATTCTCTGCTGGTGGACATACTAATTTGCTTTGCCTGCTGAGCTACATTATTTGTACAGTTAAACATTTGAAACGATTTTAAGATTATCCTTAGATTTCATTAGTAACCTGGTAATTAACATATTTCTCAGAGAATAAGACACACTTTTTTCCCTCAAAAAAAAGGGCTGAAAATCTGGGTGCATCTTATACACTGAATAAGCATTTTTTGCCTCCCGAAACTCTGCCCCTTCACCAAAATGGCCATGCGTAGCTTTTAGAAGGCTTTCAGAGAGCTTCTGGGGGCTGGGGAGGGCAGAAATGAGCAAAAAATGGGCCATTTTTTCCCACCCAGCCCCCAGCAGCACTCTATAAGCTTCCTAAAGGCTATCCATGCCCTTTTTTAAACAAAAAAATGGGCCCATTTTTGTCCCAGGAGCACTCTGCAAGCCTTCTAAGGGCTATTCATGCCCCCTTTTTTAAAAAAAAATGGGCTTTTTGCGAAAAACGGGCTATTTTTGGGAGGTTTGTAGAGTGAAAAACTTTTTACATTTTTTTTTCAAAAAGGTTTCAAAACCTTGCTACGTCTTATGCTCCAGTTCATCTTATACTCCGAAAAATAAGGTACTATTAAACTAGTCCATTGGAACTAGCAATGTTGAAATTTCTCAGGATTCAGAGAACCTCCAAATGAAGAATTCCATTTTCATCAAAAAACCAGAAGAATACATACATTGACCAAGTGGAAGGTTATCACAGTCTAACAGAACCAGGTAATCCTTGTTTAGTGGCAACTTAACCAAAAGTTAAGCAAAACGGATTCTAAAGTTGACAAACACATAGTAAGCCATAGTAGAAGTAAATGAAATATATTTTGTATTTATTTTAAACGTTTGTTTTCTTTCAGGCATTTATTAACACAGCAAAGGAAATCTATGAAAAAATACAGGAAGGAGTTTTTGACATTAATAATGAGGTAGGTTTTCCAAATATTAGTATATAGCCTGTGAGTATAAAATACATTTAGGAAAAATAGAGGTGCAAGAGAAAAATAATAATCATATGCATTTCTTAGATTATGAAACATCTTATTTTGGGTTGAGTACAACCATGGAAAATATACTGAAGTCTCTAGTGTTCGAATCTATATTTTATATAGTTGTCATGTCTATCGTGATGGGTTTTGTTCTCTGGAAAAAAAAGAAAATCAGGTACAGAAAGCACCTGCAGATTTTGATTTCAGAAGAACATGGTGTCAAGCAGAGGCTATTTTGCAAAGAATTTAATAATTGATCTTGATGGACAGAATGAGTTCCCCCACGTTTTATTGATGTTTCCTGAGATGAACGCCTGTAGATGCAGTATTATCTTGCAACAGGATTCACCGGATCTGGAACACTTTCACAGATTCATAAACACAAAGACCTATGACAAGATGAGAATTTCCAAGACTCACCATATAGAAAGCTTGCATTTCTAGCTTACCTACATCTTAGACAAACACCATTTTGAACCTTTTCTTCAGCCTTCCTTGCAGTGATCTGAATTCTCTGATGATTTTGGATTCATCCAAATATCTGCTTGCATAATTCTTGTGGGTTCATTTTTTGCTTTCTTAATCTTGACCCTGAATCTGAAAATGTCCCTCTTCCTATGGCTTTAAGATCATTGATTCTGTTTGTTAAAAAATTCCACCAACCATGAAGTTTCCAAACAGGAGAATGAATATTTTTAGGCTTAGCTGTCACTTTAAATGCCCCTTAAAATGTACTTATCAACGATACTTAATTGACTTAGATGTAAGATCTCTCCATATGTCAGGACCTGTTAAGCTGTTCCGTGTGTAGTACCATTCAGAGGGTGTCACGGCCCCTTCACTTAATAACCAAGAAAGAAACCACTCGACTCCATTTTGCAGAATTAAGTGTACTTTTACTGGTTATAAATGATGAGAAGCTAAGTGAAGCTGGATCTGAGCAAAAAAGTGCGAAAGCGATAGAGATCAATACATGATTCATTCCCCTCCCCTTGGTACCCCAGTCCATAGTTCAATCATATATCACCACAGCCATCAGGTGGGAGACATCTTCAAAAATCATCATCAGGTTGGAATTCTGGACAGTTGGCCTTGGCAGGAAACTCCCCTCCATCCACATACGCAAATGAATGGTGTGAACAATCCCCATTTAACAGTCCTCCTGTACAGATTACTTCACCACCCAATTACCATGCCCTCCCTCCCCATTTCATGACAGCCGAAAACAAGCAGCAAAGCAGAGGCTGACATCCGGCCCTCCTCCAAAAAAAGGACGATCAGTCCTGTAGAAACGAAAGAAAACAGACAATATAACACAGAAGAAAAGGGGGTGGGGAAAAAAGAGAAATCATTTGAGGTCAAGGCTTGCCCGGGTAGGTAGAGTAGAATTTACATATAAGATGAGGAGCCCACACATGGGACTTATCGACCCATTCAGCATGAGACGGAGGGAAATGCTTCCAAGCCACAAGATATTGAACACGGTTTCTAATCTTCCTGGAGTCCAAAATTTCCTTAATCTAAAAATGCTGTTCACCCTCAATCAGGAGTGGGGCGGAGGAGCTGCCAAAGGACCCCGCAACGGAGAAGTACGTTCTGGCTTCAAGAGATTGACATGAAATACCGGGTAAACACGGTTGAGATATTTAGGTAGTTCTAGACGAACGGACATGGGGTTGATGACCTTGACAACCGAAAATGGACCCACATACTTTGGGCCTAATTTCTCAGACTTTTGAGAAGTTTGGAGAAATTTGGTGGATAAATATGCACAATCACCAACTTTATATTCCCATGCCTTCGCCCTCTTTTTATCCGCCTGCTTCTTATGTGCTTGATGCGCCTCATCCGGCACTCGGTAAGCCAAGGGCCACATTTCTTGGAGCTGGTCACTCCATTCAGAAAGGGACCGTACCTGCGGTTTTTTCCGAGGTATTTCGGGGATAGGCACAAAATCATGTCCGTACACCAGTTTGAAAGGTGTAAACCCCGTGCTGCTGTGTACCAAGTTATTATACGCCACCTCAGTATGAGGCAACAATTCCACCCAATTATCCTGCTGGTAGTTGATGAAACAACGGAGATACTGCTCCAGTATAGAATTAGTCTTCTCACAAGCCCCATTAGTTTGAAGGTGGTGGGCGGAGCTTAAGCCCTGGGGGGAACCAATCAACTTTAGAAACTCTTTCCAAAACAAGGAGGTAAATTGGACCCCCCTATCCGAGATGATGCGGTCAGGTACCCTATGCAGACGATAGATATGGGTGATGAACAACTTAGCTAAGAATTTAGCGGAAGGGATTTTGGAACAAGGAACAAAATGAACCTGCTTGGAGAACAAGTTGGTAACCACCCAAATCACCGTATTTCCTTGACTTTCAGGTAACTCAACAATGAAATCCATAGAGATCTCTTTCCATGGGGCTTCAGGACGGGCCACCGCCTGGAGCAATCCCTGAGGCTTCTCTGGTGGACGTCTTGCCGCAGCACAAGTGGGGCAACTAGCCACATAAGACTCAATGTCTTTTTTTAATGAGGGACACCAAAACTGCCTCTTGACGAGATGCAGGGTTTTCACAAAACCAAAATGTCCGGCCATGCGAGAGTCATAAGCACGTTGAAGGACCATGGCTCTAATAGTTGCGGGAACATATAATTTAGTACCAATCCAAGCCAGGCCATCCTTCACGGTGCATTCATCCGTATGTTGGCGGAACCACTGATCAATTTCAAGAGCTTCCTTGAGCTTTGTAATGAGGTCTTGTGTGACTTCCAAATTGGAAGTGGTCTGGCTTCTGGTGACAACAGGAACGGCAAGACTTCTCGTTGGCATGACAGGTTCGACAACACTCAGCTTTGAACTGTTATATTGAGGAAGTCTGGACAAAGCATCAGCCATAAAATTCTTCCCTTTACCCAGTTGGGCTAGCATGTCCTTCATCAGTGGCAAGGGGTAGACATTTTGGACACAAACCCCGTTCAGGTTTTTAAAGTTCACACAAAGCCTGAAGGAACCATCTTTCTTTTCTCTGAACAAGACCGGAGCAGCCACTCGGGGTCTAGCGGGTTCAGTGAACCCCCTTTCCGAATTTTTGTCAATGAATTTTCTCAATTCGTCCATTTCTCTAGGGGTCATTGAGTAAATTTGGGGCTTAGGGAGTTTTACTCCAGGTAGAATGTCAATGCTGCAATCGGTGGGTCTGTGTGAGGGCAACTTATCTGAAGATCTTTCACTGAAAACATATTTCAGGTCCCAGTATTCTTTTGGGATTTTTTCCTCCCCCTCAATTTTTTCCTGCCCTCTGGCTGCTAGGTTGGGGTGCAACTTATTCGCTATTGGGACCCCTTCTTCCCCCTCAGGGAGCGTAGCAGACTGGATGCGCAACCAACCTTTCCTCCAATTTATATGTGGGTTCCATTTACGCAGCCAGGGCAATCCCAATATAAGGGGTTAGTCCATCCCTGGAGCCACAATAAAACTTATTGTTCCCATCCACATCTCAATAGGTTCAGTAACAAAATGATCAGGGCTCCCTCCCGCAATAGAACCATCCAATTGGCAAAATTCAATTGGGATTTTCAGTTTTTAGCTTCAATCCCAATTTCTCTACTATTTCCGGGCTTATAATGCAGCGTGTACAGCCGGAATCTAAAAGAGCTAGAATTTTCTCCCATGCGCTAGAAGAGGGCACTCTAAGCTCAACTGGGATAGTCATGGGCCCCAAATGGGAACTTACCCAGCGTTCCGCATCATCAGAATCACTTTCTTCCGAAGAGCTGGGGGTTTCGTCTCCTCCTTCCACAGGGTTGAAACGCTGAGAAGCATCCTCCCCTTTTAAGGCTGGTTCTTTCTTCCTGCTGGGAGGTTTCTCCCGTCTCTTCTCTTTCTGAGGGGGTGGGGTATTTTGGCTCATCTTGACCCGGCAATTCACGGCACTTTGCCCCTCCTTCCCACAGCGGAAGCACACGGAAGGCTTGGGTTTGCTTACAAATCCCCCCTTCCCCCCTTTCGGAACTCTTGGGGAGAGGGGTTGGCAGGGGGGGATTCTTCGCCCTCACCTTTCCCTTTGTAATTCAGCCTGGCTAGGTCAATTTCTACATCAGCGGCTGCTTCATACCAGGGTTGTAATCTATTTGGGGGGGGGGGGTCTTCTGTTCACACAATGCTGGTAAATCTCTTTGTTTAACCCATCAGCGAAATGGTCTAACAATGCTTCTTCAGACCATCCCCTCATGTGAGCTGACAGCTCCTGAAATTCTTGTACATACTCAGCTACTGGCCGTTTCCCCTGCCTAAGATTTGTAAATTTAATCCTGGTCCTTCTCTCTATGAGGGGATCATCAAAACGTTTCCTCAAAGCGGCCATAAACCCATTAAAGTCTCTCAAAAGTGGGGAGTCGGCATTGTGCAATCCCACCATCCAATCTGCTGCTTTTTTCTCCAAAGCCATCAATGTAATTCTTACTTTAGCTTCATCAGAACCCAGTTCATACCCATACATCTGCATATAATTACACACTTGAATAAGAAATAGGCCAAGCTCTTTTGGTTCTGCCTTGTATTTTACACTTAAAGAAGGAACCTTAGCCATCCGACCTCTGCGAGCCCCCCCCTTGGAATGTCTCTAGCCGTAGGGATTGGGGTCGGCGCTGGGTCATCTTGTACAACTCCCCCTTTGCCCCCCCACCCTCTCTCAAATCAGGCAAGGTATACCTTCTCTCTGTCTCTGCTTCAATTCCTCTCTTCATTCCACTCTCCCGAGTCCGGCGTCTCTCCCACGCCCCTTCGAGAAGTTTCATGGCTTGGGACATCATAAGATTTTCCTCCTCAGGAACTTGCCAGTCAGCTGTTGGTTTTCTGGGTCTCTTCACCGTAATCCTAGTCAACGGTTCTTCAGGGTCCTCTTTCTGTCCCACTCCCCAAGTCCATCTGGGTCGAACAGATAGTTCCTCTACCTGCAGGTCAGCCAACAGCTCCATCACCGAAGGGCCTGCGGCCGCTCCCATATCTTCCTCTTGATCACTGCCCTGGTGGGACATTCTTTAGCGTTGTGTGCACCCCCCTCGGAAGGTGTCAGCTCCGGGATGGGTGCGAGGTGAGATCCACCTTTATGTTACGGCCCCTTCACTTAATAACCAAGAAAGAAACCACTCGACTCCATTTTGCAGAATTAAGTGTACTTTTACTGGTTATAAATGATGAGAAGCTAAGCGAAGCTGCATATGAGCAAAAGAGCGCAAAAGTGATAGATATCAATACATGATTCATTCCCCTCCCCTTGGTACTCCAGTCCATAGTCCAATCGTATATCACCACAGCCGTCAAGTGGGAGACATCTTCAAAAATCATCATCAGGTTGGAATTCTGGACAGTTGGCCTTGGCAGAAAACTCCCCTCCATCCACATACGCAAATGAATGGTGTGAACAATCCACATTTAACAATCCTCCTGTACAGATTACTTCCCCACCTAATTACCATGCCCTCCCTCCCCGTTTCATGGCAGCGAAAACAAGCAGCAAAGCAGAGACTGACAGAGGGATTTCTAACATCAGTTATTGCCCTGCAGAACTAGTACATTTGAGGTTTCTGTTTTAAGCTCAAAGAGTTGAAAGAGACCAGAGTATGATAATTCAACAAGGAAAAGTCGTTTTCTACAATTTACCATACAGATCTCTAGAGGCGCTCCTGTAAAAACAAAAGCTATTATTGATATAGAGACTGCTAGTAAAATGGATACTACTTTTGCTAAGGGCTGTCATATCTCCACAGGTATAACAGGAAATGTGTCACAGAAAGAGACTACAGATGTTTGTCTACTAGTTTCTGATTCTACTATTCAGGAAATTAGGCCTCAACTCTCAGCCATAGGGAAAAGATTCAGTTACATCTGGTTGTAGTGCCCATTTTTTCCCATGATCATAGTTAAAACTGCATGACTCCCACTTTGTATCATCTCTTGATCAGGTAGTTTTCCATTCCTCCCATTATCAGCAATACTGCCAGTCAGGAGGGCCATACTATTGAATACCCAGGATGAAGAGTTGTAAAGTTAGTAACTTGGCAAAAAATACAGGATTTTCCACTCATGTTTGGAATCCAAAGAGCTGACTGATTCCTACTTCAGTGTCCTTATAACCTCATGTTTTTTTTTTCCTGCGAAATGTTTCCAGTAGGACAAAGTTACTTCTTGTGTGAGCCCATTTTGGTGATGTTAAAATGCTTTATCCACTACCCCATTTCCTAATCACATATAGTACAGTACAGCCATTAATAGTATTATTATTTAAAAAATTGTACCATTTGCTCTTGATGTAATTTTTTTTAAAGTTCAACAATCAAACCTTTTTAATAAGATCAGCCTCTGAGAAATACCTTAATTTTGTTATTAAAACTATAAGCAGCTTACACAAACATCTTTATAGTATTTTAAAAAACATAGTTTGCCAAACTTGAGAAATATAAATTACACCTACGGTCAGTCAGTTTCCTAGAAACTACATTACATCATCTGAAATGTAGAACCCTACCAAAATAGAAGCCAAAATTTTATTTGGCAGGGATTTTGGTGCAGTAGGTGTGTGCAATTGTTAGACTACATGTTATTGCCATTTCAGTCTTGAATTCTCTAGACTGGTAGTACCAATCTCTTGTTTACTTTGATCTCAGATGAAGTTGTCAATGGGATGAAGTCATTACAAAAGGTTTCACTTGAAACAGGCTTTATGGTGGAGATCCCAACAGTTTTTTGGTGAGTGGCAAATATACCACATTGCCTACAAATTAAAGAAACTCAACTAGATTATTTAGTGGAAACAAGTTCCTTGCCATCAAAAGAGCTTTTAAAGCATCTTCTGAAGAGGGAATCAATACCTGACCCATTAGAACGCTTAAATGGTCAACATCAGGGGTCCTCAACCTGTGGCTAGAGCCTACTAATGGGCCATGAAGGGTTTGCAACTGGGCTGCAGTAACTGCTGGTGAACGTTTGTTCGTGTGCTCCATTTAAGTGAGCAGCAGGCGTGTGAGCACATGGCTCACACAAATGGAACTGCATGTGCATGCTTGCCAGCCGCTTGTGTGGAATTATCCCCTCCCTCCCGCCAGTCCACAAAGCCAGAAACGTTGGGGAACTCTGGCCTACATCCTAGCCATCCACAGTTGTCATGCATTTATGATGCTCACAGCATTTCATGGTCATATGAATACCATTTGTGATTTTCCCAGCTGGCTTCCAACAAGCGAAGTCAAGAGGGAAGCCAGCAGGGAAAATCACACTCACGTTATGTCTCACCTACCAACCATGATGATTTGATTAACAGCTGCAGCAAAAAGGTCATTAAATTGGGTATGTCACATGATGAGTCACTTAACGACTGCACCACAATGAATTTTCTGGTTGCTATTGTCATAAATCAGGAACTAGCTGTATGTTGCCCACAGAATCTAACTTGGGTGCATACCTGAATTGGATACTGTGGGTCCCTGAAGAGTGGAGCATTGTATCTTGGTAGATTCCTCCTTTTCTTGAGTTTCTCTTGCAGCCCAAAGAGAGAATGATTCTCAGCATGCAGGTTCAGAAAATACAGGACAGTGAAATAAAATGAACTTTACTATAGAGACTTTGTAGAATTAGAGACACTCAGTTTCATAAACTCTTATAGGAGTATAGAAGTAGCCATTACTCAGAGGATATAAAGTTTGTTTTCTAATTCATGTGAACTATAAACAGTTAATTTTTTTGTCCTGTTATCTAGCCCTAGCTTGGTATAAATCTAGATTCTTGGACTTTCTGAAATTTCCCACTTCACAGACTACTCTAGATATCAGCCTGTTTAATCTCTTTGGCGTGGTGGCCAGATTTGTTTTATTTTCCTGGTTTCTCAACCTCTGGCTCTGAAAATGGCTCCCTTCTGAGAATTAATTTTGTTTAGCTACACAGCTCCTAAACAGTATCTTTTGACAGCCTAAGGTGATAAAACAGGATAGCAAAATTTTATTGCAATTGAAATGGATTATAAACTGACACTCCTTATTCCTGAATCAATATTAATTCATCCAAAGAAAAACTTTTAAGTTGTAGTTACTTTTTTTTCCCCAAGGCAAAGATATCTTTCAAAATCACTTTTACTTATTTGTATGGGCACCCAGTTGAATTTTTTTTAATACTATTGAAGTAAGATGTTAAATTGAAATCTTTCTAATATTAGAATGATGATGGGATTTATTTACAAATAAATATGGTTAGGAATGTATTTTTAATATCTATATAAAATAATAAGTATATACATGAGTTTTGCCCAGCTATTTTAATGAATGAATGTTGCATTGTTGCATACTGTGTTCTCTAAAAGACATACCATAATATCTTAATCTATTTCTATAATTGAAAATGACAGATTGCCATGGGCTGCAAATGCCTGACTGTGATTTTCGTGTATAGCTCTGTGGGCTCAGTTGATTAATTAGTTGCTAGAATTTGAAGAACCACACAATTTGTCTCATATATCTAAGGTTTTGAACATATGTTTTAAGAACATCACATCTTGCCCCAAACTGTAACTTTTTTGTATAGCATTGAAAGTTGCTACTTAAAGCAATCAGGAGGGAGGGAGGGAGGGGAGGCCTGAATTTGCCTAATCTATTTTTTAGCAGTTTTAAATGGTTTAAAAAGTATAGTTTTTAAAATCTTTTTTGTATACTGGGAAATACTAGAGATTTTATCTTTAGAGTGGAGGGTATGTCCTATTAATTCTATTCATTAAGTGAAATAATAAGTAAGAAGTTATGTTTTCCTGTTTTCTCTTTTATTGGATAAATATTGTGAGAGAGAATGTGAGGGTTAATTGTTAAGGCAAAAACTTTAATGAGATGTGACTTTTACCTAGCCTGTAGTTCTTTATTATTTTCATTATTTGTAATTATGCTACTTTTGGTTCAGGAACTCAATGTGGCATACATAGTGGTCCTTCTGTTTTTCTCCACATCACCTCTGTGCTGCAGATGGGTATGAAAGAGAGATTGGCCTAAATTCATTGAGTGAGCTTTTGGGGTAGATATTTGACAGGAATCTGGATTTCCCCTGTACAGGTAGTCCACAACTTATAACCACAATTGAGCTCAAAATTTCCATTGTTAATATTTTTAAAGCAAGTTTTGCCCCATTCACGACCTTTCTTGCCACCATTGTTAAGTAAATCACTGTAATTGATAGGCTAGTAACCTGGTTGTTAAGTGAATGACTTCCTCAGTGTCTTTGATTTTCAGATCAGAAAAAGTGATCATATGACTTTGGGGCACAGCAACGGTCATAAATATGAGCCAAGTATCTGAATTTTGATCACATTATCATGGGGGTGATGCAAAGGTTGTAACTGAAAAATGGTCAAAAGTCCTTTTTTCCAGGGCTGTTGTAACTTTGAACAGATGAACTGTTGTAAATTGAGGACTACCTGTATTGGTCTATCATCTGTTGTACATCTTTTTTTTTAAGTTTCGTGTTTTTGCAAGGTAGCTTATCAGCTTTCCACAGTGATAGTTTTTTTTAAATATAATCATATATCAAAATATGAACAAATATGAATATTTTGTCTATTGTCTAAGATGGTGTATAACACAAAAGAATCTCCTCATAAGAGTCTATCACTGTTTGACCATTATAACACATTTGACTATGAATAAAAGATTTGTTGCTTATTTATGAAGGCTTGAATGTATATTCAGGACCCAAATCAAGTAGGCCATTGTGCCCAGTAAAATTAAGGCTTCAGTGAGTACTCATTAAAATGATGAGTATAGCTTAAATTGAATGAACAAATTAAAATGTGAAGGGAAATTTACAATGTAGCATCTCTTTCTATTTGTTTACACATTCCCCAGATTTCTCTTAATAACCTTATACCAGATGTTCTTTAGCTTATAGTTGATAGCATATATATTGGACAGCAATCATGGCTCTTGAAAAAGAATGCTTGTTGTATCTGTCAAGTTTCATACAACATCTGACTGCTTTACAATGCCTTATGAAGATTTGATTACAATATGCTGTCAGGAGCCAACAGTGCATGCTATTTACTTGGCTCAGTGCCAGCTCTGGCTACTTGATTCCTCAAAAAGTTGCTACCACCCAGAGGGGGCAAAACCAATGAGCCATAGGGCATGCTTTTTATTAAAGAGGAGTCAAAGAGCAAAAAGAAACCACATCAGCTGCTGTCAATACTAAGCTAGTGCCAGAAACCCCAAGGCTACTACTGTTGCAGAACAACTGCCAAGCACTATAAATCTGAGATTTACTGTGACGCAAAGTTTCCTTAAGAGCTTAATTTCTGAAGCTACTGTATTACTTTTCTTAAAGTGCTGTATTTTAGGTACAATCCACTTGAGGGAGTGAGGGTTAAGATATAAGTGTGAGTTTGATGAATGAAAGAACTACTCTCTGTGTGGTTCTTGGCAAGTTGCCACGTCTTTGGGGATCATAGAAATTATTGATGACACAGAACACTTGTATGCCTTAGCCTGTACAGCTGACTCAACATAGAAAGAAATGCATTCAGAAGAAGAAAGCATTTGTATGAGAGCAATGGAACTAGGAACTTTCTTTTGATGTGAATAAGAGTTTATTAGAAATGTTGAGGAATTCTAGGTATGAAGCAGTTTGAAACTGTTTCATGTGTAAATGCTTGTGTATATTATATGAATTTATAATAGGAAGACTTATATTTTGGTACTGCATTTATTAAAATTCAGTTAAAATTGTTTTAAAAATAGAAGTAATGTAATAAATCTACATATCATTTTCTTTGTAATAATTTATGATAATTACAGCTTGTTAAACATGAAAACAAAAGAACAACTTGTTCATAAATCATAAATAGAATGTTTTCCAACTCTCTGTCAATGTTTCAAATCAGTAATATGCATTCCACTTTTATTTCAGGCAAATGGCATTAAAATCGGCCCTCAGCATGCTGCTACTAATGCAACACTTGCAGGCAATCAAGGAGGACAACAAGCTGGTGGAGGCTGCTGTTGAACCTATTTTTACTTCCTAGCTGCCTGATGAGACCTACTAACTTTCATCCTCCCCTCTCTCCACTCAGTTTCAACTATGACACGAAATTATTGTAAGATGGCATCATGTTGCGGAAGACTTTATTCTTCAAATCTTGTACAACTTTGAATAAATGGTTAACGTTCACTTAAAATACAGGTTTTGGAGATTGTATTCATATCTATATTTCCATTTAATTTTGAAGTCCATTGTTGTGATTATTTTTGTCAAATATTGTCTTGTGCCCTTGACTACGAACTGTATTAAACACTACAAAGTCATCAGAGTACTTTATTCAGTTTATGTAGTTAGGTGGCCCAGCTACTGTGGTTACCTAATGTTTACTATTGTAGAACTGTCCTCAATTTTGTCCATTTTCAGCTCTGAAAAAAAAGGGATTCTTAATCCTGTATTTATCATTTACTTTCTGTATATATAGTTTAACAATCTGCTTGGATGTATTTGCCAAGCTATAATTCTTTAATGCATTTGCATAATTCAATACATTTAGAGCTTGGAAGTGCAAAGCATATTAGAAATTGCTTAGATATTGAATTTTAAACTTTATTGATATGTTAGCATGTTTGTTGTCTTGTCATTCTAGAGTCCCCACCTCCCCAAAATGCTTTATGTATATTATTAGAAGCTACATATGTGTTACCTATTTTAATGCCAAATGTTTGCTATTTGCTCACAACTTCCATAACACCTCTTCAGAAATGGATTAGCTGTTTGCCTTAATTGTGTAGGTTAAACATATTATGAATGAAAATAGAGAAAACATTGAAACTCCAAATGATACATTATGAAGAGTTTGATCTTAAATTTATTTCCATTTTCACTTATAGGTAAATGTTTTTCTCAAGGACAGTTTTTCAGCTTAGATGTACAGTAACTATGTAAAGTTGGTTTTCTTTTGGTTTGGGCTTTTTTATTTTTTGGTGGCAACATGTAATCTTAATATGGTAAACATCTTGTCTATTGTGAAGGAGGTGTGACAATAAAATTGCCAGATTGCAAATACTTGATTGAAGACAAAATTGAAAATACTTTAGTGCTGCACTCCACATGGTGATTTTATTTTCATTTTCTCCATAGTTTTCATTTATTTTCCTCTGTGCAAAATAAGTTTCTGGTAATCATATATTAAACAAGCGAAGATGGATAGGACTTTTGTATTAAGTGAGAATGCCTTTTGTTGAGCCAACAGTGTTGCTAATTGTTTTTTTTTTAAATCACCCAACTAACATTTCCAATTTAGAACCAGAGAGAGAATATGACATGATGGATATATTGAAATGGAAATGAAAATAATTTCTAATTTAATGTTACAACTTCTTGATAACTGAACAATATATTTAATTATTACATTTTTATCATATCACAAGATATAGCAAATAGTATTTGTGTCCAAAGGTTGCCCATTTTTGATAGTGACAAGTTAAGGTGTTAGGACAGTAACAATGTAACTGGATGGGCCACAGTCCAGGCTATGTGAAGGTGAGTGTTTGTGTGTGTGTGTGTGTGTATGTGCCCGCGCACTAATAGGGTGGATTTTTCTAAAAAGCTTTTCTACACAAGCCTTAATTTACCTCTTTTTTCTTGGATTTTGATGTTTCCTTTAACCAGTAATGGAAAGTGCAGCACCTTACCATCTAATTTTAGTGATATGATCTGAGGGATTTTAGAAGCTGCAATAAAAATACTGAACTGGCTTTGTGCTGCCCACAGGATGCCCACCTGTTCTAAGGTGCCCAGAGAAGCCTTTTAGCTTCATGACAATCATGAAACGGATTTCTTAGAGATATGATTACATGCTTTTATTCATTAGGGAATGCTCCATTCTCCTTAACATGGTCTGTAAAGGGCTGGGTATAGCAATGATAGAAATATGCGACATATAACATTTAGTTCAACTGCAATCCCTTCATCTGCCATGCTGGGTTAGGGATAATAGGGTTAATTTACCAGTATATGTGCAATAGACCCAAGACTGAAAATCAGCATTCAGAATACAAGGATTTTATAGGTTGAACATGCATGCATGATTTCAAGCTACTATTCATGATAGGAATACTAGTGCTGTTTTTTTCTTTGATGCTATCTTCTGTCATGATCTCAACTGTACTATTCAATGTACATTTTCTATAAATGTAATAACAAACTCATACTTTAAAATACCTGAGTTGTTGGCTTGAAAATTGAATTTCTTGATCTGTATGTGATGAATCAGCTGTTCCATACTGAAATATTTTGTGATGTTTTTCTTACCTCTTAAGGTACAGAGTGTTCCCTTCTTGCAAAAGTTGAGCAGTTCTGAAGATGAATAATTTGAAATAGAGAATTTGTACCTTTTAAATCCTATTCTTTTCATCAAACATTTTAAGCAACTGTATATGGTAGGCTAATACAGTTTCTGAGCCCTAATACCCACATTGTCTTGTGACATTTCATTGAATATGGCATTTTAATATTGTACACCACATCTAATACCCGCTCGCTGTGTATGTATAATATACAGTACACATACATATTTGAAATAGAAATCTCTGAATTTTCTATTATATTACAATATATGTGTGTATTAGTTGTTTCTAATCACTGGATTTGTATGGTACAAATTCCAGATGTAACAGATCTAACTGCTTTGTGCAGTGTTTCACAAAAGTGAGAGAAATGACCAATACATGTTACTTATACCATTAGCAATGCTTGGAAGCTACTTAAAACATGAAGTATTGTTTATATGTTCGAAATTTATATTTGCTTCATCTCTGTCATTCTCATTCTGCCTTTGTTACAAGCAAACGTTTTCCCCCTTTTCCCTCCCTTTCTCCCTGTCTCATTTCAAAAACAATGCAGAATTATATTGAAAATGATGCTTTAGCAGCCATAGTGTTACAGGTGTTGAAAATACCTTTGCATTAAAGAAACTTTGATAAGGCATTGGAAGTACCCTATCTGCTTACTGTTCATTCCTATAATAAGGCATTTCACTATATACTTAGCAATCTGCTCCATTTAATTGTATGGAACTTTCTAAAGTTTAATCTCTATAGAAATTGGTTCAGCAATTTGGATTATCACTAGGAAAATGATAAAACGTTGAAAAAAGTTGTTTTGACAGTGCTTTTCCCATTTACTTGTAAATACTATAGAGATAACCTTTAAGGATGGTGCCTGGCATGCTATTAAGTTTAAACTTAATCGGTTACTTGTTTATGTTTTTATTTTTAAAAATGAGGCACTTGGAAAAGTTCAAAAATTGCCAAATATGAAAATTAAATTACATTTATGGAAATACGGTTTCATTTAGAATGGAAATAATTGATATTTTTCTCAGACAATACAGTAAAGTTTTTTTTCCCTAAGGTGTAGAATTTCCTTGCAGCCTTGTTAATATATTTTGTTTTATTGTGATATTGAAGTTTAGTTTGTAAATAATCCACGTTGATACTGTACTATGCAAGCAGCTGATAAACTGTCTACAGTACTAGGTTTGCTATGCATGAAAGAAACCAAATCATTGCTAATAAAAACTACTAAAATACTCTTAACAAAGCCAAGACCATGACAAAAAGTAGTATGTAACGGATCTATCACTTCTATTCTTGGGACGGATTTTATTATTTTTGGACTTGTTACAAACACTGTTAAATATTGTGGATAAGAAGAAACATACCCTTGGCAAATGCAAGAAACACTATATTATCCTACTTTAACTACAGTGGGAGTGCCCGACTCAGATTTATTTTCTACATGCTCTAGCAACTGAGATTGTTCTTTTTTTAAAATGTAAGATTGCCTTGAGTCAAAACATAATAAAAATGTTCTTGCTAACACTTGGCCATAGACAATAAAATAATTAGGTGGGGAAGTGGTTCTGTTAAGCAATGATATATTTCTAAAAACATTTCAGATAACAAATTTTGAAAGATACAATCTGATTAAGGTCAGGCTGAAAGGTTCAATTACATTTTAGTTTTTTAAATGTAATAATTGAAAATGGCCTAATCAAATTTTTAAAGCCTTTAAATACTGGAAATAGATATTTTGTCTTAGCAGACAAAACATGAATTTCTATAAGCAACTTTCACATTACGCATTCCCATATATTACTGTCAGTTGCATAACATAAATATAAATAAAAATTGTAAAAGTATTTATGAATTATGGACAGGTTGTTTCCTCCTTCCATTAAACCATCTTGCTACTTTAGCCTATGATGTTCCCAAAAAAATACACCAGGAGGCAATAAAACTGAAACATAATCGGTGTATTTTAAGCGTACCAGACAAAGCGATATAAATTCTGTTTCAGGAGTCTGAGATCCGCTCTTCCCCCCACCCCCCACAATTCAATATTCATAAGTATCCTGGCCTGATAAGAATCAATACTTCAAGACAATTGAAATGCATTTTTCTGTTTTCTGAATCTGGCATTATTCTCCCTTTGCACAAAGAAGGGAAGGCTTGCACTGAAACTGTCATCAGACACATAATCTTCATGGACTGTCAGAATGAACAGACTTTTGAGATGGGAATATCTGGGATTCTTTTCCAACTGTTCAACTAATGCTTATCATTTTCATTGTACATTATAAAATAGAAAATTCACATCAGGTTATAGCCTACAATAATTACTGCTGTCATATTTCCATGAATGTAACAACTTACATTAGTATAGAATGGGCACTCTATTTTTAAAGGAATCAATGTTTAAGAGGCTAAAGAGGCTTATAATTTAAGAAGTGGTTCGTTGTTAGGCATACCGGTTCATCTTTCTCTGAAATGTGCTTCTGTTAAAACGAGTTACAGGAATAAGTTGTGCTCAATCTCAGATTTGATTTTTAATTTCAGATTCTGAGGAATTATTCCTTTTTAGAGTCATCCTTGTATGAAGTGAGTGTTTTGTTGTGTTCTGAATTAGCTTGTTTACAGTTTTTGAATTTTTTTAAAACTTTGAGTTGCTGGACTTAGACTTTGGATCATATTCACAAATTCTGCAATGATTCTGCAAATGACTCATGGCATACACCATGGGAAATGATACACCATTTTCACGTCAGTAATCAGGTACAAAATAAAACAGTAATGGCACATACTAAGCTATTGCCATCCCTGCTGTATTGGTAGTGTATAAAGCAAGGTGTTTTCTTTCAACAAAAAAGCACAAGTGGTGAAACCAAACTTTCATGAACTAATTTTTTCCATGGTGTAAAGCGGCTCCCCAACCCTGGGCTGTGGACTAATACCAGCCCACAGCCTTTTAGGAACCAGGCCGCACAGCTAGAGGTGAACAGCGAGCAAAACTGCACATAGAGGTATCTAGGTTGAACGCTTCTGTGCCCACCCCTCAGGTCCCTCGAAAAAATTGTCTTCCACGAAACGTTCGGCATTGCGGATATAAAGTTACTAGAACTTCTCAAACACATCTACTTCTTCCATTTGTTAATATGCTGCTATGTTCACATAGCATGTAACTTGTGTAACTGAATCATGATTTTTTTCAACCCAATATTCTGGATGGTTCCACCACAAAACCGCGGTAGACTAAAGCGTGCTCGACGAAAGCGCGTACCTGACGTCATCACAGCGCGACAAAAACATCACGCTGTGAGCTGTAAAGTTAAAATTAACACGAAAACCTTACCCTAACCCCCCCAAACCTAACCCTTAACCTAACCCTTAACCTAACGCTAAACCTAACACTAACCCTTAACCTAACCCTAACGCTTAACGTAACCCTAAACCTAACCCTTAACCTAAACCTAACCCTTACCTTTACGTGAATCAGCTTGCTTTAAAAGCGCTTTTTAAAGCGCCCTTTTTTCTCCGCGGTCGTATTTGTCGCGCTGCTGATGACGTCAGGTATGCGCTTTAATTGGCACGCTTTAGTGGACCGCGGTTTTGTCGTGCCACGATTCTGGATATGCATGGCATATTGAATTACCCAATAACACATACCAAGTTCATATAACTAATCTAAAATGTAGTTGGCCAGTATTCTATAGTCTGTCAGTCATCATCTAAATTGAGGGAAAACTCAGTTCTTCATTGTTGCCTTTTTACTGCTAAATGTCAGTACCAGGGATGGGAAGAGAGAGAATTCTAGAAAATTACAAATTTCTCACAACTGAAGAAATATTGAATCAGCAATGTAAACCAGATAGATTTATGTTGACATCACATGGAGCCATATAAACCATATAAACCAAAAGAATTGGGCCATATTGTATATTTGTTTAAATGTTTATGCTATGCTTTAATCAAACGCTGCCAAATTAGTTTACATGTACAAATCATCAAACTACTGTAGGTGGCAAAATTAGAATAGCCATTTCCACTAGATGGAAGCCGAGGGATAAAAAAAGCTCTTTACTGTGTCTGGCAGTCCTGAGAATGTTTGCAGTCCATATAGGGTAGCCTACAACAGCATTTCTTGTTCTGGGAATTTAGTCCATTTTAGACATGAAAAAAATCTCATTTAAACCCGCAAGAATACTCGATATTATTGAGAAACGACCATCTTGCAGTGCAAATAGTTCACTTTAGGGGAGCACTGCTCCTCCGGAAATAAATTCAATAATTGAATTTGAGAGAGGAAAAAGCTCTACAGATTAACGTCACTTTGTGGTGGGTTTTTCTTTTTTGGATATTATAATTCTTCACACGCTTCCAGTTGAACTTCTTTCCTTCGTGGTAAAACGGAGCAGAAACGACCCTTTTCACAGTTGCTGGCCACCTGAAGGCAAAGACTCGCTGTAAATTCCTTTTCTGCATAGCTTCAGTAATTCTTCGATTCCCGCTTACGAATAAAACAAGCTCCGAGCGACAGCAAAGTGGTTTTAACAGCCCGGTTAACAGCTAACGTCGGGCTCTTTTGTGAGAGGCTTCGAGTTTCCTGTGGGAAACGCTGACGGACAACATGAAGGGTTTTCTCACTTCCTGTGGGCGAACTACTTAGGGCACCGACGGCTGCCTTGCGGGGGCGACTCCCTGCCTTCGCCTGTGATATTGATGGAGGAAGGAGATCTCCATTTCCTGAACTGGCTTCTGGTGAGGTTTCCTGTGCGGATCATCAAAGAAGTGGGCGAAGACCGAGGCTTTCTGCGCGTACATTAGGCGGCGTACGCTTCCCTCGAGTGGCGGAACAGCACATCATAAACGCCGAGCATTTGCTGCTTCCTCCAGGGGATCCCCAAGAAGAGGCGGAGAGGTCGGAAGCGGTTTGAGAGTGTCCCGGCGTGGGAAGCCCGTCGTCGGGGCGCTTCTGCCCGCTTGTTTTCGCGGCGATGTTGCAGTTGCAAGAAAGGGGCACCTCGCCGTTTCGTGCCTGAAAGATTAATGCGGAAATTCAGCGGTCCTAGAGGCGGCCCTGGAGTTCGGCTCATTGTTCTCCGCAATATCAGTCGCCTCTCCACGGAGCCCTTCAAGCCTCGCTTGCCCTACCCTTTTAAATCTGCCCAGCTCCTCCTAGGCGGATTCACGGGACCAGCCCAGAGCCACCTGGGGCGTTGAGAGTCTCCCTCCCCCGCCCGTCCCTTTCCACGCCCCCTTTTGAACTGACGCCCAATCCCCAGGGACTAGGGAAATCTGCCCGTGCCGTGCCGGACCGGCACAGTCAGTTGAAGGAGGTGGGGGGAGGGGTGCATCTCCTCTCATTGGCTCAGGGTCACAACCAATGGCGCGGTGAGGGAAAAGTGCCGTCAGAGAAAAGGAAAACCCTGAGACTGTGACGTAAAGAAACGGAGAGGAACAACGGGGTCGGGGGAAATGGAATCCCGGGAGAAGAAAGACTAGCGCTCAGCAATAGGTGTGTGTGAAGAACGGAAACGGGGCGGGCAGGAAGGATGCCCTGCGGGCTGCGGAGGCTCGAGAGTTTCCAGAAAAAAGACGCCCGGCAGCGATGCGTGTGTGTGTGTGTGTGTGAGAGAGAGAGGGGGGGGGACGGGGGGGGGGAGAGTCCAAGCAGGTGGGAACGTAGCCGCGGATGGATAAAAGGAACCTGGTACAGTGGAAGTTAGGAGGGGCCGTTTTGTTTGGGTAGAATGTAAGGGAGAAGACTAAAAGGGGCATTTGCGAGCCACCGGGAGATTTCAACCGAGGTGGAGGGACGGCGGTCTCTGTGCACCTGGAAGGGCTCTAGAACAAGCTTTACTGGCTTAATGGGAGAGGAAAGAACGACTTGTCCTCATTTCAACCTCTTTTTTTGGCAGATTATAAAGTCCTTTCTTGTTTAAAGCAAAGACACTGTTATCTGTCATCGGGAAGTCTTTACTTACGTTTCCAGAAACTCTTCCCAAAGAGAACCTGTTTTTCAAGAATGAGCCATTTTATTTAGCTAGCTTCGGATAATTTTGTTTTGTTCCTCCTACGTCCTTGAATTAGTCACTGTAGTATAAATGAAATCTGAATCTTAAGTTAAAGAGACTATTACAATTCCATATTTGTATGGAAAACTTGTACTTAGGACTACTGGCAAGTTGCACAAGCATTTGCATTGTTCAAGATTTTGCAATGGTGCTCTAGTGATTCACTCAGGATCTTTTCAACTTGGTAAAGCCTCCATTTCAGGAAATTTGTGTGTCACAACCCTAAGCTAGTTTCAGACTAGTTCCAGCAAAGTACTTCTTACTCATGCTTACGCTTCCTGAAACATGCTATTCCATTATCTATAAAATAATCTTAAGTAGCCTAAATATGCATGAAGAATAAGGATATTGCTTAATATTCTGCACAAAGGATTCTGAAATACTGTTTCTGAACTACTTGGCAGTGAAAAATTCACATTAAATTATGTATTCTGGTTTCCCTAAACACAAGGAAATGCAGAACTAACAGGTTTCTATCGCAAGCTTGCGTGCTGCCCTGACACATGTTAGTGGCATTACAAAAGACAGCTCTCATCCTGTTCTATAAGCATCTTATATGCCTTAATCACTTACGCAGTGATTAAAACCAAATTGCCCACAAACAATCTTACCTTGTTTCTGCTTTCCTATTTTTTTTAAAAAGTGGATCTATTGTTTTCAGGGTTATGAATACTGTATTTTTTGGAATTTAAGTGAGACTACTGTATGTTTGATTTCTATCCTTAATAAAGATCTGTCACTAACACTGAAATAGGGAATGTTATTGTCAAGAAGTCCACCTTAGTATGTGTTTTTTGACATGGGAATGTATTCCCTTTGTTCTTAGTAAAAGTCTTTCAGAATATCCCATCAGGAATCATGCTTTAATTCTGATTGTAATTGTCTTAGATCTTCTATTTTTCAAGATAATATTAATTCTTTAAGAAATTATATTGAATGAAAAAGGAGGCCCTCCCTCTCGCTCTCAAACACCAACACAGAAATACACACATAATAATGAAGTCAAGATAATCACCTAGCAAGAATACAGTTCTGCCATAGTATTAAAAGATAATACTATGCTAAAGATTTTCAATTAATTAAAATGAAAAAATGATCAGCATCAAAAGAATATGGGATTAATTTTGTTGCTAAGTATTAGTGTTGTCTTCCCTTTGCCTGCATATCTGCTTATTAACAAATTTATGTATAAATTAATGGGCAAATATTTGTTTCTAGTATAAATCTCAGAAGTATGTAAGCTAATACCTAAAAATCGAATAAATACCAAATACCAATACCAAATACCAAAACCTCACAAAGCCATAGTTAAGCACTTTGTGTACTGATAAACACTTAAATTCAGTTGGCATTTAGTGATACTGTCAATATATTGCCAGCTGGTTAAGATAATACTTCTCCTGATCTTAAATAATCTTACACCCTTTCTCTTGAACAATAAGCTCTTTGATTGTATTATATTTGATACCTTGGTTTGAACCTCTAGAATTTAATTCTTATTTTTCTAGAAACAGGTCTCAGGGAACTCATGTTTACAATTGTGTTCTGTTACATTGAAACAAATTAATTATTCATTACTAATGTCATGGTTGAAAAATATTTATTTGGGACTTGTATGATCTTAGAGAACAACTCTTGAGTGGTTCATGTTACAAGAGGCTTTTAATCAATTTTTAAGAAAACATTTATTGCTGATATATAATTTACCACCTATTGAAATTCTAAAGTTCTGAATTCAGTTGAAATGTAAGAGATAGTGAAAAATGTTGAATTAAGAGGAAATATCATCCAACAGATCCTAAGTGATAATGTAGCAGAAAATGAAATTATACATTTTCAGTTTAATGCCAACATTTTCTAATATAACTTTATATTCATGAAGTAATTTCATATAATTCTCAGAACATACAGTATGTTATTGAATATTATGGGAAAATAGGTAATCCTGCATCCTTTCTATGGACAATACTGTGGAGAGTATAGGTTTATGGCCAATCCATTCTTTTATATTTATTAAATGACATAAAACGTTTTGTGTTACTGTGGAAGCATGTGTGAGATAAGAAATTGCCTCCTACCTTTGTTCTAGTTGTCATCTTTTTCTTTATTATTAATTGTAAAAAAAAAAAATGCTTGCTCTGTTCCAAGTAAAATTAATAGAGTGAATAGTATTCTACTGTTTTGTTTATATGGACCAACTGTAACAATATGGCTTTTCTAATGTATGAACAATGAAGGTTGGTTGCTTTAGATCAGAGTTTAAATATAAATATGTTTCAAAATAGTCTCAAAATCCATACAAAAATCCTTGCTTGGTTGTAGATTGTACGATGATTCTATCAGTTATGATTTCTTGGTAAGGGCATATATATCTCACAAATATGTATACTGTATATACTCGAGTATAAGCCTAGTTTTTCAGCCCACTTTTTGGGCTGAAAAAAGCCACCTCGGCTTATACTCGAGTCAGTGAAAAATTTGCCCGAAATGGAGGAGAAAAAGGGGCGGGGCCATGCCGCTGGGTGACACTCGTGAATGGCCCAGTGCCCCTGTGAGTTTCCCCTCCCTCTGTGTCAGTTTGCCGCGCAGCGCGCACCGCACCATCCCCCCTCCTCACCTTCTAATGTAATGCAGGGCTGTCTTACGATTCCCCTTCCTCCCCCTCCTGCCGCTCTGCAACGATGTCCCACCTCCTCCTTGTTATGGCAAGCAGCCACATAGCGATGTCCCACCTCCTCTGGTACAGTGATCCAATGATAGGAATCACTGTGCCGTGTGTCATAGGAGGCGGGACATCGCTCCCGCGGCTGCACGGGACATCATCATCACAGCGGGACATCAGCATCATGAGGTGAGTGAAGTATTTCATTGAATACACCGCTAGTTTACTGTTTTTCTTTGAAATAAATATTCAAAAACATTATTGGTATCTATTTTTATTTTTGAAATTTACCGGTAGCTGCTGCATTTCCCACCCTAGGCTTATACTCGAGTCAATAACTTTTCCAGTTTTTTGTGGTAAAATTAGGTGCCTCGGCTTATATTCGGGTCGGCCTATACTCGAGTATATACGGTACATGTGTGGGTGAGCAAGTGAGTGATATAAGGAATGTGAATAAACACATCTGCATTTGTAACATAAATCAATTTAAATGTCTCTTAAACCTTCTTTCCTTCAGATCCAAATTACAGTTTGCAGAGGGCCGTAATTGATCAAATGACTGATACAGTACAGATTCAACTTTTTGAAAATCATTTTTCAAAATTTTCTAATACATAATCCACTACAATATCTGTGGCCCATTAAGAACTTGTGTTTCATAAAGTGTTCTATTCCAAAACATAGATCAATCTGGCAACCTCTTACTACTTCATCCCTAAAGAAGTATCTGCTATTCTGTACATTCAAGAGTCTGTTTTATTAAGTGCTGGCTACCAGTGAATGCTGGAATTCCTGAACAGCATGCATCTGAAGACTAAACCAAAATATCAGTATCTTTGTGTACTTATCACCAGAGAAATGTGGATTCATGCCCATTTCAGGTCATCCATATGTATAGTATTATATTAGAAATTAGAAGCTACTTGGGGGTAGAGAGGGGTTATATATTGTCTCTGAATGTATGAACGTGTGTCATGACTTGCTGTAAGACGTATCCAGTGCCTGCTCTGAGAAAATCTGAAATGCATGAATTGTAATAATGACTTGCACTAAGGAATTTCTGATGGCAGTGCAGAATGGCAAAAAAACTTGAAAATACTTATTTGAAAATGACACCTGTAAACTGCAAGAAATGAAAGAAAGAGGTGAGTGGAATAGTACAGATTGAATTGTGACATGTACTTAAAAGACTCACATGATAGTGTGAACTGGGGCAATAGATGTGGAATTCACAGCATGGAAATATGTGTTCAACAGATGTGGAATACCCATGTTTAACAAAAACTATAGCCAATATACTCTCAGACCTAATAACTCAAAAGCTAGGTTGTGTGACCATTGAAAGAAGCACATACTAAAAATATGTATTCATGCTGATATATCTGAATATTACATGACATATCTGTATAAATATTAGTTAAGCTTCTCAATCTATTGGAAATCAATGAACTTAGGCACTTAACACATATATATGTATGTATGTATATATGTATGTATGTATGTGTATGTATATACATACGTACGTGCGTACACACACACACACACACACACACACACACACACACACACACACACACACATATATATATATATATATATATATATATATATATGAATTATCTTATTCCTAGACTGAGGGGCCCTATATGGCACTCATTCACAAGTGATCTCCTCATTGGATTATTGCAATGCTCTCTATGTGGGGCTGCCTTTGAAGAGTATTTGGAAACTTCAGCTGGTGCAAAAGTGTAGTAGCGCAGTTATGTGTTTTTGGTAGAACATGCTACACTTCTGCTCTGTGAGCTTCATTGGTTACCAGTTTGTCTCTGGATTCCAAGGTCACCTTTATAGCCCTAAATGGCATGGAACTGGGTTATCTGAGAGACTGTATTTTGTTATCTTCTGCAGTTTCTTTCTCTTCTATTCTGAGGTCTCCAGGTATTGCCATGTCTACAATCAGACTTTTTTGTCTTATTGACAAATTGTTAAGTCATTATGTGGCAGGATACCTATTATGTGGCAGATGCTTGTTTGTTTGAATTACAAAGTCCCAGAGCACTTTAACTCCATTTTCTATTTCATGTTCCCATCAGTTCTTGCTTGCAGACAGATAGATTTCTTGCAGATCTTCTAATGCACCACTGTTGCTACTTTGTCATAGTGTTGTTCGTATCAGTCTGGGCAAACATCTTGCAGCAGCTAACCAGGTAATCCACTGTCTCTTTAGCTTCTTTGCAGAGGTGGTGGTTGCTATCTGTTGCTGTTTTCTCAACAGTTTTCTCTCTTACCTTGTATGCATTTGTTCTTAAGACTTGATCTTGTGGCAGCCAGAATACCCCCCCTCTGTCTCTTCTTCAACTTTATTGCTCTTAGCCATTGTTGGGTCTTGCTATTATCGTTTCCCCCTACTTTTTTAATATACTGGTTATGCAATGCTTTGTCTTCCCATGCCTCTTTTCTGTTCTTCATTTGGTCTTTTTTTGTAGGTCAGTTGGTCTCTCCTGTACTCAGTCAGCCGCCTTGGTATTCTAGCTTCAGTGCATCTTCTTCACTGTTGTTCAGGTATCCTTCCAATGGTTTTTTTCCCCCCTTCAACAATCTGAGGTACTTGAACATTCCATGCCCACTTATTTTCCTTGGACAGTAGTATCTGACAAACATTGCCTGCATGAATGAAGGACAAGATTCATTATTATTACTTTCCTGGTCTTCCTATCCAGGGCTTTTAGTTATGCTTGAATCCGTTTCATTATTCCAGATGTGTATCTAATACTGGAATTGCCCAGGTGTTAATTGTCTTGATGGTATTGGTTCCATTAGTTTGGACTTTAAGAACCTTCTCACTCTCTTAATATATTCATTCTAACCTTATTCTTGACTTCAGTATGCTTGATGCTTGACATTGAAGGATACCCAGGTATTGGTAGCAATCTTAATCCAGACTCTTGATGTTCTTTCCCTAGGGCATCTTGACATCACTATTTTTCTTCATTTGGTGGTAAGCATGCACATTGTCCAGTCCAAACTCCATTGCAATATCTTGGCTGTATAGATGGACAGTGTTGAACAGCAATTCTATTTCAGATGGTGTTTATAGTTTATTGCACAGTTAGCCAGATACTCGACTCAAATTAGCATTTTTATCAATTTATTGAGTCCTGTCCCAAGGATCTGGATTAGGTAGATGTTTATGGTTTGATAGTATTAGTGGTATTGTTGTAGGATGTAAGCATTCCAAGTAAATCTGTCTTTGTAATTATTATATAACTATTTTTTAGATCGTTGTACATTCCCAGAGTAATGTTGTTTTGTTAAATGGGCAGCCATGTTCATTTGAGAAATAAGTAAATAAATAAATAAATTATTACAATTCTGTATTGTACTGCAGTACAGTATAGACAGGTAGTCCTCAATTTACAGCTATTCCTTTAGTGACTGTTCAATGGCATTGAAAAAAGTGGCCTATGACCATTTCACGCTTACGACTGTTGCAGAATTCCCATGGTCATGTGATCACAATTTGAATGCTTGGCAACTGGCATGTGTTTATGACATTTGCAGTGTTCTGTGGTTATGTGATCACCTTTTGCGACCTGACGAGCAAAGTCAATATGGGAAGCCAGGTTCACTTAACAACCATGTTACTAACTTAATACTGCAGTGAGTCATTTAACAATTGTAGCAAGAAAGTTCATAAAATGGGACAAAATTCAATTATAACTGTCTTGCTTAGTAATGGAAATTTTGGGTTCAATTGTGATCATAAGTTGAGGAATATCTGTATTGCATTGAGATTCCAAACTCATTCTGTATTATATTTGTTTTGCTTTTCTATCAGGAAGAAAAAAGTTAGTGTGCTCTTCCTTCCACTATTTACTAGTGGCCTAATACCTAGCACAAGAGCTAGTTTGGTTAGTGGTTAAGGCATCAGGCTAGAAACCAGGTGGCTCTTCTGCCTTAGGCATGAAGACAGTTGAGTAACCTTGGGCCAGTAACTTTCTTTTAGTCCTATGAAGAAGATAATGGCAAACCATTTCTGAAAAATCTTGTCAAGAAAACGCATAGCTTAATTTTTTTTCTAGTATGGAAAGTAAAACTTTTTCAATTCTCAATTGAATTTTCAATTCAGTTAACTTTTGTCTTTAACTTGCAAGAAATTCTGTAAGATTAAGTGAGTCTTTTGTCTGAAGATATAAAATATATGTTTTTGCTTTATATCTTTTAGAGAAAATAAAAGGATTTGATTGTTTTAAGATTCCTTATAAGTATGTTTCCAACTTTATATTATGCTTCTTGGAAACTACAAAATCTTACCAGCTGCCTAAACTGGAATCTTATGTTTGCTACAAGATATGTGGTAATGAATTCATCCAATCAATAAAAATGTACAGGCCTTTTTTCCTAACTCTTCCAAAGTATGCTTGTGTTAAGGCTTTAATTTGAATTCTGATTGATTGAATGCATTTATTGTTTGAATGTATATGAATGCCCATCTTAAATTCATGAATCTGGGTAACTAACAGTTAAAACCATTATACAAAGGTAATAATACAAACATATCAAAGAAAATGCCACAGATTTTGTGCCATAGATAGTGGTTTGCATATATGCATAGAACCATAGAAATATTTAGGCCATTTACCCATTCCCTTTTCTGTGTAACAACTAAACTAAAGCATTCTCAGCAGACTGACCATTAACCTTTGCTTTTGTTCAGTCAGTGAAGAAGAGCTAGCATCCTCTTGGTCAAATTGTTTCTTTCCCCTAAACTTCATATGAAATTTACCTTCCTATAATTTAAAACTGTCATTCTATGACAACTCTGAAATTATTGAGAACAGGATTTATTGTGTGTGTGTGTGTGTGGTGTGTAATATTTCATATATTTCAAGAATGTTGTATCTCTCTTCAGTTATCCTTCTCAAGGCTAAACATGCAGCTTCTTAATTTCTCTATAGGTTTTAGTTTCTAGTCTCTGATCATTTTTATTACACTTCTCTGATTATGTTCTAGTTTGTCTGAATGTTTCTTAAGTGCAGTACCCAGAAGTTGACTTAGTAGTGATGGATCTGATCAGTGCAGAATAGATCTATGTGATATACAGTATTTGTTTCTTATGAAGGTTATTTCTGTCTTCTAGAGTATTAACTGTACCAATAAAGGACAATATTTGTAGTTCAGGGTTGAAATGAAGGGTCTTCGATACTCTCTGAGCTTGCTTATTTTCTTGCAGAGTTTCATTACCCAAACTACATCATCAGTGTTCTGCAAGAAAACAACAAACTCAAAAAGCCCCAAAGATCCCTCAGTATTAGCTGCTCTCTCCAATTTTATGTTATCCAAATGTGATAAAGATTCCCCCATTTCTTAGTCCAACTCATAATAAAATATTTAAATAGGTATTTGAACTTTATTGTACTTCTCAATTTAATGAACAACCATGATGAACATTCTTTGAATATCCATGGTACTACTTTATAATTTTTAGGAAAAGTTCTCAACTATTGATGTCAAATTGATTAGTACTTCATGTAGCCTCCGTTTTCTCCATTTTTGGAAATAGTTATGCTATATAAACATTATAATGATCTGAGAAATAACTAGTTTAATACCTTCAATACTCATAATGTCTGGACATCTCAAGCAGTCAAGAGATAGTCCCAGATGATGTTTCTATGTCTTCCATACTT
Source organism: Thamnophis elegans (assembly GCF_009769535.1). Classification (NCBI taxonomy): domain Eukaryota; kingdom Metazoa; phylum Chordata; class Lepidosauria; order Squamata; family Natricidae; genus Thamnophis; species Thamnophis elegans. The sequence continues at coordinate 41,936,328 of NC_045548.1, forward strand.
TAATCCTGTCTCTTTTCTCATCCTAACTTTTCACAAATTCCTGGTGATTTGCATACCTTTTTTTGTTAGAGAGATGAAGCACATAGAAACAGGAAGTTGGTATGTTAAGCTGCTTAGTATTAGTATTTTGCCATATTTACTGGAGCAATTTATCTCGAACAAACCTAACTCTAACGTTACATGGGCAACATGCAACAGCTAACTGGTAAACTCCACATTCAGAGCTTCAGTCACCTAGTCAATCTGTTGTTATCAGTTTATATTAAAAGAAGCTTCCTGTCATTTCATGCAAAAGTAGGAATTTTAAATGTATGTAAATCCTGCAGGCCAGCTCAACCTGAGTTAGGTGGACCAATATTCTAATTTGATATCAGACACCATCTTCAGTGCATTACTCGCTGAAAAGGTGCTTCTAATAATTGAACAAGATATTTTAAATGTGCACGTTACTCTGCCAGTTTCACATATAAAAAACTGTGAACTAAATAATGAACTCAACTCTATCAGAAAAGTAACAGTAGATGGTAGGAATGATAGCTAGCAAACTGGATTTTGGTGATTCATACACAAGGACTTGGAACAAAATGGCCAGTGACCTAACCACAGTATTCATCTGGACTCCCTGTCTGTTAACTTGGGTAACTTATTTCACTCTAACTTCTGAAGGCATACTGTGATATCTTCCAATTAAACTCTTTAAAAATGTTAAGTTTTGCCCTGTATAATTATAACCACATTCAGATACCTTACAAAAATATATTAATCTCTTTCAGTATTTTTAATTTGGGAATAGTGGGCATCCTGGCAATGCTTCTGCTCAGTCCAATACCAATAGACTTTAACATTTCATAGTCCTTACAACTCAGGGGATATATTAGAATTTCTCCCCCTGTATGTTATACCCAGGGATCTCTTGGGAGCCATAATGGAAAAAGAAGATGCCCTTCAGCACGTGGCCATTTGTCTTACGGAATTCATGGGCAAGACTCCCATAATAATTTCTGACAGGTTCACATCACCCTGCATCCTGTCTTTTAGTATTTATTGCACATGCTGTACCACTGAGGCAGTTCTAATGGAGCTTGGAAAGAGCATATCCAAGACCTCGTGTTTCTTAAAAAACAAAGCTACTAGATTTGGTGACTACAATCCCTATGAACCTGATCACGATGCCCCCAAATATCGCGAAGGGATCAGACGGGGGAGCCCCGAGGATTCGCTCACGGGAGAAATCGTCATCTCGTGTTGAGGGATCCTGCGCTGTTAACAGACGGATTCCCAGCAACCGGCTCCTCGCTGAAGCGGAAAATTCAAGATTTGCGAGGGGCTCTTATTTGCAGGTGCCTTTCTTTATTCTTTCCCAACTTGATAACCGACAAGCAAGTTTCCCTGCTCGTGCAGGTCGAAAAACTTTTCCAAGCCAAGAAAAGCAGCCGCAGCAGGAGCAAACTGCCGGCCGAGGCAGCTTCTGTGTGGGCAACTTAACGCTGGGTCTGCGGGAAGCCACGAGGACTCCGGCAAATGCCGCCTTTCCTTTCGGGGGTTCTCGGGCAATAGCCCGCGGGGCAAGTAGATAAGGAAGGGCGCCGCTGCCGCTTCTGTAGCGGCACGTTAAACTCGACCTCCTCTTTCCTCTCCTCGATGGGCGGGAGGGAAGGAGGGAGCGATGCGAGAGCCGAGAGCCGGGTATTGACTTGCCTGAGCGCTTGTGTCCCCAGCGCCCTGTCAACATTTGACGTCCCCTCCCCCACTACACATCTTCCCTGCGTCCTCCTCTCCCGGGAGGGGATGGGAGGAGCTTCCTCTCGGACTGAAAAGGCCACCGCGAGGTGGGGGGAGAGGTTAGTGACCTTCCCCCTCCCCCCCCCGCTTTTTAGGAGGTCTGGATTCTTGCATAAATTATGCCAACAGTTGATGACGTAAGGGGCGGAGCCTTGGGAGTGCGCGTTCTTTCCTCCCTTCCCGCTCGCCCACGGGAAGGAGGGTGGATAGTGGCGTCGGGGGCCGCGCCTCGTGGCGGGCGGAGGGAGCCAGCGAGCGGGACAGGCAGGGGGCGGTAGCAAACGGCAGCCGCCTGGCTGGCTGGTGTGTCGCTCGGCTTCTGCGGACGCCGCTCGGGAACTATCGGATTAAACTTGAATCGAGTGAAATTACACAAAGGAGGGAAGCGGACCCGGGACCCGGTGGAAACCTCGAGGAACCTCAGTGACCTCCTGGCCGGCCCGGATCAGGGGTATCCGCCTGCCTCGCTTTGATTGCCCGGCTGAAACCAACTCCCGGTCCGTGTGATCCTGTGTGGGGTCTCTTCTCCCCGCGCTTGCTTGCTTTGTTTGTTTGTTTGCGGGGAGAGGTGCTCCCGGCGGCCCCGGCTTCGCCTCAACCGCCTGCTCCGCTTCCGAAAACGGCGCCGAACCCATCCCGACCCGGTAAGTGACCTCGCTTTGAGAACCGGGGAGAGCCGGAGGGCAATGGCGCACCGGCTCTGGAGCTGCTGGCCGGCTGGCCGGGCCCCACAGCAGGTCGGGGGAGGGGTAAGGAGAGCAATGGAGCCAGTGTGTGCGTGCGCGGATCCTCGCCCGGTTTCCGCCGGTGCTGCTCTCTGGTCCATGTGCATCCCCGGCCGAGGAGCTTTTCAGGATGTGGGGGTGGGGTGGGGTGGGGGGAGGCGAGAGAAAGGAAGGAGGAGGAAGCGAACACACCGGAGAGCGGGAGCCGGAGCGACTCCGGCGGCGCTTCTCTTTCTGACCTCTTCTCTCCTTCCCTCTCCCCTCCTTCCCCGGTTCTTTCCTCGAGCGCAAGTTTGGAGGGCGATTAAAATAGGAGGAAAAGTTGGATGAAAGTCTCCTTGAAGGCAGGAGGAGAAGCGGGGCCGGCTGTGGAATCGAAGGGGGCGCGGGGGTGGGGGGTTGGTGGAGGCGGAGGGCTGAGAGACTCCCGGGAACGCTCTCCCTCCGCCCTGCTGGCCATGCCGAGCGCTCCTGGCCCTGGCAGCACAACAAGCGCTAACAAAGTGCGGGGGCCGGCCCTCCCCGCCTCCCGCTAGCTAGCCTGATCCGGGGGCTCATCGTGCGGACACATGGAGCCGTTGGAGGCGGAGGGGAGAAGTGAAGGGAGAGAAAGAGGAGAGGGAGCGCGAGGGAGCCGAAGGAAATGGAGGTGATGGTGGCGCGGGGGTGGGGTGCTGGTCGCTGGGTGGGTGGGTGGGTGGGGGAGAGGCACGAGGTTGCGCCGGGGTTATTTGTCTTCCCTGAAGAGGAGCGGGGAGGTTGGTAGTGGGAGTGAAACGGGAGTCACACGCGGGGGACGGTGCGGGGAGGGGTTCCCTACTGTTTCCTAACAACCCAAGAAGAAACTGAGGGGGAGGCGGGAGAGGGAGAGAGGCAAAGAAGAAGGGAGAGAGAGAGAGAGACGCTGTCCTAAGCGACTGGCGACGGCAGCAACAACAACATAATAGAGATTTAAACCCCGCGGACCAAGTCTGCTTCCTTTCTCTCTCTCCGTGTCGGGTCTTTCTCTCCCTCTCCCCCCCACCCCCCCATCGCCACCTTTCGCCTGCGAGCTTCTGTCTCTTCTTCCCTGGTCAGAAGCGGGTCGCCGAGAAGCTTTCTCCGGTGTCCATAGTTTTCCCCCTCCCTTCCCGAAACCAAGGCCATTTTGAGGGTGAGCGGAAAAGGTGGTTTGAGGCCAGGCGGTCAGGGAGTGTGTGTCTGTTTAGGTTTGATTCAGCGGAGGGCGCGGGGCTGGCCAGGGATTTGGTTTCTGCTGGGCTCGGGTGGGTCGGTGCGTTGGTGCGGGGCGCTGGGCTGGTGGAAGTGAGAAGCGGACGCTGGAGGGGTGGATGTTGGCGGGGGGAGTTGATGAGGGGGGTGGGGAGAGTGTTGTGAGTGGGTCTCGGGGAGAAGGAGCAGCCATCATTAGACTGCATTCGTTTTTTTCCCCTTGGTGGTATTGCATAAGGAGCACTCTCTCCTGGAGCGTTTGACACCCTCTTAAACTGAGAATGGGGCAGTCCTGGGGAGACATCAGGCTTATGGGATGTATCTGGGTAGGCAGTAAATTGGAGAGTTTCCCCAAAGCACTTTTGAATATTGCTCGCTTTGCTTGAAAGTAGTTTCTTTAAGGAGACAATAGACAAAAGAAAAGTAGCAGGACAGGGGGAGTTTCCTTTAAAATATTAAGGGAATGTTAGGTGCAACAGTCTACTCTTTCTAGTTTGCCTTTGTTTTTGTTTGGTGTTCAATATGCTTTTTTAGTAGGCTTGGTTAGTTTAAAAAAAGTGATTTTCCCCACTACTTGGTCCTTGTATATTTCAGTTTGGAAAGTTGAAATCTCAAACCAGTAATTGCCCCTGACCTGCAAAAGAAATGAGTTCCTAATTTTATTCCTGAGCAGTAACTCATCTTTTTACTTGAAGAATATCTATTTTTATATATCATAATATGCACATAAATACAAGAATAAAAGTTGAATGAACTATTTCTCTTTTCTCACAGATCATCCTGTGTAACGGAGACAAAAAAATCATAGTGACTATGACTCTAGCAGCATGGGAGCTGATTATCCCAATTATAAAGCCAGTTAGTTTGCAGTACTGTGTGAGTATTATTAATTTTAAAAATCAGAGTTGTTAATTATTTTTGTAGAAGCCATGATTCATAACTTTTCCAGTTAGTATACTACATCTGTTGCTTGAAGTGTGCTGGTTTTACTGCTGAACAGCAGAGGCTCGCAGTCTTTAACCTAAATGCAGCTAATTGACTAAGCCCCATTCATTGACAATGATAATAAAAAGGCTAAATGTAGCTGAATACATTGTTTAGACTACAACTGAGATTCTGCCTTCTTTTATAAGATATGCAGAGACTAACAACTTGTATCAAGACTATGAAAGTTTCCCCCCAAAAAAACTATGGTAAATGTGGGATTTGATTTATGAAGAACACATGTTCATAATTGGCAAGATAATGTAGTGATCATGAAATAACTAGTTCTAAAATAGAGAAGAAGAAACGTAATCTCTTCAAACTCTTTTTCACTGGGTTTGAAGATGTGAGTATATTTATATATTATATGTGAAGTGTAAAACAGGTGAATGTCACTCATATTTTAAAATGATTTTTTTTGGCCATCATTTTAATAATAATTCAGAATATAACTTATTTTTGACAAAGTTGTTCTTTTAAACATAGAAACCAATCATTGGAAATTGTAATTCTTACTGCAAGTGTCTAGTTTTTTAAAAAAATATTTTTTATTCTCCTGAATTCAACATTTTCAGAACATCTGTATACTTAAGATACACAAATAGCATATTTTTACTATTACATTTACTGTACTTCTAGGATCTAGGGTCCCATTTTTGTAAAGGTTATCAATTTCCTAAGTTTAATTAGAAATATAAAAGTTTTTGAAACTCTTGCTACTTTTCACGCAATTTTTAAACAGGTTATTGTTGGGAATGTTTTATTGATGTTTAAAATAAATGGTTGTTGAAATAAGATACAGGCATATTTAAGATCTGCAAATAAATGTAGTCTTCAAATGCCAATGCATCACATCTGAAAACTTTCTATGAGGAAAAAGATCTTTTAATCAACTCTATTGTAGCAAATTACTCACAGTAACTTGAGAATTTTTGACATATTGATATTATTATTCTAAAACTTCCAAGCCAAGAAGATTGTATTGATTGCTGATTTGAAGATTTGATAGAAAAATTCTCGAAGGTTCACAGATGTAAAGCTAAATTCATCTTTCAGGTGCTGAAAGTTCAGGTGAAGGTAGATTCTGAGAGGCATTTTAAGGTTTTTCTGCAGCATAGGACAGGGGAATACCCTTAACTATTTTGAATGTCTGCCTTATCTTTACAGTTATGCCTCAGTCTTTGAACTTAGCATAATATTCAAAAGGAAAACAATATCTTTCCCTCTAACAGATAGTGATAGAAGTAAATTTTCGCTGATTTCTAAAGCTAATAGGAATTTGAAGCTCTGTGGCATTAGTTGCTGGAGAAAGCTTTTGTAAGCTGTTTTGGGGAGATGTGAAAATGGAGGATCAACAAAGCTTTTGTAAGACTTTACCTTCAAGTTATGATCTATGAAGCCAGTCATTTGCAGTCATGTTGGGTTATAGAAACCTCATATCTCAATATGGCTCAAGATTTTATGTGGACATTCCATTTGCAACATCTTGAGCAACCGTGCAAATTATGTACAATCTTAAACATCTGTATATAGCTCTAGAACCCATAGTCAATAGCGATTCCGTTGTATGTGGTGTTTGAAATTGCATATCAGATTTCATGTTCTATTGAGGAAACACAGTTGTACCCACAACAAGCATGATTACCACATAGTCCGGAACAATCCTTGCTGTGGAACATACCAGATATCCTCAATATAGGAACTTTTATTCAGTGATATATCTGGCACCAATTTTAATGTTTAGAGGTGATTAGCAGAAGTACTGATCCCATACATTACCATCAACCCATATTTGGATGGTCTGTTTATTTTTACTTTTTTCAGAGAGATAGTCAACATTTTTTGAAGCAACCATATGTTTTATACATGTATCCCAGAAATTTTCTTTTGGATAATCATACTGTATAAGTAGTGATGTTCATCCATATTTATCTATTACTATAAGATTCAATTACAGATTATATACATTGAGTAATACTGAGATAAGTACAAAATATACGTAATATTCAGAAACCCATCACTAGAACACATTCTTGCCTCTTTTATTGTAAGTTTTTTTTTTTTGGTAATGCAAGTGGTATATATGCTTTTTCAGTACTTATTTCTGGGTAAGTATTTTCAGGATTACAGCCTGAAATGTTTAGGTACAGTATTTGATTGGAAAGATATGTAGTTTTTCTCACCAGCCACATCTTGTAGCATGTCCTTATCATCTTATGTTCAAAGCAGATTAGTTGTTACTATGTATTATGATTCTTAAATAAGCTACAACTGCCTATTCATCCAATTGGAGTCCGAAACGAATTAGATCATATTATAGAATATCATAAATTATGAGTCCAACCACTGTTTTCACATTAAAATACAATATTCTTTTATCCCGCTGATCAATTTGTATAATTGCTAATATCTAAAAAAAATTCTGAATTAAATATTCTAAAGTTTGAAATACATTCCAAAATTCTTAAACAGTTACGAAGTGATTAGTTTCTAAGTTTCAGTACTATTTTTTGATTCTGTAAATGTAAATTTAGGTACATACATGAAAATTTTAGACAGTTAAAAAGTATAATTTTGATCTTTTAAAATCCTAAATTAAGAATAAAGACTAGGTAGTATCCACCATATATTAAAATGGAATTGATTTGCTTATTTTCAGTAGGCTATATAAAATTTATTTGTTCATTTGGGACTTTTTAATTCATTTTTTTAACATTTATAATTTTTGTAACTACCATATGAATCAGAATTTCTGATATTGTGGTAAACCAGTTTGAAATTAGATCGAATCAGTTGAATTATGAGGCTGATTCTACCAATATAGTACAGATAGTCCTCAACCTATAACCACAGTGGAGTACAAAATTTCTGTTGCTAAGCAGGACAGTTGTTAAGTGAGTTTTGCCCCATTTTACTATCTTTCTTGCTACATGTGTTAAGTGAATCACTGCAATTGTTAAGTTAGTAATATGTTTGTTAAGTCTGATTTCTCTATTGATTTAGCTTGTCACAAAATGGCAAGAAGTTATCATATGACCCACGGATTTTGCAACCGTCATAAAATAGTTGCCTAGCATCCAAATTTTGATCACATGACTGTGAAGATGCTACAATAGTATAAGTGTGAAAAATGGTCATGTCACCTTTTTCAGTGTTGTAACTTTAAACAGTCACTAAATGAATGGTTGTAAATTGAGAGCTACTATATTTGATGTTCGTTCAGCCAAATATAGTGTTTGGCCTCATGAGATCCTTGAATTTAAACCTATTGCCAGTATTTCATGTTTGTCTAATTATTGGCAAAATTTCCCTGTTTGGGCTTCTAGTGTTCCAAGATAGAGTGTCTGGTAGAATAATGTGTACATAAAAGGAACAAATCTATCCATAATTCCCAAGCAAGTGAATCTGGCTAATATAACATACCAAAAATTGGGTAATATGTCAGGTTAAAAGATGTAGTCCTGAATAAGAAAACAGAGGTTTGAAATGAACACACTAGGGCAGGGCTGTCAAACCCCCGGCTCATGGGCCGGATGAGTCACGCACTGGCCACGGCCAAGCATGGTTTAGCAAAGGGGGAAAAAGTCCCGATATGACACGTGACACCGCCATGATGAGGTGAGTTTGACACCCCTGCACTAGGGTTATCAGTTCATCAGGAACTTGAAAAAAGTAGTGGCAAAAACTAGTCAGTGAAAAGCACATTTGAATATTCTATGAAATTTGTATTTATTCTATCATAGACATAGAATAAATTTTCAGAGTGAGTAGACCTGTAGGAGTATTTGAGGAGATCTTTCTGCAGACATAGGAGAATTTTCGCTATAGATGTTAACTTGATCAAGCTTGTAAAAAATTGATCTTAGTGCTTGTGTCTGAGATGATAGTAGTGTTCCAATATTTGAGGGGCTGCCACAGAGAGGGAGGGGTCAAGCTATTTTCCAAGGCATCTGAAGGCCAGACACGGAATAATGGATGGAAACTAAAAAAGAAGAGATTCAACTAGAAATAAGGAGAAATTTTCTGACAGTGAAAACAATCAACCAATGAACAGCTTGCATTTGGAAGTTATGGAGCTTCATCACTGGAGGCTTTCAAGGACAGGTTGGGCTGCCATTTGTCAAGTGTAGGGCATTGGACTAGATGACCTATAAGTTCCCTTCCAACTCTGTTAATGTAAAAATAAATGGAAAGTGGTATATTCGTATAGAAATTTTGGAATTTGAGTTTCTCTGTTTTACATAGCTCAGTATCATTTACTATGGACAGTTTATTGAAACTGTACTGGACACTGTAAATATCTTTTTGACATAGTGCATTCTCATTGTAGGAATTCAAACTATAATATCTGTGAGAGAAATCTATCTATCCTCTTTTCGAATTCATTGACTGAAGGAAAATTTGCTACCTTGATTAATTGATTGCTCCTAAATTTCACATACAATTTGCTTTCCTATAACAATACATTGTTACCTATTCTGCATTGTGGAATTGTTTAATAGGTCTTGATCTCCCTGCTATCTTTTCTCTTAGTTTCTTCTCATATGAAATTTCTAGTACTCTTGTTGTTCATCTCTGCAGCTTTTTTGGGTTTTCTGATTGTTTTTAAAATTTAGTTCCCATTAGTGATAACAGAATTTGAATAGGAAGAATATGTTGCCCTGATTTGACAGGTTATGACACATAGTCTCCTGCTTGCAAGCCTGGTGCCTTAACCACTGGACCAGAGGTAGTATTCTACCGATTCGGACCAGATCGCCCAAACCAGTAGTGGAAATCACGGGTGACTTCGCCCACCTGCACTTGGCTCTACACCATTTTGGTCATTTTTTCCCCACCAAAAGCACATGCATAGAAGGATCTGCGGATGTGCAGAGGTGGTGTGTGCGTTCACATTTGTGAACCGGTAGTAAAGGTAAGTGTATACCACTCCTGCACTGGACCAAATATTGATGTCATACTGACTAGTCTGTAGTGTTCTGAACCTTCCTTTCCTTTCTTTTTGTAGACAAGACCACACTAATTATCTTCCAGTATTCTGCAGGATAGACAATTGATCATTCCTTTCTCCCTTATTTATAGTAGTAATATTTGTGTACCAAAAGTCTTGAGTGACTAACAATCAGAACCATCTTACAAACTCTTAATACAAGTAAATAAGCTCACCAAGGGTAATAAAATTACAACAGAATCATAAGAGATTTTTAAAAAGCCCAAAGTCATATGTTCATTAGTACATAACAATATTAAAGCATGCCTTTCTCTTGGATTAGAGTATAAAGGCAGCTCTTCTGAAACTTGTGACAAAAGAATAGACTATGTCTCAAAAGGGAAGAACTTCAGAGCATGTGGTCAGCAATTGAAAAGACTCGTTTTCTAGGACCTGAATGAAATTCATCCTGTTCAATTTGTTTGGAATGGCAGATGAATATGGGAAAAACAGTCAAACACATAACCCAGTCAGGAGCCATTTTGAACTTTAAAGGTGACAACCAGCACCTTGAATCACACCTTGAATGCAACTGGAAGCCAGTTATGCTGCCCTGGATTCACTTGATCCATAGTGTCAAAACTGCTGTTTTGGAAAGATTTAATCCCAGTCTGTACTAATAGAATATCCTCTTTTCAGAAAAGATGTTCTAATAGTGGCTTTCTAGCCTTTCTAAGAAAAGAAAATGGGAACATAATAGTTTTTAAAATTATTTTGATTGAACAAAACATTTGATGTTAAAGTATGATAGAAACATATATGAAGTCACATGCAGAATTCTAAGTTTGTTTTCACACACTTATCTATTGTAAGATTTATTAGAACATCTGCTAAATGAACAATGATGTTTTCAGGATTACTAATTATATGTATATGTATGGAAACTTAATTGACTACAATTTAATAGTTTTTAAAATTATGTAAGAGTTCTCATTGGTACATTTTTTATATTTTTCTTCGAATGTCCTCTCTAGTATACTTAGGTCAAGTTTTCCCTTTTTGCTGCTGAGCCTCATTAATATGCAACTAATTTTAATTGGCAATCTGTAGGGAATTGGTCTGCTCATAATACATAGGCATGAATCATCACATAACAGTGACAGTATTCATCACTGAGTAGCAGTGCATTCCTAAAATTCATCTCTGTGGTCAGGTCTGTCTATTATAACAGAAACTTACCTTGAAGTAGGCCCTACTGACCACATCCATCAGGTTAGATCATTATTTTTTTTAGTATTAATTTTTATTTTAAACACATAAGCATATCAACAGAAACAAACACATGATTTAAAAACAACATAGGAACAATAAGTTCCATCGTATATCATACAGCAGTTCCGAATCGGTTTCTTTGCAGTTAGTGTTTTCCCTTCTATACATTTCTACCTTGCGTTCATAATCTCCTTATTCGTTATCCATGTACAATTCTTTATTTATTTGTACTTAGCTACTTATGACCAAATATTATTTACCTATATTGTGCTTTATATTTTTACTGTCCTTTATGCTCTTACATACACTTATAGGTATACATTCATATAGTTATTCTTTTTCTTTGCCATTCTTATATTATTATTATTCCATTTAAAAGATTATAAGGTATAGTTTGGAATGCTTTGTTTACCATCCTTCGCACCTACTATGACACCACCTTATTTTCTCGTTCTTTTCTTTTCTCCCTTCCTTCTCTACTTCCTTCCTTCCTCCTCTCCTTCCCCTTCTTCCTTCCCTTACCTCTCCCCTACTCCTACCCTCTTTCTTCTCCTTCCTACCCTCTCTCCTTCTCTTTCTCTCTCTTCCACCCTCCACTCCTTTCCGTTCCTTCGTCCCTCCATTCTCTACTTCCTTCCTCCCCCCCCCTTTCCTTCCTTCTCCCCTTCCTTTCTTTTTCTATTGTTATAGGTGTCTCTTTCAACTCCCAGTTTATGTTTTCTTGCGGATGGTATTTCCACAAGCCCATTTTTGTTTCATATCATTTCCTTTTTTCTCTATTAATCTACAGTCTATATGCCAGCTATCCTCCTGGTTTGATTTCACCAATCATGACCCCCTTGTTTTACTCATAACTATTATTTTTGAGTGTTGTTCTATTCTTTCATTGCTTTTTATTTCTTTGCTCCATCCATCTATACCAATTATCCCATATCTGGTAGAATTCTGATTCTTCCGTTCCTTGTATTTCTTTCGTTAATTTATCCAATTCGGCACAGTCCATAATTTTCCTTATTATTTCATCTTCATTTGGGGTTAGTTTGTTTTTCCACATTTTAAATGTATTAAAAACATTTTTTTAGAAAAATGCATAAACACCAATCGAAAATAGAAAACAGATAAAAAGTACCAACACTAAAGCATAAATAAGTAAACAAGGAAACTAAAAAAATCAATGAGGTTGTGGCTTTCAAGTATATCATCACTGTAATAAATTTTGAAAATTGAATATATTGCTGTAAATAGCTTAAAACATGTTTGAGGTAGAAGCAAAGGTAAAATACCCGTAGAATCATGGTCAACACAATATACATCATCGCCCCACACAAAAGCTACAATACAAAGTCAAAACTAAGTATGTTTGGATTTAAATATCCCATGAAAGAGAGTAGCATGAACATATATGATTCCTTCTCCCTTCCACAATATTGGTTGAGGTAGATATCAATATATCAGATTATTGTCCAGTAATGATTTTTACTTTGGATTAATTTTGATGTGAGATGTAAAGTGCAAAAAATCATATTCCTATAATTTAGTTGGAGAATTAAATGATCTTTCCAGTAAGAAACAGAAAATAACCTTGTGACAATAAATGTGTACAAAGGTAATTCATTAAACCTAGATTGAATATGTGATTTAGCAAAGTTTAATAAGAGTATCAGTTTGGAACGGGTTTTTATTTCTACAGTTTGTTTCATTCTGCTATGAATAACGGCTGACAAATATTGTTTCAAAAGTTTTGCTATTTGAAAAACAAATAGTGATTATGATAGACTGCCTTCAAGCTGAATACAAATATAATTTCAGATGATTCTATTATGTAGGAATCTTGAGAAATAATGAAATAAATTTTAATATAATGTGTGTGTGTATGTGTATCCATCCATCCATCCATCGATCCATATGCTGGTCTTGTTCGGTGAGTAGGATCTCACCAAAACCTTGCCAAGACAATCTCAATTTTACATAGGAAAAGACCCGAATACAACAAGACCAGCCTATCTATACCCGTGAAAATCTACGAAAACGTTTGTAGATTTCACGGCTGTAGGTATCCTAGTCTTGTTGTATTCAGGTCTTTTCCCGTGTAAGATTGAGATTGTCTTGGCAAAGTTTCGGCAAAGTCCCACTCACCATCTTCAGGCTGGTGTTTTTGTCTTCATGCTTGTGCGAGTAAAGCGTGGTCGGAGCTGCCGTCTCTCTATAAATCTTGGTGGGGGGTGTGGAGTGCTGGCTTTGTTGCTGTAGGCGCGTTGATTGGCTGTGTAGTTGTATCCTGATTGGTAGATGGATTTGATGTTTGTAGATTGGTCAGTTGTTTTGTATCATCCTGTGTGGCTGAAGTGCTGGCTGTGTGTCCATTGTTATTTTGTGTTGTAATGACCTGGGTGGTGGGTGGGGCTCGTTTGTTGACTAGGGCTGGTTTCCAGATTTCTGGTAGGCGGGAGGTATTGTCACGTTTATTCATGTTGTGGGGGTGTTTTTCCATTTCGATGGCTTCCATAATTATTCTATTGTTGAAGTGTTCAGTTTTGGAGATTAATTTGGTTCCTTCAAAATCAATTTCATGTCCTGTTGCTTTAAGGTGCTGGAAAAGGGAGAAAGTTTTTTCTTTTTTTCTGACTGCGTTCTTGTGTTCTGCGATGCATGCATTTATTCTCCTATTAGTTTGTCCTATGTATGTGGCAGGGCAGATTTTGCATGGTACTTTGTAAACTTGGTTTTCTAGCTGGATCTTGTCTTTGGGGTTTCTTAAGATGTTGGGTATTTTTTGGTCAGTGCTGAAGGCTGTCTTGATAGTGTGCGTGTGGAGAATTTTGCTGATTTTATCTGTGATGCTTTTGATGTAAGGGAGGAGGGCGATGCCGTTATCCTGTTCTGTAGCTCGATTCTTGGGGGGGGGGTGTCTCCTTTTGGATTAGATTGGTAATTGTTTTTTTTTTTTGAATCCGTTGGAGATTAATAGGTTTGTGAGAGTGTGTAATTCAGTTTTCAGATGGTCTTTGTTGGTTCTGGAGATGAGGGTCTTGGCTACAGAGTTGATCTGTGCAGGGTGGTGATGGGATTGTGTGCTTAAGTAGTGGTTGGTGACTCCCTAGGACACACCATCTACCGGAAAAAAACACACACCAACCGCTACTTACCCCCCAAGAACCAAGGCACAGAACAAGCTCGCACAAACACGAAGCCAAAAACACCAGCCTGAAGATGGCGAATGGGACCTCGCTGAAACGTTTCCGTGACAATCTCAATCTTACATGGGAAAAGACCCAAATACAAGACCACCATATATATATCTATATATCTGTGTGTGTGTGTGTGTGTGTGTGTGTGTGTGTGTGGTTTTTTTTTTTTAGCTTCCTCCCATAATTGGGACTTACCAGGGGTTGTAACTCTAAATATATACCTTCTTCCCTGGCTTCAGCTGATAAGGAGGAGACCTGTGGCTTAATGGCTAAGACGTTTGCCTAAGATGCAATACAGCACAGGTTTGAATCCCAATAAGGGTATGGCTAGCTGATGAGAGCTAAATAGCTTGAAATAGATCTTTACTAGTCTCCCTTTATTTATTTATCAGCACAAATTAAAAAAACACAAATATAACAAAAGCAACAGTAAAAATATTGGGTTTCTGTCGTGATGGACTCTTATGACGAGTCGATTGACAGATGATGGAAGCAGTTAACTTCCTCCCATAATTGGGGCTTAGGGTTAGGGTTAGGGTTAGCAATGATGGATTTCAGTTGTCCTGATGCCATTTTTCCCTTGTGATAGTATGCTGGTAAACCTTTCAACATTTTCATTACTGACTGCACTTAGATTATAGGGAAAGAAATTCAAGTGTGAATGCAGAAAATGGATCTTCAGTGACATTTCATAGTCTCATATGCTGTAAGAAGTTTGTCAACCAGTGGAATGTAGTTGGTGTTCTGTAATAGCCAAGAACATTTTCAACTACATCTTTGAATGGTTTCCAGGCAATTTTGTCTGGTCCTACTAACAAATCTTTGAACCACTAGTCATTGATAATGTATGTGATTTGTGAATCAACAAAAATGCCTCTTTTAATCTTGGCATCAGTTATTCTTGGAAACTTCAGTCTCAAATAATTTAAACATAATTTTCCTTCTTCATTGTTTCACAAAATTTTTCATCATTCCAAATGGATGCAAAATATCTTTTGTCAGGCCAACAAGTGGTTCAATAGCCACATATTTCTATCCTGGAACCAAATTTTCTTAGAATGGCCATTTTATTTAATGTAATGTGATTGTTTTGCATGACTTTCACATTTGCATATGTAACAACAATATTTGGTATATTCGAGATTCATTTCAAGCAGTAGAGCCACGACTTTTAGATCTCCAGTACCTGGTATACCGGATGTACTAACAGTACCATGTTTTTATGTTTCTTTAAAGTGTGCAATAGGTATTAAAGCATGTACATTGCCATAGTATAAAGAAAGAAGGTTTCTATAATATAATATTTGATAGGCTAAGTTACAAGTTATTTTCACGATTAGCAGCCAAAAATCTGTAAGATACAAAAACTTTGTTATCCAGTGTAATTTTCAGTGTAATTTTTGAGCTTTAGAACGTTGTCACCAGATGTGGGGAAAAACGATATGACTTGCTCATTATATTTCCAACAACTTTTAGAGGAGAAATTATCCAATTTTGCAATTTATTCAGAATAAATTTAATATTCCTTTTACCCTGAAATTCTTATTTTTGCATTTCTGTTACTGCATTCAAACTCTGCATTAATTTGGTCATGCAGGTTCAGATTCTGAGATTCAGATTCTTCAGATTCTTGTTCAGATTTTGAGTTTATAGTTCACCAATATACAATAAAGCAAGATAAATTGCATGCTATGAGACCGTGATGGCAAACGTATGGCACACTTACCAAAGGGGGCATGCAGAGTTCTCTCTGTGGACATGCGTGCCATTGCCACTGCTCTTTTGGTTTCTGCTGTGTGCAGGCATGCTGGCCAGCCAGTTTTCAGGTTTCTGGTGCTCCGGTGCGCACGAAAACCAAATAGTGTGCTAAAAACAAAAAAAACTAGCTGGCTGGCAGGCACCTGTGCACCGGCCTGCTGGTCTTTGGCTTTCGTGTGCAATGTTTTGGGCACTTGGTGCCGAAAAGGTTTGCCATCACTGCTATAAGATTTTTAAATTAAATTGTTTATCCTTATTTCTGCAATTTTAGCTCTGTGTTGTACAATTCTAAAGCTCAGTGGTGGGTCCGGATCCCATTACCTTCCAGCGACGCCTTTGCGATGCTCCAGCTGCTCGGCAGAGCATCACGCAGGCATTGTATGCGCTGTGCGCGGAAGCACCAATGGCTTTAAAGGACAGGTAAGGAGTGCGGGTGGGCCCTCCGGAGCACCATCCTGGAACGGTACCCGGTACTCCGGGCAGGCTCTGGTACACCCGTACCGGGGTGTACCGCCTGCAACCCACCACTGCTAATGCTGTGCTATAGTGCTATGTTACTTCTTTGAAGGTAAAATGTCAGGTAAACTAGACTCTTTTGAAATGAGTATCAAAAGGTTGCATCTTATTGGTAATGAAATCTTGTAATCTAAATGAGTTATTGAGCTTCTACTGAACAAATTTATTTTTTAAAATTAAATGTTATCGAAAGTTTTAAACATAATATAACAGCTAATGTGAAATAAAACAAAGAAAGGAAAGGAAAAGGAAAAACAAGTGGAATGGGAAAGAATAAAATAAAAAGAAACTTCTGATTTTCTCCTCAGCAAATACATGTATTATTAAAAAATTATCTCTTACAGAAATGTTCAGTTTTTTCCATTATCCAGTTTTTTTCTAATCATTAAAACCACAAGTCATAAGTGCATTTTTTCCGTTCCATGCAAATCATCTATAAGGGGTTTCCACACAGCTCTAAATGTAGACACTGTCTTTTCGCTGATCAAGGAAGTTAAATTATCTGTCTTTGCAAACTACTCCATCATCTTCACCAATCAATCCTCCATTGTGGGTGGTGTTAAACCTTTCCATTTTTGAGGATATAATAGTCTCACTGCAGTTGTCATATATAAATTCTGAGTTCAAATGACTGTTTGTAGTTGTCTGTCACCATTGAACAAATTTCTTATTACTTTTTTAAAATAAACGGACATTTAATAGGAAGTGAGAAGGGAGAAATCTGGACTTAATATTTTTCTATGTTAGTACCACACATCAATATATTATTTATTATTGCATGATCTCTTACAAATTGTTTATTTCTGTTTGTATATTTATGCAGACCATCTGGAAATCTTGCGCCTTCTATAGAATTAGCTGAGCCATAAGGAGATATAATCCACTCTGAGACCAGTGTTAAACAAATTAGCATGGTAATACAGTTTAAAGTTCAGAACTGCTAATCTACTCTCTGTTTTGAATAATTTTGGATTTCTAATGGGTTATATAGAAATGAAGACTCAATTTAGTTGGTTGCTCTGAAGTTTACAAATTCCATTTTAAAATGTAATATTCCCAGTATAAAGAATTTCTATCATTTATGTTCTTGATAAAAATTTTAGAAATCATCCCTCTTAACATCCTTCTAATGAAAATTTTGAGCATAATAAATAGACTAGTTATTTTATTTTCACTATGTTTGCTTTGCACCACATTTATTCTCCATTGTGGTTGAGATAGCATCCAGGAATGGATTGACTTCATCTGCTCACTGATTGGACTGTCAGAGCTGTGAGGACACACCTCTGTAGCTAGGGCTCCCCAGCGTTTGACTCAGTCCCTCAGTGAGGACAGATGTGTCAAAATGTGAATGTTACCCGCTGACTCCCTATCGAAGGTAGAGTCCCTGGACCTCCCTTAGCGGTAAGAGTCTCGACTTGAGCCGCTGAGGGCATCTTTCAATCTTCAAGCTGTCAATGAGACACAGGATCTTCGCGCTCCTTAAATACTAGAAAGCACAACGGCAATTAAGAGATGTTAGGAGCTCCCGGACTCCTTGTTTGATAAAAAGGCAAGGCAGCCGCTGCAGGAGCTTCGTGCTCCACATATAAACTTAAGGAGAAAGTTTCTAAAATAAATAAATTAGAAAACAATTTGTGCCTGGAGTTCTGCTATATATTTTAAAATTAGTTTTGAATGAACTAACGGAATAATGAAACTATGATGAATTATGGAATGTTTCTATAGCTTTGACTTAGTTCATTTACCAATTGTATGACTTTAAAGCTGGTTATGTATCTAATTATAACATAACTTATACTAATGAAAAATATCTGAAAAAGTATACTGCATTTGAAAAAAAATGAATAATCTACCTCTGAAGCATTGCCAATTTTAACTAAAAATTTAGGATGCTTGAACAGTTATATACAACTGTCATGCTCTTGTTTATTGTGGATAAATACATTTTTGCATATAAAAAGGTAACTTTCAATGAATAGCATCTGAAATTGGATAAGGACATTTCTCAGAAATATTTGGAGAACCACTGTATTTTAAGTTGAGACAGAGCTTAGCTATATGGACGAATAGTTCAACTTTATATAACAGCTTCTTAAAAGTAATTTTGCCTGCCTCATTTGTATGCAGGTTAACTTGATATAGGTACTAAATATAGCTAGGACCAATTTATACAACCTTTTTCTCACAGGGAAGGACTGTATGGTTATAATGTGCATAGTATTCAGATTGCTTGTTGACAAGTATGCACATGGAAGGATGAGGTTAATTATACACTGAAGTTACTGTCAGGTGAAATGTTATGGTTCTTAAATTATAGTAGGTTTTTTTTTAACTGTACCTCTTCAGATTTAATCTGAATCTGAAAGACTCCAAGGTTTCTTTAAAAGTAGTCACTTGAAAATTTTGTGTGTGAATCTTGGTGTTCAGACCCAGTGGAAACCATTATTTCCCATACTTAACCCCAGTCTTTTCTATTTCTTCCCTTTCTATTCTATTTTTTCTACAGCAAAAGGTAGCTATAAACTACTCTTTCCTCACATATAATCTGCAAGGCATCTTACTAAATGCAAAGTTTAGAGATTGAGCAGAGTCACTCTTTGAGGGAGATGGGCAGTTCAGAAGTGTGAAAAATAAATATGTATTTCCCAGTGGAATATTTGGCATCTCCAAGAAAAGTTTGAAAGACTGTGATTCAGCTGCCAATCAGAGTGGCCAACATTAAAAATAATAATAGTTTGATTTGATTTAAGAGGTTTCTTTTGTTAATAAATAATGACTGCTACAACCAAACTTTGGCCTAAATGTATAAATCATGCAATGATTTGTATGTAATAAGAAAGATGTAATTAAATAATTTTATATAAGTAATCCTCAAGTTACAACCACAGTTGGCATCAGATTTTATTTTGCAATAAGACCCTGAGCTACAATGCCGTGTAATGCCACAGCTGCCCCTCAAAATATCTGCTGCTCCAGTCTAACCCAGCAGCCTGGGACAAAGCCACAGCTTCCTGGAAGCACAATGCCCTAGGAATTTCCTGCTGCAGTCACTGCTGCAATTTGAGGGTCATGCCACCCTGCACACTCCCACCCCAGCTGACTTTCATCATCTTATTCCCACTACTGACAAGGTGTGCCCACCCTGCCCTTTCACAAAGCAACTGCTGGCCACATGAGGCCCCTTCCCTACATTGTGCAAGGAAAAGGGCGTTGAAAAGCTTCATGTAGCCAGTACCTGACTCATGAGGATCTGGGGCGGGCATGCCTTGTCAACAGTGGGAATAATGCAGTGAAGGTCAGCTGGACTGGAGGGGAATGTGGAGTGCAGCAGACCAAAAGTCATAGATGGTGGCAGTTGAAGCATGGTGGCAGTTGAAGCACCCCTGCAATCGTAAGTATGGGTGGGTTGCCAAATGCCCAAATTTTGATCACGTGACTGCAGGGACACTGCAATAGCTGTAACTTCAGGGATCAGTCACTGAAAGAATAGTAAGTAGCAAGTTGAGGACTACCTACATAACCTGGCCTTTTAAAAATAGGCTATTTTTAGTTAGCTTACTACAGATAATTGTAACCCTAATGATTTATGTACCAATGGATAGATCAGGAATTTTGACAGAAATGTCATTCTAGCTTTATTAGTTAATTTTTCTATAAGTGATATAAAATGTGAAACTTGCTTTCTTTTTAATCTGATAACTTTTTTTCTGTATGAAGTTACCTAAAAGAAGAGCGATTTGGTAAACTGAATGTATCAGAGAGATAACCAAAATAATTTTTGTTGGTTGCACTTGCAGCCTCTTCTTCCTGAATTTTGCAGTAAGAACTAGAAGGATCACAGCTTTGTAAGCTTAATAGCCAACAGATGGAGCTGGGTTAGCATCTCACTGCTACTTCGGGATGCAGAAATAGAAGACTTAGGAGAGGGAACAGTTAAATGAAGAAGAAAATACGTGGATGAGCAGCAAGGGTTGCATATGCTGCAAAAATAAGGTAGAATTCAGCATATTTTCATAGTAAAATTTATAAATGGATTTCCAACAAATTGTAGAGAATAGAAAATGTAATACAGAACTATATATCTGTAAAGGTATATGTAAGTGACAGAACAAAGCAACTTAACTCAATGAGTTATATAGGTAGTCCCTTGGCTTACAACCACAATTGAGATCAACGGTTTAGTTGTTAAGCAAGAGAGTTGTTAACTGAATTTTGCCCCATTTTACAACCTTTCTTTGCCCCATTTTACAACCTTTCAGTTGTTAAATTAGAAACATGGTTGTTAAGTGAATTTGGCTTCCATATTGACTTTGCTCGTCAGAAGGTCGCAAAAGGTGGACACTGCAATTGTGATAAACATGAACCCATTGCCAAACATCTGAATTTTGATCATGTGACTAAGGGGATGTGTCAACAGTCATAAGTCTGTAAAATATTCATAAGTCACTTTTTTCAGTGCCATTGTAACTTTGAACGGTTACTAAGTGAATAGTTGTAAGTCAAGGACTACCTGTACTTTTCCTATTTTTACTAGAGCAGCTGTTAGTAATCTTTCAGCAAACTGAGAAGTTTAGTTTGCCACTAAATTCTGAAGTTCTGATTTTGGAGGCTTTGTTTTTAAAGAAAAAGTCTAAATCTATTTTGGTTTCCCCTTTTAAGACTCTGTAGCCCAATAGTAGAATAAAAATAAATGGCCAATTGTTTGATAGAAGTATTAGAATATATTGCTTTACAATTAAGGCTATACAGATGCAATGCTATTTTTTTTAAAAAGAAATTTATCTTCCTTTTTGATCAAGATTAATAATGAAGCTAAAGCATAGTTATCCTGACAATTACAAACACTACATCTCTTAAATATACTTATATGTATTGTAAGGGCTTTGGTTTGTTTTAAAGAAAATTAGGAAGAATAAAAGAAAAGCTATTTGGCCATATTAATACTTCCTGCATTAGAAATAAACAGCATGGTACCTTTCAAATTATACTGAACTACAAACTCCAGTCAGTCAATTTAGCTAGTAGTATGGATGATAGGAACTAACTTTGTAAATAAGGCAGGCCTAGAACTCATGATCTCCCGTTTGCTGCCTCATTCTTTACCGTTACATCAAACTGGGTCTCACTGCATATTTTACTACAATATAGAATCTCGTCTCTTAGTACACATTTCTTGTCTCTCTGCTGTTAAATATATAGGAACCATAATAAGTTCAGGCCTTGGATTACCCCAGTTGATCTGGGAAGTATTTCAAAACCCACTATTAGATATAGAAATATAGTTTAACTTGCTTTATCAAGATATTTTTCTGATAAGCATTATCAGATAAAATGTTATTTTTGAAGATTGACAGGAAGAAGTAATGATGGTCTTCATTATGCTTTTTTTGTTTCTCTCCACTGTGCCTCTTACAATCATTACATACCAACATTATTAGCATGTCCTACTTGTACATTTAGGTGGGGCCTTAATATTCTTCAGTATACTTACCATGTGAGATTACCACTATAGCAATGCTAGCTTTATAGATATTTTAATGGATATATGTGTAAATATTTAGGAGGTGCAACTGTGGCGTTCTGATATGAATACTGACATTGTGAGCGTATACCTCTGTTATACCTTTGCAGTGCTTTGTGTCTCTTTAATGCAATCTGTGTTCATATTCGGTGAGGGAGTTTTGAAATATAATTGTTCTTAATTCCAGTAGAAGAGAATATATATGTAGCTGAGGTTTGAACTGTGGAGTCCTTGGTGCTCTCTGAGCTTAGTTGCTTGCAGATATTTCATTACCCAGCTAGCTAACATCATCAGTGACTAATTATATAACAACATAGCTCATGTAAATATTTCACTGCAACTATTCTGCAGTCAGGATTTGGTTGTTTAATTTATTTGTGTGTTTTTTCCCCACCTATCTCATCAAAGTCCTTGACATATGACTATTCATTCTGTGACCATTTCAAGTTACAACAGTGCTGAATGAATGGTGGTTAGAACTGGTGTTCTGAGTTCTGGCACACAGACACACACACCATGATCATAGGATCACCAATTGCAACCTTCTGGCTTCCCCAGAAAGTCAGTGGTGAAGGTTGCAGGGAATGTTGCAAATCATTAAGAGTAAGCCCCCCCCCCCCCTTGTACACCTTCTCCCAGTCTATCTGTGCTCATATTGTGTTAACCACTGTACCCTCTCAAATTTCACCACACTTTTCTTCCATCACTGTGCATCCTTCCTAACCCTCACTGAGCCTATTTTAAATAACCCTGCAGTTCTTTCACACACCCTCCCAGAACCTTGCCATCTTCTCTTGCATCCTCATATACCAGACATCTCCATTGACCCTTGCTGTGACTCCCTCTCACCCTCACACCCTTCTTTGTGCACTTCTGCACTTGGCAACTGCGAGTTACCTGCCTGCTGGTCTGCTTGCAATCCACCTGCAACTTGCAACTTCCTGCAATCTTATTCACTGACTTGGTTGTGGAAAACTGGGAGGAGATTGGTTTACCTTATAACTGTGAGATTCAGTTAATGACATCAACTGAGTCTGCAGTAGTAATGTGGTCGTGCTTTATGATCACATCGCTTAGCAGTGGAAATTATAGTCCCAATTCCTGGTATAAGTTGAAAACTCTTTGTATGGCAATAAGAAATATTATTGCCTTTGTCAAGTATATCACCAATTCACTTTACTACTGATGATGGTCTGTAAAGCATTCTTTATGTAAAAGCAATATTAGTTCCCATGGACAGCATACCAGTTAAAGAACTCACATTTACCAAAAGATGAACTCGTGAGTTACATTTCCAGATTATTTTTCCTGACATGGTGCTATGATACTGTTCAACACACCAACTTACTTTTTGTCTTTTTTGATCACGTGGACACATTTTAAATAAACCATTGATTTGTAACCTCAAGTCATTACTTTGGAATCCCTGTGAAATAAATATACCAATGGCTGGTAACACACCTTTCCTTGCAGACCATTTCTGTCATGTTTCTTTGTAGAAAAGATCTGTAAAATATGAAAAGACGAAGCAAAGTATTCCACCTGTTATTAGGAACACACTATCCATCTGGAAGCTGTGCATATAAACCAGAGCTGAAAATCTGATGGAACCACCTTTTAAAATGCCAAGTTGTACAAATCGCAAGATGGGCAGGTCATTTGAAAGCATAAGGTAACAACAGAACACCCCCCCCCCCCAATCATTTAGTCTAGTTTGCTTTAACTTCACATGGAGGGGGGAAACTCTCAGAGCCTTCTTTGGATGTTTATAGCTATAACTTTATAGGTTTGATAAGGTGATATCTGATTTATTTTCAGTGCTACACTATAAAGCTTTACATTCATGACAATGCTTTTTGTATTTGGTCCAGAAGCCTCTTGGTAGCTGCAACAGTACTTTCCTAAGCAATGATACCCTCAGTAGCGGGCTTAACCTGCCAGCCACCTAGACACTTTGGATTTGCTGTAGAATTCTAAAGTAGTTTTGATCGAAACATGAATTATCATCTGCAGGGCATCTTAGTTCAGGTATGATCATAACTAAGGCAGTCAAATCTGAACAGAAGTCAACTTTATTGTAGCATCTACTATTCTAAGAAATAGACATTGACCAAGAGAATCAACAGATCATGAGCCAACTCCTTCAGGAGGAACATAACCAGAATGACTACCAAAACATGTTTCTAGATATTTAATAATATACAGCTTTAATAAATCCAGTTTTGAAGGATTAAATATAAGCTTACTTCACCCTTTCCACACCACTACAGATAATAGGCTTAACCTTAGATAGATCCTTGGCTCAACGTGGGGTGATGGTATGCAGCGGAATACCTTCAGCGTACTGTTAAATTCTCACCTAAATATATGGAAGACTTGTTTCTTCTGCTTCATATAGAAGTTAAATAATATAGGGAAGAGTATTGAACCTTATGGCACAGCACAGCAACCATATTTTTGAGCGTCCCTGACTAAAAGGTTATACTGGACCTCTTTCTCAGGGCATGGAAATATCTTGTGGAACTTCTTGTGAGTTCTATCATAAGCAGCAGCTCTAAGACAATGTCCAGGAGCTGATGAGGGCCATTGCTGGGCAGCTAGCATTCAGTAAACCGGAAGTGAATTTATCTTTTTCCAACAGTGTAGTTCTCTCAAATATACTCAAATGCAATTGGCACATCCTCCCTATCATTGCACTACTAACATAGTAACTCCTCCTCCCTAGCAAAGGAATTGCAGCACTGCGTAACCTGAAATATAGCTTGGGAAATTTCTGACAATGCTCCATCCCCATTGTTGCCCAGCAAGATTTCAGTAATTTCTTCAAGCACGTTTGTCCACCAACATTTGATGGATGGATATGGTTTTCTTCTATGCTAATGTTTGAGATAAGTTTCTGGAGGATCATTAAATGTTCATTAGTTTTAGGAATTTTAATTATATTCTGGGGCCTTTGAATAATGGATCTAGAGGGATAGTACTGTTATTTTCCTACTTTGTTAAGAGTTCCTGGACAGGTGTCATAATTGGAAGTTATCTCATTCATAAAGAACCCAGTTATTTTATATTAAAATAATTCCCACTTACTGTAACAAAACGTTATATACACCAGAAAATTTTATTTATGAAAAGGTTTCAGCAGGATGGCTGTTTTTACTTTGAAGGAATACTCTATTCACACTTGTTTATCCAAGTGCTAGAAGCCATGACATTATCCCTTTCTATTTATGTTCTTGCAGTGGGATATGCTAAAAATATACTTAGAAACTGTGATTATTAAATTTTTAATGATTGAAACAGCAATACGTATATCAATAAGAGACAATATTCATAGTTCAGGATTGACATGTGAAGTCCTTGGTGTTGTCTGAGCTTGACTGCCAAGCTTAGAGGCATCAAAGACCCTAGCAGTATACACATAAATACAAAACACTTGATCCAAACAAGTAAACTGCAGGTTGAAACTAAAAATCTCAGAGTAATAACAATTCCTGACTCCGTCCATGGGCAAAGATTGGGATCAATCTGATCTCCAGTGGTAAGGTGCTTCATGAAGCAAGCTCCATGTCTGGTACTACTATTCATATTGCTCACTCTTGTTTTTGGACTTGGGAAAAATATCAGCCAGGAAGGCATTATTTTTACCACAGGAGGATGCTTTTGAGTCTGTTTGTGAAAATAATGCTATATTATTAGATCCTGTCCTTTCTTCCTATGATCATTTTACAAAAGAAGACATTACATCAAATCCTAGACGTATACGTAAATAAGAAGTTGAAAAGGCTTTTCTTTTGTAAGAAGGAAAGCATATAAAGTATATAAAAGGAAGCCCATTTTCTAATGAGAATTGTAGTAATGTTACTCAAATATATATAGAGTGTGCAGTTCTTTAAATATAAATGATGCTATGCAATTTTTCAATAAAAAGAGCATAATATTATTATCCCTACATAGATTTACATAACTGTAAACTGTAAAAGAAAGCATAGAACCAATCCTGCAACTTCTACATAGTGACATTATTTTAACTGCATATGAAAACCAAAGTGTAAAAATTCTATAGTTATTTCACATAAACGTTGACATCAGGTCTTTATTTTTGTGATAACTTCTTATTAAATACTTAAACTTCATTAATGCCAGTTAATCCACCCAGACTATAAAATCCTCTTAATTCTTTTCAAGTTTTCTTGTCTCAACATCATAGGTTATATAAAACAATTATTGTACCATGGAGGCAAGCTGTAAAGGCTGCAATTAGGCTGATATTAGTCAATGGACATCAAGCTGCAGCTGGATTGTTGTCAACTGGGTTTCTTTTCTGAGATATTTTTAAGCTTACAATTCTTTAATTAGATGAAATATTTGGGCTTGGAAAATATTTTAGCTTTGTAATATAATCTACATTCAGCGGTTTTTAAAATATATATATATTGTTCTACATTGTTATACATTATAAAGTATGCTTTTTTTCTAGGTTCCTGGGGATGATGGCTTTAAGACAACAAATTGACAAAGCACAAAAACTCATTTTCTAACATTGCTAGCATATGCCCATGGCACCCACCTGTCCCTTTCTTCTGTCTGATTTTTAAAATTATTAGGAAGAAATAAACAAAACTTTTACTAAATGCTTATTTTGTGATTGAGTATCCCCACCGTAACAGCTGATTCATTTTTAAATAAGATTCTTTGCCCCGCTAATAGCTACTTTGTGAGACAGTCTTCGGACTGATCTGAAATTTTAATTTTGCCATTGGTCCAAAAAGTTTTTTTTTAAATCTGGATGATAGTTTGTTCAATTTAAATTGAAGTTACTTGACAACTATTGTGCAAAAACCAGAATAGTAGCAGGAACTGTAAATTCAAGTTTTAAGTTATTTACTTAGGTTGTTCCGTTCCAAATCTTTGTGATCCAATGGACCACAGTCTGTTAGAACTATTGTATTGATGAATATTCTAGTTTTGATCAAATTGATTTGTCAAATATTTTGAGCAAGACATTTTTCCGATAGAGACTAATATATACCAGACTAAGGTAAGGAATCATCCATTTTTTCCTCTTAGAGGACAAAAAGAGTGTCAGGCTTGCCTCATTCAGTATCCAAGAAAGATAACCCCCAACTCCATTTAAGTAGAGATAAAGGTACTTTCACTGGACATGAAATGAAAACAGCTAAAGTGGAGCAAGATCTAAATCAAAAAACGTGTACATATCAAATGTTTACCCAGGACCCTCCCCCCAGTTACCCCAACCCAATGTCCAATCTGCAACTCCCAAAGGTGTCATGTGGGGTGCATCTTCAAGTGGCCTCATTCAGCTGGTATGCAGAGATGGTTGACCTTGACCAAGCCCAAACATGAGCCATCAGCATGCGCAGAAGATGGTGAGAACAAAACTCCCTTCATGATAACTGCTCCAGCACCTAGCAATTCTCCCCAAATACTACGAGCCCCACCCTTCCTATTACTATGGCAGCCAATAGCAAGCAAGCAAAGTAGAGGCTGACAAAGAGGCTGTCGTGAGTGACTATGTCTTTAAGTGGAACTAGCCAGTCAGTATGAACTATATGAACTGAGCCTAGTGTTTATGTAAAATATTACTTCTTGGCTGCTTAAAGAATATTGAGAACTGATCACTATCTAGTTGGTAACAAGTATGAATGAACTACAGTGATTTCATGTTATTTCATAGCCAATTATTTTTAAAATTCTATCAATACCACAGTAGTAAATAGTTTCTACTTCTACTCAAGATATTTTTTGAAGTAACATTTTTGTACTCTCATAAAACAAACTCAGTGCAAGAGTATTTATGGATTATTTAAGTAGCAGAGTAGCAGGTATATGTTTATGGAATTACTTGGTACACTGTAAATGTAACACTATTAGCCACTACTGTCTTGGAAATATGGAGGCTGTGATAGGGTGGGGGAGGGGATAGTAGATTCTCCAGTGTGTTGCTGGAGATTCCAAGAATGGGTTAACTTGTACTTGCTGCCCAGAGACTGAGTCATCAAACTTTAGCCACGGCTCATTACCTCTCTGCCTAGCTCCAGTTTTTCAACTCAGTCTTGCCTGGTAGAGACATACAAATTGGACACTTCAATTGGATTCTTGGACCCTCCAACAGCCAAATTCAGTGGGCTGAGCTGCAATCGGAAGCTGCAAGAAGCTGAGGGTTTGTAGGTGTGCGTGTTTGCACGATTTGACAGAGGCTTATCCATATACTGGTTATTTCAGACCACTGGAGGTTTCTGTATTTTTGCTATGCAGGAATTCATTACCAGTACAGGGTCCTGCTGTTCAGCCAAACCTCAGCACTCAGAGTCTTTACCAAGTTTCTTGCAACATTGGCTGCACATCTCAAGTCCATTTCCGTGAGACTGCAGTGCTACCTCGACTATATTCTCCTGCAGCAGTCTCTTCCTTGAGGGTGCTTCAAGACCTTCAGACAACAATTCAAACCTTTCAGGACCCTGGCTTCTTGGTCAATTTCAAGAAAAGGCACCTGGTCCCCACTACCCATCTTCTGCATCTCGGAGCAGTGATCAACACCAGATTGGGAGAGGTGTTTTTGTCCCAGGATCGTCAGGACAGTCTAGGGGCTCTGGTGACCAAATTCAGAAGGAATGCATAGTTCCCGTATCCCTCCTATAACAGCTCCTGGGAAAGATGATGTCGTGTATTGCTATAGTATCTGGGTGCAGTTGCATGTCAGGACCCTGCAGTGGTTCCTTCTCCCATGTTAACGGACCAGCAGCAGCAACTCCAATGTTTCGATTCGGGCCTTGTCACAGGTACTGCTCTCCTTCCAATGGTGGACATCTCCAGCTCTGTCCAAACGTTGCACTTTCAGGAAGCCCATTCGCCTCACAATTACCACAGATGCCAGTCTTTTTGGCTGGAGCACCCATCTCCAGTCACACATGGCTCAGGGGCATTGGACACAGCCAGATTTGAAACACAGCAAAAATTGACTGGAGCTCAGGGCAGCTTACTTGGCTCTTTGGCAGTGCTGGGATATGATCCAGGAACATCACATCCTTCTGCTGTTGGAAAATGTGGCCACAAAGGCACATGTCAGTTGACAGGGGAGGGGAGGGGCTAATTCCAAGTCCCTCTGGATTGAGGCAGAGTGACTAGGTGTCGGCATAGAAGAACCTCAGGTTCATCAAGGCAGAAAACATCAGGTGCGTCCAACCAGAAGGCAGACTGGCTGAACAGGGCCACAATAGACTATGCTGAGCGGCAACGGCACCCAGGCCTCTTCAGAGAGCTGTCCCAGAGTTTTGGCCAATCATAAGTGGACTTGTTCACATCTCCGATGAATGCCCAGCTGCCAAATTCTTTGCTCAATTTCCATCCCCGGGAGCAGAGGGGATTGATTCTCTCTGCAGCCCTTGGCCCATTGGATTGCTATACACGCTCCCTCCTCTTCCGCTCATCCCAGGAGTGATAAGGAAGATAGTGGCAGAGAGGGGAGAGGTCTTTCTGCTAGCCCCCCATTGGCCCAAATGCCCATGGTTTGTGGACTTAGTGGGCCAGTTTCCAGACCCTGGAGGATTCCTCAGGAGAAAATCTCCCTTTGGCAGGGGGTCTTGGTCCATCCAGAGCCTCAATGGTTCCAGTTGACTCTCTGGCACTTGAAAGGGACCTTCTGAGAAAAGACAATTTTTCCTCCGGGTGATATGGATGATTCAGGCGTCTAGAAGACCGTATACAAACAGAATTTATCATCCCACGTGGATAACATTTGTAAAGTGGTGCAGTAAGATCCACTTTGACCCCTTGGCATCAGTGCCCCAAACCCTGGACTTTCTCCAAGAGGGGCTGGATAAAGGTTTTCCCATAATACCATTCATCAACAGGTAGTAACTCTCTCCAGGGTGTTGGCATGTGGGAAGAGCGAGAGTCTTGTTCACCATCCTATCATTCAGAGGATCTATCCAAGGTGCTACAAGCCTTTTGGGATCTATCCAAGGTGCTACAGTCCCTCACATCGGCCCTCCTTTGAGCCACTAAAGATGGTCAGTCTCCGGCTCCTGACCTTCAAGGTAGTTTTTCTGGTAGCCATTACATCGGCCAGGTGGATCTCACAGCTAACAGCCCTCTCTATTAGGGAAGATCTTTGCCAACATCCCAACAAAGTTGTCCTCAGACTGGATCCCTCCTTCATCCTGAAAGTAAATTCCTGGTTTCATCCGGTCCAGGAGGTTATGTTGCTGGATTTCTGTCCAGAGCTGTCCCATGCACTGGAAAGGAAATGGCATACTCTGGATGTACAGAGGGCTTTTCAAATTTACATCAAGAGGACATCTTCATTTAGAAAGATGGAGTCTCTCTTCGTATCTTTCCAACCATCCTCGATGGGCTCCAGGGTGTTACCATCAACAGTTGGGCATTGGCTGAGGGCTTGCATAGCCAAGGCATATGAGATACAGGAGATACAGTCCCTCTTGTTACCTTGGCAGGTAACAGCTAACTCAACAAGGAATGCAGCCACGACAGCAGTGTGGGCAACACAGGCCCCTATTGAGGACACATCTGTAGGGCAGCTACGTGGTCTTCAACTTTGCTCTTCTTTAGACACTATAGGTTAGATACTTTTGCATCCGCAGAAACATTCTTCAAAAAAAGGGATTCTGGACCTTACGACTCTCTGCCCTTAGGACAGCCACTTTGGTATGTCCCATTCTTGGACTCTCCCTCAACCACACTGGTGAAGGGGTGTTGGTCTTACCTGACACACTCTTTCTCTGTGGGTTGTTGGAGACTCCAATCTCACCCTGACGCCCATATCGTCCAGGTTCCAGGGGCACATAGCCTTCTCTGTACAGTAGTCTATTTACAGCTACACTTTAGTCGAAAACGAGCCAGGCAGAGAGGCAATGAGGCTTAGCTAAAGTTTGATGACTCAGTCTCGGGGTGTCAAGGACAAGTTGACCCACAATCCACAGAGAAAGGGTGTGTCTGTTAAGACCAAGGCCCCTTTCAGCTGAACCTTGGTAAGATTGGGTGTCTTTGGATTTTGAGGTCCTCTGGTTCTAGTATTCCATCTTTGATGCTGGATGGAGTTGCACTGCCTCAAAGAGATCCTGTGCTTAATCCTAAATTCATGATTCCTACTTCAGCAGCAGGTGGCAGTCATGGTTAAGAGGGTCTTTGCTCAGCTTAGTGTTGTGTTGTGTGCCAGTTACATTCCTTCCTAGATCAAGGAACCCTATTCAGTCACTTATATCCTAGTCACCTCTTGCTTGGACTACAGATACTTATGAAGTATCTGAAAGATTCAGCTAAAGCAGAATGCAGCAGCTTGAGCAGTTATATGTTACCAGAAGAAAACGTTAACATCTGTGTTCGACAAGGTGCATTTGTTACCAGTCTGTTTCAGGACCAATTTAAAATAATGCTCTTGACCTTTATATCCCTAAATAGCATGGACCTGGGTTATTTGAGTAACTATCTTTCCCTGATTAAATCTGCTCATCATACCATATTTCAGTGCAAAGGGCATGCTGCAAGTCCTATTGACAAGGGAGTTTCATTTAGTGGGTCCTCGGTGGTGGGTCCGTTCTGCTGTGGATCCCAATTTATGGAACATCTTTCCACCGAATTGAAGCTGGCCTCATACTCCAAAACTGGTTGTGTCAGCAAGCATGGGAACTAGTGAAATATTGAGATGGCTCTTGAGTAGTTTACACCTCCTTTTCTTCTAATCTCTATTTATGCTGATTTTTGTGACATAATTTTAAAATTAACTTTGTTTTTAACCTTCTTGTATACTTCCCAGAGTTACTTGATTGTGTGATAAGATGTTATATGACTTAAAAATGAACAACTAAAATGAACCTACCCTGATTGTTTTTTTTGTTTTGTTTTGTTATCTTTGTGTTAATTGATGTTTTTTAATGGAAGATTTTCCTTTCATTCCTTTCCCAATATAAATACAGGTAGTATGCATTTAACAAAAGCAATTATTAAATGCATATGAAATAATCAGAGATTTTTCTTTTTCTGATCGTTCTTATTCATGCTCTATAATTGTCCCTGAAGACGCACCTTTTTTCCTTAAAAAAGAGGCTGAAAATCTGGGTGCCTTATACACCGAATACAGCATTTTTTGCCTCCTGAAGCCTCGCCCCTTCACCAAAATGCATAGCCTTATGAAGGCTTCCAGGGAGCTTCTAGGGAGAGGGCAGAAATGAGCAAAAAATGGGCTGTTTTTTTGCCCCCTGAGGCCTCAGCAGCACTCTATAAGCCTCCAAAAGGCTATTCATGCCTTTTATTTGAAAAAAAAAGGGCCCATTTTCGCAAAAAACGGGCCATTTTTGGGACGTTTGCAGAGTGCAAAAACTTCTTTTCCCCCTTTTGGAAAGCTCTTTAACTGATGAGAATTACATTGATCAAGTGCTGTGCCAGCAGAAACAAAGTCTTAAGATTTGTCAGCGATTTCCTTCTCTAACACATGGATAAATACACCTGGAAACATCTACCTATATACCTACCTACTCTCTCCCTACCTACCTACTGTATTTCTCTCTCTAACCCTCTACCTACCTACCTACTTACCTATTCTATCTCTCCCTACCTATCTACTGTATTTCTCTCTTTCTTTCTCTCTCTATATATTTCTCTCTATCCCCCTATCTACCTACCTACCTACTCCCCCCTCCCTATCTACTGTATTTCTCTCTCTATCCCTCTATCTACCTACCTGCCTACCTACCTACCTAATTACTCTCTCTCTACCTACCTACCTACTGTATTTCTATTTCTTTCTCTCCCTCTCTCTCCCTCTATCTACCTACCTACTTTTTTTTAAATTTGCCTCTTCAAAACCTTGGTGCGTCTTATACTCTGGTGTGTCTTATACTCCGAAAAATACGGTAATGCCTTTACTTCTCTTTTATTGTATTGGTGACCTGCCAGCCAATAACTTTGTTCAGGGTAGCCAATTCCATGTTGGGGAAAGGCTATCATTTAAAATGACCTTCCTAACCACTGGGACCAATTTGCATTGCATAAAATTGCTCAGCTTTGCCACTTTCTTGACATTTCTTGACATTTCTTGACATTTCATGAATGAAATTCTAGAACAACTGGAACAACATGTTGTTACAACAACATGTTATCTGGAATTCATTCTGCAGTGGATAGGATGTTCTCCCAATTTCTCTTCAACTACCTGTATTGTAAACTTATGCTCCCCTTTGTTTCTTCATGGATTAAGGGGAGCTATATGGAGTTGGTTCTCGATGTATATTACTGTATGTTTATCTCTTGCTTTAGTTATTTATTTATTATTTATTTATTTATTTATTATCAAAATTTATATGCCGACCAATCCCGAAGGACTCCGGGCGACTTACAAAAACGAAGAAAAAAGAGAGAAAGAAAAAACAAGAAAAAAAGGCAGTTTAAAATCACAAAACCACATGCATTCATTCTAATCAGGGCTGGACCTCAACAATGAGGTCAACAGCCCCAGGCCTGCCGGAACAGCCAGGTTTTTACAGCTTTCCTGAAGGCCATGAGAATGGGTATGGTCCGGATCTCTGGGGGTAGCTGATTCCAAAGAGTCGGAGCAGCCACAGAGAAGGCTGTCCTCTGGAGGCCCACCAGCCGACACTGTCTGGCTGACGGCATCTGAAGGAGGCCCAATCTGTGGGATCTTACTGGCCGCTGGGAGGTATGTGGCAGTAGTCGGTCTCGAAGGTAGGCTGGCCCTAAGCCATGTAGGGCTTTAAAGGTAATAACCAACACTTTGAATTGCGTTTGGAGACCAATTGGTAGCCAGTGCAGCTTGCGGAGGACAAGTGTAACATGGGTGTACCTCAGTACACCCAATATCGCTCGCGCGGCCGCATTCTGGACTAGCTGCAGTCTCCAAACGCTTTTCAAGGGTAGCCCCATGTAGAGCGTGTTGCAATAATCCAGCCTTGAGGTGACAAGGGCATGAGTAACCATTTGAAGTGCCTCCCGATCCAAATAGGGCCGCAATTGGTGCACCAGGCAAACCTGGGCAAAGCCCCCCCCTGGTCACAGCCGACAGATGATGTTCCAGTGTTAGCTGTGAATCCAGGAGGACCCCCAAATTGCGGGCCCTCTCTGAGGGGTGTAAATTTTCACCCCCCAGGGTTAAGGATGGACTGTCTAGGCTGTCCTTCGGGGGCAGCATCCAAAGCCACTCAGTCTTATCAGGATTGAGCACAAGTTTGTTCACCCCCATCCAGATCCTAACAGCTTCCAGGCATCGGCACATCACATCCGCCGCTACACTGAGCTGGCACGGGGCAGAAAGATACAGTTGTGTATCATCTGCGTATTGGTGGTACTTTACCCCATGCTGTCGCATGATCTCACCCAGCGGCTTCATGTAGATGTTAAATAGGAGGGGGGACAAGACCGAACCCTGTGGCACACCACATTTGAGGGGCCTAGGGGTTGACCCTTGCCCCCCAACCAACACCGACTGCGACCTGTCGGAGAGGTAAGAGGAGAACCACCACAAAACGGTGCCTCTCCCACCTCCTCCAGGCATCGCAGAAGGATACCATGGTCAATGGTATCAAAGGCCGCTGAGAGGTCAAGAAGCACCAGGATAGAGGAATGCCCTCTCCCTGGCCCACCAGAGATCATTAGTCAGGGCGACCAAAGCGGTTTCCGTGCTGTACCCAGGCCTGAAACCGGACTGAAAGGAGTCTAGGAGGTTGTACTGTAGTTCTAGAGCCTGAAGGTGTTGTACTTCCTGCCTAATATTCCACCCTTAACTTGGCCATCTTTGATTATTAGTTCCATCTCAAACCTCTTCTTCTGAAAAATTTATTGAGATTTTCATCACTGGATATCTTCAGAGCACCCTAATGGATTATCGGATCTATATAGTCTGGATTCTGATTGGAGCATGGGATAAGGCAATATTGGAGGGACTTCAATGGAGCTATAAAGTGCCCCTCCTAATCCTTTTAGATCCTTTGATAATCATCAAACAAGGATCCAGATATCTTTCTGAATCACGTGAAAGGGTTGGGAACTAAAAGCACTGTTTTATAGTAGTCTCATTCCTTCCACACGGAACACAGGCTGTCGTTGCTGGAGCACAGTGATCCAGCAACGTTGGCTGTTACTGTACTGTCTTACGGAGAGCTACATGTCCTCTCTGTTTTTTATTTAATTCAGTAATAAATGCAAATGTTGCTCAATTCCAAAATTACCCCTGAATTTCCTACCTGACTTTGCAAAGGCAGTATGGTATTTAGTCCATACTTAAGGGGGTAAGTATGGGCTAAATATCAGTAACTAGAACAGGAAACCACACAACAGTCATCTAAGTCTTGTCTGAATTTTCAGTTTATTGTCCCTCATCAGTCCATTACAATGCTCTGATATTGATTCATGTAACTCACTGCCTCACCTGGATTGGGTGAATTAGATAGTATTCTGTAATATTAAAAATTCAAATAAGCCCCAGGGAGGGTCATGATTCAGCTTCCCTAGAGTAGAGCTGTAATCTCCCATTCATATTTCACTTGAAGCAGCCAGTCAAGTAGGAGGCAAACCACTAAAAAACAGTGAATTGAACTCAGAATATTTTCATGATGTATGGAATAAAAAGGTTGATGAGTGAATCTGTTAAAGGTTATATATTTGAGCCTCCCTGGCTTCATTAGTTTTGTTTCTGAGATCTCTAGATGTTGTTTTTAAGGCTCTATAACATGGGTGTCAAACTCGCGGTCTGAGCCAGATGCATCACGTGCTGGCCACCCCATTCCTGCTTTAGCGAAGGGGGAAAAAGTTGTGATACGTCACGTGACGTGTCGATGCGAGTTTGACACCCTTGCTCTATAAGTTGTCCAGAGATGCTTGGCAAGTAGTACCTTGGAAACAATAAACAGAGAAATGAAGAATTGGATTGCATGTTGCCTCACATATAGCTAAACTCTTTGAGAGTTTGTCCTCTTTTTGAAACATTTCTTATGACCAATATGTTTTATAGATGAGAGATTTTATTAGGCCAATTGAATGTTATTAAATAATGTGCAAACATTTGAGCTTCTGTAAATATATCCAGGCAAGATAATTTAAAATCCCAAACTCAGACTGGAGGAGAAAATGGTTAGTAGCACACCTTCGTCAGTTTCAAATATAGTAATGGCTTTCCCATGCTATTTAGAAAGTTAAATCTATATTCATTATATAAACGTTTCAATGGAACAAAATTGGATAAGATTACTTTGTAATAGAGGAGAATCCATTTAATTATCTTACCCATAAGTAGTCTTTCAATATTATTTTAGGGCTATGCATTGGATTTGGCCAAACCTCAGACTTCAGATGGAACAGGCTAATCTACACCTCCTCCATTCCAGTTCCACACTAATCTTCTGATCTATATCTGCAGTTTAGAGATATTGTAGGAGTAGATTGAAAAGACTCTTTTATATTTTCCCTTCAGCTCCATTGAACCCTGGAAAAATACCACCATTTTCATATGAACAACTGTTCATTTTACACTCATCCCTCAATCAGACATTTGGCATGAGACTATAAGTGCAATAAACTTTTTCACTGTTTGTCTTAAAGGCACAGAGATGTTCATTTAAAAAATTGGGTTTTTTTTTCAGAGAGAGGATAGGTCAAAACTCATGCTCCAATTTCTATACCATTTGGCATGCTTCATTGTTTCATAAACTTCTAGCCAATCTGCAAACTTCCTGCCATTCTGCTGAAAAAACAAAGGTGGCCATTCAAGTTTTTCTATTTTAGATTATGGGATAGTGAACACTTATTTTCCCTGTATTGTGCTCTGGAGCCAGACAGTGAGTCAGATGAAACTATTCTGGATTGTCCTGAACTGCGCTGTTTTCATAGTTCTGAATTAAGTGGTAATTTTCCACATAAAAT
The DNA here is from genome assembly GCF_009769535.1 of Thamnophis elegans. NCBI lineage: Eukaryota > Metazoa > Chordata > Lepidosauria > Squamata > Natricidae > Thamnophis > Thamnophis elegans. The sequence continues at coordinate 41,973,126 of NC_045548.1, forward strand.
TTATTCATATAACTATAGCTAACAGTTCAGTAGATTGACTTAATAAAGCTCTTTTTCAGGTTTTATAAGCTGGAAATCGTATTCATATGCATTTATTAGTAAATAGCACGATCTTAAAGTTACTGTTTTCAAATTCAGATTCTGATTTGGGCTATCTCATTTTCATGTAGTAATTGGGTTATATTTAATTTGTATTTTACTTTTGCACACATTGTGCATATGTATTATGCGCAGAGATCTACTGATTTATACAATGGTTTGCAGCATTGTTGCTGTATATAAACTTTTGTTGAGATATCTAATGTATATGAATGGGCATTTGTGAAATAAACCAATAAACACTGCACTGTATTTTTCTATTATCTTGGCTAAAGCAGAGCATCAAAATGAAATAGCATATATTTTGTGTTTAGGAGCCACAAGGAGCCACTTGGTTGGGCACCCACAGAAATTGAATTAGTTAATTAATTAATTTTGGAATTTAATGCTTTGGTTGAGGAGAAATACTTCAATGCACGCAAATTCAATGCTCCATAAATACTTTCATATAATATTGTAGCTGATCAATTTGTTCCTTGCATAGTCAATATATGTTTTACTAGCCACCTACTATGCTTTCTATTTTAGGTATATGGTTCAGCGCATTGCATTTCGGAAGTGTACATTTTGGGGCAAGTTAATAAAATTAAAAGCTGCCTCAATTTCTATAAAAATAATCAGAGAAATATTTAATAGTTACATTTTATAACATAGTGCTTCTGGATTGATGAATATTACATGAACATGGTTCTGCATTGCAAGGTAAAGATTTTATATAAAAAATAGAGGTTGGAATCGTGAAGCTTTGCTGTTGATCTTCAAAAGCCACTTAAATTTTCCAATAATTAAAGAACATTAGGTAATAAGACTCTGACTATAACTGTACTATCCCTTATAATATCTTGGTGTTTGGGTTTTTACCTGATCAAGAATGAAATAGAAACGAAGTTCTTAAACCAAAATTTTGCAACTGATCTTGTTACATGTACTATGCATATGGAGAAAACAACAATGCCCTGGTTAACCCTGTGTTCTATCTTAGGAAAGCTAGTTTGATTCATAAATAAAAATAATAATACTTCTTTGACCATATATGTCCTTTCCCAAACAGCCTAGACATATACTTTTCCCTTTTCCCCATTGCTGATCATAGTTGACCTGCTGGTAGTGGGTTGATGAACTAGTGTTGGACCCTTTTCCCAGAAAAAGGAAGGCCATTGATTCTTCTTTTCTTCCAGTGAAGCAGCTGAAGAAAGGCATATATTCTCTGGCAATGGCAATGCTTTGTGTGTATGTATGAGGATTGTACAGCTAGATGTATTTCAGAACATTTGTGGATGTGCCTCTTATTAGCAACTGTCTACTCCCAGCCAATAGATACTTTAGATTTCCCCATGTCAAAATGCTACATAAGCTTAGTATACAGGAGTAGGATTGAGCCAGTTCAGACCGGTTCAGGTGAACCATTTGTTATGATTTTGCACAGTTCAGAGAACCTGTAAAATCGACCTCTGGATAACACAGCCTGCCCCACATGGTTCACCGACAAAAGGGCGAACGACAAAAGCGCGCCCGACTAAACCGCGGTGACTAAACTGCGAGTTCTAAAGCGTGCCGATGAATGAGCGCTGAAGTGCAGCGACAACAGCGTGGCGACAGAAGCACGCTGTAAACCTAACCCTAACCCTTACCTTAACTTAAATCGCGCTTCTGTTGCCGTGCTGTTGTCGTCGCGTTGATGATGTGGCGGCTTTAGCACCGCAGTTTTGTCGGCGTGCTTTTGTCGGATCACGGCCCCACGTTGCCCTATATATTATCCTTCCTTCGCCACGCAGTCCAGACCAACTAATCGCGGAGCCTCGCCTGCTCTGCTCACCAAAGGTAAGCATGCTACCCACACACCCTTCACCTCGGGTCAGAGCCTCCGCCTGCTTGTTGGCCGGGTCAGGGAATGTGCTAGTCCCCGGCTCCAGCCTTGCCCCAGGTCTCCATCCGTATGCCGCCAGCTCCGCCTCAAACTACTGGATGATTCTTACCTAAACCACTGCAGCGGAGATCTTGCAGCCATCCAACCACTGTTAGTATATATGTGTGTGAATGGAGGGAGGGAGGGAGGGAGGGAGAGGGGGAAGGGGAGGAAGAAAGAAAGGGAGAGAGAGAGGTGTGAGTGCATGAAGGCTATAGCTTCCACATGACAGAGGATAACAGGTAATTGTTTATACCTATATAGGAATGTTCTGTAATTATATCTGTTTAATAAATAGAGATATTCTTGTTTGTATAATTATAATTGTAATCAACAAGTTACATTAATTATTATGAAGAACTTTCCATGATAATTTAATTAAATTTTTATATTTCTAATATTAGGGGTCTTAGTGTGTATTATGGCTTAAGTAACTTTTGATGTTACTTTTATAACAATTAAAACAAGCAACATTAAGCAAGAGTTTAAATATTTGGTTTTATATGCCAGTAAATAGATTAAGCATCCTTCCATTAACAGCTACTGCTTAGTACAAAATCTCCAGCTCACTGTTGTGACCTTTACCTTTTTGTGTCCTGTGACACTCATTTTGTCTTTGTGCTCCAGTTTATTCATGATGGTTATGTTTTCCTCCCAATCACATATGTGGTGTTGTACAGAGATAATAGATACATTATTTTCTGCAGTAGCCCTGCCAAGTTTGAAAGAAAGAATGTTAATAGTATGTACAAGAAAAAACTGGGACTTATTTAATGAAGATAAGGCAGTAAACTAACGTGTGCTTTGAATACTGTGTTTCCCTGAAAATAAGACCCTGCCGTATGTCTGTCTGTCTGTCTGTCTTATTTTTGTGGGGGTGTTGTCCACTGACTCACCTCACTTGCGTGCATCGCCCCCAGCCTCCTTTTCACCTTCAGGAACTTCTGAAGCCCGCAAGGCTTTCCTGAAGGCCTCTGTATCTGATAACAGAGCTCCGGATTGTTATCGGCTGCAGAGGGCTTTAGCAAAGCCTTGCAGGCCTTTCCAGTTGCAAAAAAATGGGCCAGCAAGGCATTTGTTGGGATATGCGAGATCTCTCTGAAGGTAAGGAGTAGGGAAGCTCCACCCCACCATCTCCACCCTAGCTTATTTTTTACCCGTACACCCTGGAATGTGTGATGTCTTAATTAGGGCTTATTTTGGGGGTTGGACTTGCATTGGGTGCAGGTTTAGCGAAGGGGAGAAAAGTCCTGTTACGTTATGTGATGCAGCCATGATGACACGTGTGATATTCCTGCTGTAGAAGCATACTCACTTTTCTAAATCTTCATATACACTGAAATATAAGAAATAAAAAAATATATAAGATCATTGATATTTTTAATTTAATACCAACTTTTTCAACTTCGTTTACCAAATTTACTTAGGGACCTTAGAGATTACTTGAAATTGCTTTTTCTTGTATTCTTGATATATTCAGTTTTGCTTTCTATTTTCTGTGGAGTATAGGTGGACATTTGGGTTTTTTTTTCTTTTCAAGTTACTGCTTCTATATAGCTCAGAAAAGGAATTGTTGAATGGGTTATTCTCCTGAGCACTGTTTGGAGAGTCCAAGCATGGGTAAAATTCTGCCTTCTTCCCAAGGACTGAATTGAATTTCTTTGACCATGCCCTCTGGTGCTTGATCTAGTCAGTTTTTTCAATTCAATCTAATACCCAGTGGACGTAGTCAAAAGAAGCTCCAGCAGCTCTTGACAGATAAACTTGAGCTCTCTTTCCTTTTTTTCTGCTTTTTTTTCTTCTTTATTGTTTCTTTAGTCTATTTTACGGTGAATTGTCATTTTAAAATAATTTTAATACCTTTTTGGTTGTTGTTTTTTTTCCTTGAGGCAGGTGGGGGGGGGGGTCTTTTTAAAACTTTTTTTCTCTTCCGCTTCGCTCAGCGGTAGTCCAGGTCCTCTCAGATGACGCAGAGCCCAGCAATTGCAGCCGGATCGCCTGTTTTCATGAGGCAATCGGCTTCAGTGTGGGGGCTCCCGCTAGGCTCCCTCTTGCCGCAATTGTTGTAATTTGCCTCAGCATTGTAGCAGCGGCCATTTTGGGCACGAAAATCACACACCCTTTTTTCCTGTCAGGCGTTTGCATTACTGGCTGCCTGCCTCTAGCAGATCACCACCACGTCTTCTCCTGTCCAACCCAAATCAGTGGGGCTGCTTCGCACAAAGCAGATTTGGGGGTCCTAGCTATCATGGTCACCCTCCAGGCTTAGATCTGCTCGCCACTGGGAGCAGTTTTCTTCCTTTCTTGCGCTTTGAAAGCTCGCACATTTTTTGCTTGTGCCATCGCCTGATTTCTTGGCAGCAGCCACAATTGCAGCCTTTGGTGAGTGGCAAGGGCCTGTAGGGTATAGGTGGGCACTGGTCTCCATTGCTCCACAGCCAGTCCTGACAAGAATCTTTTATTTCTTTTCACTTATTTTTTTTCCCTCCTTCCGGCATGGATTCCAGACTTGAGGAAGCACAGCTGGACCCATCCACCAGACAGAGTCCCAATGCAAGGGCAAGAGGCAGAACAAGGGGTCAGACAAGCTTGATCTTGGGAGGCAAAAGGCACTGGAGAAGCAATTTGCTAAAGCCCAACGACAGGCTGCAACTACTTCCCACCAGTCTACTCCTCCAGGTTCTCCCTCAAGGCAAGGTCATCCCAGATCTGTGATCCCCATGTCTGAAAGCGAGGATGGGGGCCCAGAATTGTCCCCAGATGGTGCCTCAGGCTGCCCTGACCAGCCTGGGCCTTGCATGCAAGGGTTTGGAGATCTATTTGCCTTCCCCTACACCAGGCAGGGCAGATGGAAATATCACTATTGAAGGTCCCTGATTCTCCTGAGGCTCTCCTGGTGCCATCAACATCTCACTCGGTTGAAGATCAATTACCCCTGCTCTTGGCTGAGATGCAGGTGGTCATCGCCAAGGCCATTTCGCAGGCTATAGCCCAGGGGCTCCAGCAGGAAAAGCACACACATTGCCAGCCCAGGTTGGCCCCCAATCTGCCCCTGTTCAGGAGGAGGCGCAGGAGTAGCGCACTCCTTCCCCACATACCTCCATGGCCAGTGAGGGCTCAGTGTCAGGTGGGGATGATCTTGATGATCAGGCTCTGTTCACAGACGAAGGGCCCATGACTGAGACCGCTTCATTTCAAGTGCTCTTTTAACTGATCCTTTTCAAATCCATTTTATCCAAAGCCTCCTCCCAAGTTGGGTTGTCCACACGTCCTGATCTGGCTGCTAAAGCGTCCCAGGATCCCAGTGAGGGACTCTTTGATGAGCAAATCCCCATACAGGAAGTCTTCCCTACTCCGCTCCTGTTTCAGGGCATTGTCCAGAGACAGTGGGCTCAGCCAGGCACCTCTGTGATCTCAAGTGGAGCTGACAAGAGGTTGTACACAGTAGATCCAGCCTTTGAGGAGCTCCCCAAACTACCCCAGGTAGACACCCGGTGGCCTTTCTCACCTCTTCTTCTGTCTTTCCGCCTGACCTCCTAGAGGGACTTAAGGCTGAGGACAAGAGGTCAGCCATAAGACGCATTAGGCCACAGCATGTGCCATCAAGGCTTCCAGGTCGGCGTCCTTCTTCAACAGAGCGTCCATCCTCTGGCTTTGCAAGCTCCAAGCCAGATTGCCCCTCCCCCCGTGAAGCTAGGCTTCGCCAGGACATAAACAAAATTATAGCAGCGGTGGAGTATTCAACAGATGCCACATTCAATGTCACCAAGTTTCCGTCCAAAGCCCTCACCTCAAACGTGACCATTCGTTGCCTCCTGTGGCTCCGCCACTGGAACATGGACATGAGATTGACATGGAAGTTGGCAGCTTCCCCTTCAAGGGTGGGAAACTGGAGATTCCTTGGACCCGGTCCTTATAGAGAAAAAGAACAAAAAGAAGGTCCTACACTCTTCCCAAGAAAGGGGTCACAGGTCATCCAGTTTTTTTCACAGGCAAGCTCCCCGAGCGCCAGATCCAGCACCATCAACTTCCTCCTTCCACCGTCCCTATTCCCAGGGCTTCAGCCAGCCTCTGAACTGGCAGCCATTTTGAGATACGAACAGGTAGAACAATTTTTGTAGGCGGCCATTTCGAGGAGGGTCCAATTCCAGACCCTTTCGCTGCAGCAAGTGATGGGCAATCGATTCTTCCCATAGGGGGACAGCTACAGCTGTTTGCCACTCGGTGGGAGTCAATAACAACCAACCAGTGGGTTCTGCAGACAGTGAGGCAGGGACTCACCCTAGACTTTCTCTCCCTTCACCCTCCGATGCTTCCCCCTTACCCCAATCCCTTGTGCCCGACAAAGAAGGGCCTCATGGAAAGCAAGATTCATCATCTTCTCGACATAAAGGCCCTAGAGCAGGTTCCTGTAAGTCAGGAGGGCAAAGGGTTCTACTCCTTCCTGTTCCTAGTTCCCAAGAGCTCAGAGGGGGGAGAGCCATATTGGACTTGAAGCAACTAAACATACATCTAGCCTATAAGCTCTTCAAAATGCAGTCCCTCCAGTCAATCTTGGGCTGCATCACACAGGGAGATCTCCTCACGTCCATAGATCTGAGGGAAGTATACCTGCACATCCGAATCCGACAGTCACGAAGGTTCCTGAGGTTCTGCTTCACAGGGCTTCAATATCAATACCCCTGCCATCGGCCCCCAGGACCTTCACCAAGTTACTGTCAGCAGTAGCAGCATCTCTTTGATCACGCCCCATCAGACTCCTTTGCTACCTCGATGACATCTTGATTCTGTCATCCTCTCATCAGCAGGCTCTACGCGATCTCTCCATCACGATACGCGCCCTTCAGACCTATGGCTTCTCCATCAACCAGGAGAAGAGTCACCTGTCTCCCACCACCAGACTGCTCCATCTGAGGGCGGTGATAGACACCCAGTCTTGCCAGGTGTTCCTATCAGAAGATCACATTAACAGCATCAGCTCACTAGTTCAGCAGGTCCTGACCTCACGTCAAATGAAAGTCATTCTTCTGTTGCAATTACTCGGCAAGATGATCTCCTGCCTCAGCATAGTACCTTGGGCACGTCTGCACTCAAGAGAACTTGAGTTCCTGCTTCCATTACAAAGGGCCAACACCAGCAACTCCCTTGCCAGAGTTCAGGTATCACACAAGGTCCTCCGGTCTCATTGTTGGTGGCAGTTTCCACCCGTGACGAAGGGCACCCTTTTCAAGGAGCCAACCCGTCTCACCATCATGATGGATGCCAGCCTGTTTGGGTGGGGTGCTCACCTCCACAACCAGATAGTGCAAAGCAGGTGGTCTACGTAGGAATTGTCCCACAGCATCAATTAGTTAAAGCTGCGGGCAGTCTGCCTCGCTCTACGATGATTCAGACCAGAGATATAGCACCACCATGTCTTAAATCTTAACAGACAACGTTGCAACCAAAGCACACGTGAACAGACAGGGAGGCACCTGTTCCAGGTCGCTCATGGCGGAGGCAGAGATCCTGGGAAGGTGGGTGGAACACCATCTCAGCTCCATTTCAGCGGTGCATGCCTCCAGGGTCAACAATGTTCAGGCAGATTGGTTGAGCAGGACTACCAGTCAGAATGGAGACTGCATCCGGACTTGTTTCAACAGATATCAATGCGGTTTGGTCACTCCATTGTAGATCTAGAGAATGCTCATCTAGCCAGGTTCTTCTCCAGGTTCTTTTCCAGGTTGCCCATGCCTCAGGTGGAGGGGATCAACACCCTTTGCTGCAAGTGGCCATCAGAGCTCCTATATGCATTTCCGCCACTGCCATGCTTATCCAAGGTGATCAGGAAGATCATAGCAGAACAAGCAGAAATCATCCTAGTGAAACATCTTACATTTAAGAGTCTTCCTCACTGCCATTACGTCAGCTAGGAGGATTTCGGAGCTGGCTGCCCTGTCAGAGAGGACTTGTGCATCATCCATCCTGACAGGGAGTCCTCCGAGTAGACTATTTATCCCAAAAATCAACTCCTGGTTCCATTGGGCCCAGGAGGTTATTTTACCGGACTTTTGCCTAAAGCCACAGCATCCTAGGGAGCGGCGTTGGCATACTCCAGATGTCCGAAGGACTATAAAAAGATATATCAAAAGGACAGCCTCATTCAGGAGATCCAAAGCACTCTTCATCTCCTTCAACCAGCTTCGATGGGCCGCAAAGTCACCTCTTCAACCATTGGATGCTGGCTTAGAGTTTGTATCACCCTTGTCTACACTCACCAGGCCAAGCCATTGCCAGCCAGAATAATGGCTCACTCCATGAGAAGCGCAGCTACCACCGCTGCCTGGGCAGCGCAAGCTTCAATCGAGTAGATCTGCAGGGTGGCCACTTGGGCCTCGCCTTCTCTCTTCGTACACAATTATAAACTAGACAAGTTTGCATCCGCTGATGCAGCATTTGGGAGATGAGTGTTGCAAAGAGCTCACTCCAGCAAGGAGCCCCCAAGTACATCTGTTTCCCACCCTAGGGACAATTAGCTTGGGTATGTCCCATACTTGGACTCTCCAAGAGCACTCAAGAGAATGATTGTTGGCTTATCTGAACAATCGTTCTCTGGGCACTGCGGGAGAACGTCCAAATCCTCCCTAGGGTCTCCAACTCTCATGGACAGTTCCCTGTTTACCTACAGGATGCAAATGACATTGACTATCATCTCGACTGAACCACGCCTTAATTGAAAAACTGACTAGATCGAGCACCAGAGGGTGTGGCCAAAGAAATTCAATTCAGTCCTTGGGCAGAAGGCAGAATTTAACCCATGCTTGGACTCTCCCGCAGGTGAGCCAATGATCATTCCATATAAGGAAACTCCCTTTTATCTTATATCCTATTAGCAAGGTTTGGTGACTTTATCAATAAATGGTGAATAAAATAACCTTTCCCCAAATATATTTATTTTAATTTAATTTTGCTTGTCAATTTACTATTGTAACTTTATATCAACATGTCCAGTCAGAGATTAAAAAATGGTAATTATTCTGTTGAATATTTACCATTTTTGAATCTACCATCAGTAGTTTAGAAGTTCTTGGGTGAACCCAGTAACTTTTGATTCACCTCTAAAGAGTTTGATGTTTTTATCATTGCAGACACTGTGATTCATCTTCCTCAGTTGTGCAGGAATTAAAGCACCTACCAAGTGGAGAAAAGAAACTATTGTCATGATGTCTGTGAAATCAGCAGCCACCTTTTGAAGGGACTTATGTTTTTAGAAATAGATAAACCACACTCTGTTTCTTACCTGGGTTTCCTTTGGATCTTGGAATGAAGATTCTACCTTTTTTTAAAACAAAGTTAGGAGTCTGAAGTTGAAATACTGTAGAGTTCATTGAGTTTAGCAACCTTTCTAGCATCTCCCTACTATCCTAAGGAATTGATCTCTAACAATTCTCTATTCATTAGACAAAGAGATAGGGGAAACACAAGCGGTAAGAGATGTGAAAATGTTATTGTAACTAACCAGGCATCAAGCAAGGGGCTAGTTTTGAGCAAATGTCTGGAACACTGTATTTTAAGATTAAGTTTAGAAGACCTAAATTCAGCAGTTTATATTTCATGATGTTAGATCAGAGGGGTTCATATCATGAAACATCCAAAGTTGTGGAGCTTGAAATAATAAAATAAAGAAAAATAGTATTAGATTATTGATTTAAAAAACATCTTGTATGATTTTTGAGCGGTGAACTGGATCATCTCTCAGAACAATTTACTTTTCCTGAAACATCCTTTAAATTATTTGAAAAAAATTGAAGTGGTGTTGTTTTCCTCAAGGTGCATCTTAATGGATTGCTTAGTTTAAATAACTTTTTTACTTTTGTACTCATACCGCTAATGTAAGTTATGAAACTTATATATTTACATGTGGATCAGTGTTGGACCTTCATGAGAATTTTTGAAAAAATAAATGATTTTGCATTATCTTTAGATTAATACATTCAAATTATTACTTTAATCCGTAGCAGTTCATTTAAAAACTTTCAAACAGTGTTGACTCAAATATTGTTAATAAAAGAACAGAAAGTTAACATTAGATACTCCAGAGAACATTCCATAAATAATAAATACAATCTCTTTCTTGAACATGCAGTTTAGGAGTTCAGAGATGATTTTTCATGAGCTATGTTCCTATAATTGCTAAACTGTGATCAGAAAATTATAGACATTTAAGTAAGATTACAGCAGTTATTCTCAGAAATGCATATTTTTTTTAATGTGCAGCCATAATATTTAGAATGTGTTGTTATATCATGAGCTACATATGAGATAACCAAAGGGGCAGTATCATGCAACGCTACAAAAGAACAAAGCTACCACCTGACGTGTAGCAGGAGATTGTGATACATATTTTCTGTCAATGTTTGTATTGTTTCTCTTTTGACAGAAGAGCAAGGAAAATATTTTCAAGTATTGAGTCAAATTTTCATGAATAGTTTTATTTCTGATTTTATATATATAAAATTGTATGTATGTATAATTTTGTGTTTTCATTTTTAATATATTTATATATATACCCACTAAAATACATAACAAAATAAATCATATGTCATTAATTACATTGTCCACTCAGAATATAGCTTGTATTGATTTTTTCTAATTTAAATAAGCAAAAAGAAAATAGAATGAGATAATAATGAATTGAATATTTTACTGCGCTTAGTAACCTGTTTTGACCACCCCTTGACGGCTCGTTAACAAACACAGACAATTAAACTTAAAAGGACTTTTTAAAATCAGTTTTCAGTTCAAACTGGCTTCGAGCCCAGAAAATAACATAAACCTAAATCTCTGATAAGAATTCAAAACAAAAGCTCTTACAAACGCTGTCCTTCTTCCACCGTCTCCACGGATCAGATTTACATGAAAACACCAAAGCATTTATCCAAATGTAACAGGCATAATCACGAGTAATAAGCAAGCAATATTGTACCAGACACGGAACACACGAAGGAACGTTGACTCCAGCGACTGGGGCGTGGCAGCATCTCTCCTTTTATCTCCAAACCTCCTCCCACAAGCCCCAGCTACATACTGAATTTTGTATCCCAAAAAAACTCTCAGCAGAATTGCTGAGTCACAACACTATCCCCCACCGCAGGGCCCTTTCCCCGGGGTCCGATGGTCAGGATGACATGCCCCCAAGATGACCCGCACCCATTTCCCTTGGTGCCTTTTTCATGAATTCCAAACCTCTGGAGGAGTAGCCCCCTTGAATCGGAACTCTTTCGGTATCCGGTGGCCACCATGTTTCCTTCCTCCCTTCTCGGTGTCGACACCCCATCCAGGGACATCCACCCTCCACAAGCCTGACTCACCACCCCTGCTACCGTCAGAGGTTGATGGCAGCTCTACCGACTGTGGCCAAGCCTTCACTCCCTGTTTGGGGTCCTCCACCCTCTGCAAGGCCGACCCACCAACCCCCTTTCCGTCGGAGGTTGACGTCAGCTCTGCCGACTTCGGCCGAGCCTTAACACCCTGTCCAGGGTCCTCCACCCTCTGCACGGCTGACCCACCAGCCCCCTTTCCGTCGGAGGTTGACGGCAGCTCTGCCGACTTCGGCCAAACCTTAACACCCTGTCCAGGGTCCTCTACCCTCTGCACGGCTGACCCACCAGCCCCCTTTCCGTCGGAGGTTGACGGCAGCTCTGCCGACTTCGGCCGAGCCTTAACACCCTGTCCAGGGTCCTCCACACTCTGCACGGCCGACCCACCAGCCACCACGCAATCCCCTCCCACAGAGCCTTTCCCCAGGCTTCTATGATCGGGGTGTGGTCCAGAAGGGTTGGTGACGGCCTCCCCAGAACACAGTTCAAGACCCTGGCACCCCACCAGGAACCCAGAGACAAAGTCCAGTGCTGCGGGAACCGTAGTCGACAAAGACTGGAATCTCGGCGGAGTTCTGGTAGACTTGGCCCAATGACACTGGGCATAGGACTGCACGCACCTCCGTACGTCATCTTTCAGATGGGGCCACCAAAATTGACGGGAGGCCAGGTGCAATGTCCGAACAAACCCCCAATGTCGTGATGCAGACGCGCAATGAATCTGTGAGAGCACCTGTTGACGGATGTGCCCTGCGGGAACATAGAGCCGGCCCCGACACTTCAAATGATCCCCTTCCAAAGTCCATGGGGATGCCGGCCTCACTTCCGCCTTTTGTTGCTCCACCCAGTTGTCACCCCGCTGCGCATCCCGTACCAGAGACTGCATGCTCCCAGGATGACAAACAGCAGCGCAGGTTGCAACGGGTAGAACAGTCCGAGGTGAAAGCGAGTTCGCAGGGTCGGAGTTCTTTACTTTACTCAGCAGGGCATCCGCCCTGGGACTCCACACACCCCGAACGCACACCATCTTGTGCGAACGGGGTATCATGGCCACACCAACGTGCTGATTGTCCGACTTGATCGTGCGTTGCTGAGGGACGGCTGCAGTCCGCGCAACCTTCCTGTTCTTCTTGGGGCAGCTCCCTGCCAAGTGTCCAAGATCCCCGCAGTAAAAACACAACCCCTCCGCATGTCTTTTGTCCATCTCTGTCCGTGACACCCGAGGTCGGACAGCACCCAACTCCATGGGCTCCTCCCAGTCCACTGCAGTCTCTTGCTGAACTGGCATGCTGGTGGTTTCCTGGAATACGTAGCGAGGCCTTCGCCTCTGCAGCCGGGCGTCTATCCGGAGGCACAGGTGGACCAATGCGTCGAACATCGGTGGCCTGTCCACCCTCGCCAGTTCATCCTGCAAGGCCTCAGACAATCCATCTTGGAACGTATCCATTAAAGCAGGTTCATTCCATGTGGAATCTTGGCTACATAGCCTGAATTCAGACACATATTCTTGCAATGACCCAGTACCCTGCTGCAAGGATTTCAAACTTCTGGCAGCTGTTTCCCCTTTTATCAGATCTTCAAACATCCGTTTGAAATGCTGGCAGAAGTCCTGAAAGTCATCCAGCAGAGGGCTCTGTTGCACTAACAAGGGCGTGGCCCACCGGGCAGCCGTGCCTGAAAGCAAACTGATCATGAATCCCACCTTCGTCCGGTCAGTGGGAAAGTCCTCCGCTCTCAGGCTAATAAATAGCTGGCATTGTCCCAAGAATGCTGCAAACATGGCCAAACGCCCATCATATTTATCTGGCAGGGCAATTGGGCACTTCCTCCTTGACTGGGGGGGGGATGTTGCAGCTCTCTGCAACTGCGCAATTTGATCCGACAACATTGCGATCTGCTGTGGCATTAATCTATTCTCCGCCATGAGTTGTTCCATAATTACTGAGATTAAGGCTTATTTGGGCTGGAGTCAATCTGTTTTGACCCCCCCTTGATGGCTCGTTAACAAACGCAGACAATTAAACTTAAAAGGATTTTTCTTTATCAGTTTTCAGTTCAAACTGGCTTCGAGCCCAGAAAATAACATAAACATAAATCTCTGATAAGAATTCAAAACAAAAGCTCTTACAAACGCTGCCCTTCTTCCACCGTCTCCACGGATCAGATTTACATGAAAACACCAAAGCATTTATCCAAATGTAACAGGCATAATCACGAGTAATAAGCAAGCAATATTGTACCAGACACGGAACACACGAAGGAACGTTGACTCCAGCGACTGGGGCGTGGCAGCATCTCTCCTTTTATCTCCAAACCTCCTCCCACAAGCCCCAGCTGCATTCTGAATTTTGTATCCCGAAAAAACTCTCAGCAGAATTGCTGAGTCACAACAGTAACCATATAATATTTTATCTGTATCATCCTACAGGTGAAACTCGAAAAATTAGAATATCGTGCAAAAGTTCATTTATTTCAGTAATGCAACTTAAAAGGTGAAACTAATATATGAGATAAGACTCATTACATGCAAAGCAAGGTAGTTCAAGCCGTGATTTGTCATAATTGTGATGATTATGGTGTACAGCTCATGAAAACCCCAAATCCACCATCTCAGAAAATTAGAATATTACATGCAATCAATAAAACAAGGATTGTACATCGAACAATATCGGACCTCTGAAAAGTATAAGCATGCATATATACTCAGTACTTGGTTTGGGTCCCTTTTGCAGCAATTACTGCCTCAATGCAGCGTGGCATGGAAGCTATCAGCCTGTGGCACTGCTGAGGTGTTATGGAAGACCAGGATGCTTCAATAGCGGCCTTCAGCTTTTCTGCATTGTTCGGTCTCATGTCTCTCTTCTTTCTCCCTCTATGGGGTTCAGGTCAGATGACTTTGCTGGCCAATCAAGCACATGAGAGCAAAAAGCACCAAAACCTGGTTCAATGACCGTGGAATTACTGTGCTTGATTGGCCTCTCCATTCTTCCTCCATACTCTGGGTCCTTGGTTTCCAAATGAGATGCAAAAGTTGCTCTCATCAGAAAAAAGGACTTTGGACCACTGAGTAACAAGACTTTGGATGACTGTGCTTCATTAAGACCAGGGTCAACACGCCGTCTGCCCGGAGATTTTGGAGCAATTCATGCTCTCTTCCGCAGAAAAGCTTTATGGGGATGCTGACTTCATTTTCCAGCTGCCCACACTGCCAAAAGCACCAAAACCTGATTCACTGACCGTGGGATTACTATGCTTGATTGGCCAGCAAACTCGCCTGACCTGAACCCCATAGAGAATCTATGGGGCATTGCCAAGAGAAAGAAGAGAGACATGAGACCGAATAATGCAGAAGAGCTGAAGGCCGCTATTGAAGCATCCTGGTCTTCCATGCCACCTCAGCAGTGCCACAGATAGCTTCCATGCCACGCTGCATTGAGACAGTAATTGCTGCAAAAGGGGCCCAAACCAACTACTGAGTACATATGCATGCTTATACTTTTCAGAGGTCCGATATTGTTCGATGTACAATCCTTGTTTTATTGATTGCATGTAATATTCTAATTTTCTGAGATGGTGGATTTGGGGTTTTCATGAGCTGTACGCCATAATCATCACAATTATGACAAATCACGGCTTGAACTACCTTGCTTTGCGTGTAATGAGTCTTATCTCATATATCAGTTTCACCTTTTAAGTTGCATTACTGAAATAAATGAACTTTTGCACGATATTCTAATTTTTCGAGTTTTATCTGTATACATAGGCTATAGTCTAAACTTCAGTTTAGAGTATAAACAACCACGGCAAACCATTAGAATAATTACAATAGCTGAAAATGTAAAAGGTACTTTTAAACTTCAGCTGCTGCAATAATGATAAACAAGCATTGCAGCAAGGTATAACTTTAAACTGCTAGTCTCATATTTTTGAGCAGAAGTGGGTAACCACAGGTCCTGTTACATAGTTTAAAGTCTTAAAATACGATTGATTAGATAAAAATCTTTCTAAATAGAATTGATTAAAACATCAGTTTTCTGCCATTTTGAAATAGAAAATACACAAACATTATATGCCACCTTAATAAAAAAAGCATACAATTCTGCCTACATTTGATATGGTCTGCAGTTTGTAGACACTATCAATCCTTGTAAAGTGTTAATTATGGTACTCAGCCAACACATATAGAAACAAAATAAAAATTTACCCACCTCTCTTTTAGGAATCAACATCATTCCCAGATAAACTGTGGCAGATAGTTCATCCTTCAACGTTATTTCTGTCTTCCTTTGATTAAATTCATCTTATTTAATTCTATCAAATATCTCACAGTTTCATCTAATTTCTAGTATTAACCTAAATCCAGGAGTCAAAATGACAGGGATGGGCAATTTTTCCCCCAAGGAGCCATATGAAAAACTAGGATTGTTGTGAAGGGCTGTCACTGTGCTTTTTTTCTCTGTAGGTGAGATACAAATAAACTGCTATAGAGTATGAAGTGGGATTTATGGGCAGTTCTTACCCAGATGGAATGAGATAAAATGCCTACAGAGCCTTTATGCTATTATCTATCCTGTTGCAAGAAATATCCTTTGAGAATGTTCCAAAACTTCAGCTAGTGCAAAGAATGGGCAGGCTGCTTTCTAATACAAACTTCATTGACCATAGAACATCTGTCTTTCATTATCTGGGTAGTTCCTATTTTGTTTCCAGTTAGGCAGAATTACACATGTGGTTTCTTTCCTATAATTCCTCAAATTGCTTGAAACCATAACACTAAAATGTTGTTTCCTACTATACAGTCATCTCTTAATTAAAGATGAGCTTATCTACTTATCACAAGAAATATCTGAACTAGATGGCAAAGTCCAGCATAGACAAAGGCAGCAAATATATTTCCCTCATTCAGCCAGAAACGAACGGCATCAGGTTTCATAAAAGCATTGAAGCAGCCTGACTCTTTCACAAGCGTGAAACATTCATGGAGTGCATATAAAAGTGTAAGAGGTTGTGGGACAGAACCCACATT
This sequence comes from Thamnophis elegans, assembly GCF_009769535.1. NCBI lineage: Eukaryota > Metazoa > Chordata > Lepidosauria > Squamata > Natricidae > Thamnophis > Thamnophis elegans. The sequence continues at coordinate 41,989,516 of NC_045548.1, forward strand.
AAATAATGTTCCCTGGGTAGCAAACCTTAAATACTCATGTCATACTTAGTGAGAAGAATTGGAAGTAAAGAATTTGAGTAGAGTCATTTTGATCCTTCTAAAATTGCTTTCTATATACTATGATGTTTATGAAATGGAGAATTAGAGAGATGGGAAAGAAAAGTTCCCATTGTTTTTTAATGAGTTTAAAATCTTTTATTTTCTTCCTAAAAGCTATGCAAGTTATTGACATATTAGGAGTGTGCAAAGATGATACATAGGAGCCTTTTCTTAATGTGTTTACATAGGAGCCCTTATTTTTTACTTTTAGTTTTCTGCTTTTTATAATTCTGAAGTTTTTAATATTAATATCTGGCCTCCAGCTGCTGTTATTCAGTGCCAGATCAGTCTGCAATAAGGGCTCTCTTACGACAAGATTATCTAACATGTATTACCAAAATCTGACTGGGTCTGGTAAAGTGCCATTCTGGAAATATGTATAGTGGGATTTGGGGTGTGGTATTGGCTGAAAGTCTGTGGCAGGGACATAAGTGAGGCCTTTGTTATCCAGGAATTCTTTACTCTTTCAAGGGCACTGCATTACAGGTAATTAAGTTGGGTTATAGGGATCAGTTGGGATCGTTGGCATTGTACCAGCCTCCTTCCCTCCCCTCTCAAAAGCTTTCCTATCGGAGCTTTTGACACCAATTTGGGATTAGGTCTAGGGTTATCATAAGTCCCAAAACGTATGGTTTTAGGGAAATTCACTAATCTAAGGTGATTTGGGAGTTTATGGCCACATGATGGCCATGAGCGTATCCTAGTTCATTCAGAGCCTGAGACAGGACAGGAATCACATTCTGGCTATGTGGTCTGAAATTGAGGAAGCTATTAGTGTCTCCCTTGCCATGGTCTCCATGGGATTCTCTTGTGCCTCTATTCACTGCAGGGAGGCAGTGATTGATCCATGCACCGATGCTTGATGGACCTGGATAGGTATTAGAGGAGGCTGGGGGTTGATCCATCGGAAACCTTGGTTGCCTAGAATACAATTAGGGGGTGGCTTAAAATGGTTGGATTATGCTTTCCTGCTTGTGAAAAATAGAAATAATCATGTGGCGTGAGAGTTGTAATTCAAAAACTATTGTATGTCATTAGATTAAGTATTGCTAGTACTAGTATAAATATTGCAGCAAGGTTTCCCTGCTTGGGCACAAGACCATTAGTTATCAGAAAGTACTGTGATTTCTCCCTGGTGATTGTGTACAAAAGCACATTAAGTTCTTAAGTTAAATTGTTGCATGCCCACCGTGATCATTTGATTACATTTTGGTTGCTTGGCATTTATGGTTGCAGCAATCACAGTCATATAATAACATTGTGATGTTTTTTGCCATTTTCCAACATCCACTGGATAAAATGGATTCTCTTAAGGGCCTTGTGATTCACTTAATCAACACTTAACAAGTTTTGTAAAAAAGTAAATGTAAGACCTTGATGGTTTATGCCCCAAAGCCCAGGCTCAATTGTGATTGTAAATTAAAGACTACCTGTAGAGAAAGTTTATCAGTACTACAATACCAGAAGAAAAATATTGTCTTTTTTTTCCTGTCTCCTTCTCCTGATAGCATAACATTGAATGTCTGTCTGTTTCTCTCTCTCTCTCTCTCTCTCTCTCTCTCTCTCTCTCTCTCTCTCTCTCTCTCCCTCCCTCCCTCCCTCCCTCCCTCCCTCCCTCCCTCCCTCCCTCCCTCCCTCTCATTCTATCTCAGCAGGTGACAGCACCTGGCCCTGCCTAATCTACACATAATTTACTTTGAGTTTAGATGTAAGAATTCCTAGAAATGGTCTATACATGAAGTTGAAAAGAACAGTTGAAAGATAACAATACAGTAATGAGCTTTTATATTGTAGACCAGACAGGAAACACAAGACAGATGGTCTAATTCTACTTTATTGTAAGGCTACATCAAGAGACTCTTGCAAGCCTGTTAGTACAAATCTCCCACTATCTTTTTTCAGTCTGAGAATTTGCAGAATCTCTTTATATGCCTATTATGCAGCTGTGGTCTATGTCCTTTCTTACCTGATTGTTCCCTAGGTAGCATCTCTCCCCACCCACACACCCCAAGGTCATTCCCACATACCATTACAGTTGTTGTCAATATAACTGCTTGGATATATCCATGTAATTATCTGGAGATAGACCTGAATTAAAGACATCTGTCCCTTAGAATTATAATTAAATTATTTTAATTATAAATAAAATTATTCAATTTAATTAGTTTTCAAGAGTCATAGCCTGCTTGTTCTTTTGCATAAGACAACAATTCATACTCCAGGTACCGTATTGTTCGGAGTATAAAACGCATCTTTTTCCCTCAAAAAAGTGGCTGAAAATCTGGGTGTGTCTTATACACTGAATACAGCATTTTTGGCCTCTTGAAACCCCACCACCTTCATCAAAATGGCCGTGCATAGCCTTTAGGAGGCTTATAGAGTGTTCCTGGAAACTGGGGAGAGCAGAAATGAGTGAAAAATGGGCCGTTTTCCACTCATTTTGGGGGGGGGCACCCCCCAGGGGCACTTTACAAGCCTCCTAAAGGACTTTAGGACTTTTAGGACATGCACTTTTTTTTTAGGACATGCACTTTTTTTGAAAAAAAAAACAGGCCCGTTTTCGCAAAAAAAGGGACATTTTTGGGAAGTCCACAGAGTGTAAAAACATTTTTTTTTTTAATTTGACTCTTCAAAATCCTGATGTGACTTATACTCTGAACAGTGCGGCAGTCTGTCTGTCTGTCTGTTTATCTATCTTGTATGCGATCTGAAACCTAATGATTTTTACTCACAATGAAAATTAGTATAATAAGTACAATAATAACTCACAAAAAGAAAAGATAGTGAGAATAAACCAGATAGAAACAATTAAAAGGTTTTTATTCTCCCTTATCAAAGGCCTGGACAAAGATCCCAGTTTATGCATTAAATTAATAGGTATATTTAAATGAAAACAGGTTTTAATTTTTTTTTTGTTTAAATTCTGCAAAATTTAAAATTTTGTTTAAATTTTTGTTTAAATTGTACAATTTATGATTGTACAAATCATAGGGATATAAAAATAGTTTGCACCAACAAATTTCTCAGATAATTGAACATTTGTGTAATATATGATTTTGAACAGATTTTGTGTTTGCTAGCAGAAACAAATATGCTATTACACATGCAAGAGTGTTGTTCATTAGTTAGTGTCCCCTGTAATAATTAGCTACAAAAACAAATAAAAAATCATATACATGTATCCAATATTTTAATAAAATTGTAGTATCAAAACAAAAAGAAATAAAAAGAATTAAATAAAATAGATGTATAGAAAAAAACTTAAAAATGAACATGCTAAATTGAAATAAATGACCTAAGTTCATATTTGTTTAATCATTTATGATTATGATTAAAATAATTTAATGAATTAAATTATTCATTAAATATGGATAATATTGACTTATAAAATCTTTGCCAAAAGGAAGCATGTTATGACATTCTTTGATTAGTAGAAAAAATACTATATTCAGAAATTATTAAATGAAAAATAGAAAAATGAAGGAATACCACAAGATGAAGAAATAATTAAGAAAATACTAGAGTGCAGAAATGGATAGAATGTCATTAAAAATGAAACAGAAAGAAGATACAGAATATTATCAAACATGGAATCTATTTTATCAGTGATTGGAAAAAAGGGGTGAAGATTAAGAACGTAATATGTATTGTTAAGCAAATTGAATACCCAGACAACATGATGTTTATTAAGCACTAAGAAATGTAATTAATAAAAAAATAATTTTTTAAACAAATTATTAGACAAATCTGTAATGATTATATTATACATTTCTTGCATCCAGTGTTTGATATTTGGAGAATAATACTTTTCTATACTCTTAATATAATTGATTGTCTCTTCTCCATTCCCTGTATAACCATTCTAATGTTTTGCCGTGGTTGTTCATACTCTAAACTGAAGTTTAAACTATAGCCTGAATATAGAATTATTTCTAAGAGTCATATTCCATAATTTTGGCATATAATTCAAGATGCCATTAACTTGGGCAACATTTACCCATATATCTTTTACATATTACAGCTTTCTTCAAAAAGAAACCAGTAGCATACATGACTAAATTATATCGACCTTCATATTTCTTATGTCACCGCAAATAAAACTTACAATCCAGTCCATATTTTCTGAAAGATTTATTTGAATGTATTGAGGTTCAATAATTTGGTATGCCAACTTGTTATTCTATAAATCATATGTCAATAATTTTGACATAATGTTTTCCAATTTCTGATATAATTTTAGTCAGTTGTTTTCATAGATGCCATTAAAAATGATAGCTTTTCATACTCTTGAGGCTGCTGACATATCTAGTTTAATCCTAATTGAGAAATTAAAAGTTATTTATATTGCCACTAATTTGTGTATTGGACAAAGAAAATTCTAATTTTAGTAGTTGAAAATCAAAATAATCATTACAAAGTAATTGTTTTAAAATAGCTATTCCAGATTCTGCCTCTAGTTTCTAATAAAACTTTATGCCACTTATGTTTAAAACATTTTCTTTCATAATATTCAATGTTCATGAGACTCAGAGTTAGAACCCTGTCTGTGTCCTAATAGGATCCAAATATATTTAGCTGCACATAAACCAGAAAACGAAAGATCATTTTTTTAAAAAAAATTGCCCTAGGTAATCACCATGATTTTAACAGAGAGGTGTAAATAACTTTCCAAAAGAGCCCATACAGGTTGATAATCAGTTAAATGTGATCTGTTCTTGTTGAAATTTTATTTTCTTAAATTGTGTTTGGGCTAAATAATTTATTTAAATTGACATTCCTTTCATAAAAACCATTTTACTTATTTTGATATTTTAAAACTTACTAACTGAAATTATGGAATTTATTATGTTCAAAATAATTCATTTTACCTATCTGGAATGAATTTCTGCATACTAGGAAGTTAAAGTTTTGAAAGGATGATTTGATTTGAAGGAAATTAGATCATATCGGTCCTTTGAATTGAACCTTCAAATTAATGTAAAGGATCAAATCGCATGCTGCAAATCACTTCAGAAAGATTTGAAAGAGGTTCAGTTATCCAGTTTTCCAATTTCTTGGTCATTGTTAAAGTTTTCATATGTGAATAAAGGGAGAAGGAGAGTCATGGGCCTCTTTGATGCTTACACACATAATGAGCCAAAACTCATTATGCATCTCAGCCTCATGTAAACAATGTCATGCAAGCAAACCTGTCTGTTCAGGAAACAAAATGGTCAAGAGTGGTTTTGCCTTGATCTTTTGGATATAAATGTGAAATTTACACCTTTTTATTTTTAAAATAAAAAACTTCCTGCACTGGATCACAGTTTCTCTATAGGGTTTTTGCCTCATAATTTGGAAAGTTTCTCACCCCCACACCCCTCATCTCTGGTGTCTTAGAGATACATGGAGAATATTTCACAAATGAATACTGCTATATCAGATCTCAAAATTGAACTGTATTTTGACTAATTCATACATACATACTTTATATGTGTTCCATGGTTTTAACCACCATTCAACTTCTTACTCTCAGGGAGTAGTAAAGAGAAGATATAGCCTAAAAATGATTAACAGAGCAGTCAGATGTTAGTCCCAAACAGTTTATTTTCACCAGGTGCCTTATAACTAGCATTTTAATGGCAGATTATAAAAGCATTGGAGATATTAGATAATGTATGTAATTTTAGAAACATTTTAGAATTTAAATACTGTAATAGCTATAGAACCATAACATTGTTAGAAGGCATTTAGATCACAAACTAGGCCCTAATAGTTGCTTTGAACCATGTAATCTCTATAAACTAGAGGGACTTTTGAAAACCCTGCACAATCCAATCCAAAGCCATGTCTGCTCCTTTATCCTAGTGCCGTGATGGTGAACCTATGGTACGTGTGCCACAGGTGGCATGTAGAGCCATTTGTTAGGGCACACGAGGCGTTGTTCTGACAGCTCCAGCGTGCATGTGTGCACTGGCCAGCTGACTTTGGCCTACATTTTCGGCTGTTTTTTTACCCTCTGGAGGTTTCCCTCCAGAGAGCAAAAAAACCCCCCAATGTGCAAACTGGAAGTTCAGGAACAGTCTTCCGGTTTGCGCCTTGGGCTGTTTTTCTCCCTCCGGAGGCTTTAGGAGGCTTCCCTGAAGCCTCTGGAAGGTGAAAAATGGTCCTATGGGCAATCCGGAATTTGCTTGTAGGGCCGTTTTTCACCCTGAAGCCTTCGAAGACCTTCTGTGGGGGGTGCGGGGAGGCCATTTTTGCCCTCCCCAGGCTCCTAGAAAGCCTCTGGAGTCTGGGGACGGCAAAAAAGGAGTCCATTGCATGCCAAAAGCAGGGGGAGAGCAGGGGTCATGCGTGCATGCTCACACGCATAGAATTATGGGTGTGGGCACACCCGTGCACGACCCCCCTGCGCTCCCCCCACCTTTGGCACACGATGACTGTCCTAGTGACTACCAGCCTTGTTTAAACCATACAGCAGACCCTCTGGAATAATCCCAAATTCCTTCTGGGACCTAATCAGACACACTAGTCACCTAATTAACTAAGTGATTAACTAATTATTTGACTAATATTAGTCTAGCAAGATTTATCTTTGATAAATTCAATTCTGATAATTATCCCATTGTTTTCAAGATATTTAACAGACTGTTCTCTGCTCTAGACAGTAGCAGCCGAGCGGGTACTGGATCGTCCTTTATGGTTTTTAAAAATTAGAATCATTATCTATCTTTAAATTATTTATCACTTCTGTAGGATTTGCAATATTACATCCACTTATCCAACATCCTAACAAATTCATGTGATCATGGAGTTTAAAATATTCAAAGTTGTGTTTCCTGACCATGTTTATATCAGTCTCAAGCATACTGGTCCTGGTCCTGATTCTGTTTTCTCTTTTCCGTATTATAATTGAAAATTGAACAAAAAGAAGAAGTAACCATGCCTTTTCTTTTTTACTTATTAGCATTTTGCCATTTCTATAGAGCAGTTGGTATTTTTTCTTTTCTTAGTATCCTTTGCTACACTTGGCTCATTTTGAGCTTTCCTTTTTATTGAATTATCACCCGGCAACCTATTGATAATAACACAAAAAAATAACTATATTTCTAGCAGGTTATACCAAAAGTAACAACAGTAACCCTACCTGAGTTTAATAGTAGTAATCTTGTTAAAGCACAATCTTAATTTGTCCCATCCTGTAATTCACAACTCTTCTTGTGACAACATCATCTTAATTTGTTTTGCAATATACAGCAGCCCAATCCCCTTTGAATGATCACTCATCCATTTGGAAAACTTCAGGTTTTTTTGGGGGGTGGTGGTCATAGAATGACAATCACTCTCAGAATAGCCACAGGTGATGACACTTTTGATAATTCATTGTTGAGTGTTTCCTCTATACTTTCTTCTTTGGAATTGGTTGTACAGATGACACAGGGCTGCTTGAATAACAGGATCAGGTTGGCACACTGCCTGCACAGCTGTTCCACATGTCACTTTTAAACCTGCCCATCTGCCAACTGCACAATATAGGAAGCAGGTTCTGGAACCCCCACTAGAGTAGTTGGAATCCATTGTGATAAGCATGCACAAAGTCCAGTGGCTGAAACAAGCATAACTTCAGTGATTCAGCTCAAGAATCCCTGAAGTCCTTCAAGAAATGAATTTACTTCTCTTGAATTGTGAATCTGTGATTTGTTTGTACTTATGGTTTTGATATTTTTTTTAGCAGCCCCACCAATTTTACCTCCTTTTCCTATTATTCTTCTACTGTGGCATCCTACATATCCAAAATTTTATTTATTTATGTATTAATACTATAAGATACATAAATAGAAAAGAAAATAGTAGGAAAGATAGGGGATATGAAGGATAGGACATACATACATACATATACAGTTCTCAGTCTTATGACAATTTAATGATGGCTAAAAGTTACTACAAATCTAGAAAAAGTGACTAACAACCTGTACCCTTATTATTTATGACCCTCATGTCACCCCCACAATCGTGATTAGGACGCGTGACAGCCGACTTTCACTCATGACTCATGTTGCAGTGTCCTGTGATCACATGATCAAAATCTGTGATGGCAAAAAATATTGGGAAAACTTGATTTGCTTGATGACTGATTTGCATAACAAACATGGTGTTTTGCTTAACAACTGCCATAATAATTGTTATAAAATCAGGTCTGACTCAACTTGCAATCACACAAATTAATGATGGAAATTCTAGTCCCAATTTTGGTCATAGGTTGAGGATATAATAAAATGTAACAGTATTTATTAGCTGAATTATGAGCAAAGCAATACTTTTAATTTATGGGAATAAAAACCAAATATTTTCATGCCTTTCCCTGATGTGCTTTTATAGCAGTATAGGGCTTAAGCTTGGGACTGCTGTCAAGCCTGTGCAATTCTGATAATTCTTTGTTTAAATATTTTTTTAAAAGAAATGTTTACATAAGATTAAAAAACTATGGAAAGGAAAAGTAGAAAACATATTAAAGAATAAAGAAAAGTGAATAGTAACAAATAAAAAAGAGAAAAAGAAAGATATATAAAGAAGTTACTTCTGACTTTCTTTGGAGCAGCTACAAACATGATAGATTTAGACTTTTGGTAATGGAAAAGGACTAGCATCCTATAATATATTTCTTGTCTCCTTTATTTTCAAATTATAAATGTTTGTTTCTTTTGGTCTTTTTATGCCAATAGCTTTCTTTTAATCAAATTAATTATTTGATCACACTTACCATATTTTTGGAGTATAAGATGCACCGGAGTATAAGATGCACCAAGGTTTTGAAGAGGCAAATTTTTTAAAAAAAGTTTTTGCACTCTGCAAACCTGCTAAAAACTGCCTGTTTTTCGTGAAAACGGGCCCGTTTTTTTTTTCAAAGTAAGGGCATGAATAGCCCTTAGGAGGCTTGTAGAATGTTCCGGGGGGGGGGGGCGAACCAAAAATGGGCCCATTTTTTGTCAAGTGCATTATGAAGCTTATAGAGTGCTCCTGGGAGTTGCGGGGGGCAAAATTGAGCAAAAAAAATGGCCCATTTTTTGCTCATTTCTGCCCTCCCCAGCCCCCAGGAGCTCTCTGAAAGCCTCCTACACGCTATGCACGGCCATTTTGGTGAAGGGGCAGGGTTTCAGGAGGAAAAAAAATGCTGTATTCAGTGTATAAGACTCACCCAGATTTTCAGCCTCTTGTTTGAGGGAAAAAGATGCATCTTATACTCCAAAAAATACGGTAGGTAAAACTTTCCTAGTTATATAGAGGTGGAGTTGCAAATCAGAAAATTATAGTTTAAATGTTTCCTTTGTTGAAAATGTTAAACAATCTTGAATTCTCTGATGTGAACTTTGATAGATGACCAAAGACAAGGTGCAGTTTTTAGCCTCAGTTCTCTATATCTATAATATGGAAAAAATAATTCTAATTTATTTTTAATTGGTAGGATTATGCATGGAAATTCTTGAAAGTACTAAACTAGTAGAATTAAACTTTAGTCAGTTTTTGTTTGCAATTTAGTTATTTATCAGATCGGATTTACATGTTAGTCAAATGACCAATAAATTGAGGGAGATATATATTGCCAGATCAGTTTTTAGTTTATTGTAACATTTGCCTAGACTTTCTCTTTTATCAGATTACATAGCTCGGGAATATATGGTTAAGGACATGTTGTTAGTAACTAGAGCATTTTCAGGGTTTTGTTCAGCAGATGGGCTGTTTGCTTATATTCATGTATTATACTGCCTGCTGTGCAGCTGCTTCAGCTGTCTGTTGTGTTCTTTTGTTGTTCTCCAGGAATGGAAGATAAGAAAGTATAGGTAGTGGATTAATTTAAGATTCCTGTTTCCTGCCTTTTGAATTTTTTATATAATAAATTTTCCTACCTGGGTAAATAAAAATATTAAAAGCTTCCATGTGACATAAATATAAAGGTCTGATATCTATAATTATGACTTGGCTTTTTATTTTCAACCTATTTTTGTATTTTTTTCTTTTTAGGATTGGTAACAAGCTGCCTGACACTCCATGATCCACAAAATTAAGGAAATATGGAATGACATTAAGGCATTTGGTTGATGACTAAGGCTCTGAAGATAAACATCTTGGTGAGGTGAAGCACAAACTAGTATTCTAGTTATAAGGCACTGCATGCTGCAACAAAGATGGCAGATCCAGGAATGATGAGTCTTTTTGGAGAAGATGGGAACATTTTCAGTGAAGGACTGGAAAGCCTGGGTGATTGTGGATATCCTGAAAATTCAGTAAACTCTTTGGGGCAACAAATGCCTATTGATCAAGGATTTCCCTCACTACAGTCATCCCTTCATCACCCTACAGCCAGTCAAAATCAAGCAAAGTTGACCCACTTTGATCACTATAATCAGTATGAGCAACAGAAAATGCATTTAATGGATCAGCCCAACAGAATGATGAGCAGTGCGCCTGGCAATGGTATAGCATCTCCTCATTCACAATATCACAATCCTCCAGTTCCTCATGGTGGAGGCACTGGTAGTCAGATGGGAGTCTATCCTGGTATGCAGAACGAAAGACATGGACAACCCTTTGTAGATAGCAGCTCTATGTGGGGGCCAAGGGCAGTACATGTGCCAGACCAGATACGGGCACCATACCAGCAGCAGCAACCATCACCTGCCCAACCACCATCAACACCATCGGGACCACAGGGACAGGGACATCCTCAGCATATGCAGCAGTTGGGAAATTACATGGCTCGTGGTGACTTTTCAATACAGCAGCACGGTCAACCCCAGCAACAGAGGATAAATCAGTTTTCTCAAAGCCAGGAAGGTCTTAATCAGGGAAATCCTTTTATTACCACCTCAGGACCTGGCCACATGTCTCATGTGCCCCAACAGAATCCAAGCATTGGGCCTTCTTTACGACATTCAGTGCAACAGTTTCATCATCATCCCCCCACAGCTCTCCATGGAGAATCAGTAGCCCACAGTCCCAGATTCTCTTCCAACCCTCCTCAACAGGGTGCCGTTAGGCCACAAACACTTAATTTTAGTTCTCGGGGCCAGACAGTACCTTCACCTACTATAAACAGCTCAGGGCAGTATTCTCGTTATCCTTACAGCAACCTAAATCAGGGATTAGTAAACAATACAGGGATGAATCAAAATTTAGGCCTTACAAATAACACTCCAATGAATCAGTCTGTACCAAGGTACCCAAATGCCGTAGGGTTTCCATCTAACAGTAGTCAAGGACTAATACACCAGCAGCCCCTTCACCCTAGTGGCTCACTTAACCAAATGAACACTCAAGCTATGCACCCATCACAGCCTCAGGGAACTTATGCTTCTCCACCTCCCATGTCACCTATGAAAGCAATGAGTAACCCAGCAGGTACTCCTCCACCACAGGTCAGACCTGGTAGTGCTGGAATACCAATGGAAGTTGGCAGTTATCCAAATATACCACATCCTCAGCCATCTCACCAGCCATCTAGTGCCATGGGAATTGGACAGAGGAGTATGGGTCCTCGGAATATACAACAGAATCGTCCATTCATGGGTATGTCTTCAGCACCACGGGAAATGGGTGGTCACATGAGACCAAACGGTTGTCCAGGTGTTAGCCTTGCTGATCCACAAGCAATACAAGAACGATTAATATCTGGTCAGCAGCATCCCAGTCAGTCATCTTTTCAACAGCAAATGCCAACATGTTCTCCCATGCAGCCTCATACGGGAATTCATCATCAGTCTTCACCACCACCACATTCTCACCATCAGCCTTGGGCACAGCTTCACCAATCACCACAGAACACACCGCAAAAAGTGCCTGTCCTTCAGGTAGGGAATGTATTGAATAAAATTTAACTTAGTGAACCATTTTCAAACAAATTCGTTTGTCTTGTAAGTGCTTTATGAGGAATTGCATATACAATTCAATAATCTATTTTGATTGTGAACAAAATTAAGTTATAGTCATAATTTAACAATCACATATTTTTAGTCAAATGATTTTCTGCATATTGTTTCTAAATATTTTACTTTTTGTGCAGGGCTGTAATATAAATAAGCATTTCAACATGTAAAGTCAAGAAAAAGTTGCAAACGAACAGTTAAATGTGTATTATGACAGGGCCATAAATCCAAGAGTATTTCATGTTGGAGTTCATTTGCCAGTAGTAGTTTTTAGTTGCCCACCCTTGCACTTGTCTTTTTTTTAAACTGAAACAAACAACTGATACTTGAACTTTTTTTCTACTTAATTTTTTTTTAAAGTCATTGTTTGGGCTGAAGATGGTCCAATCATATTTCATATACCGTATTTTTTGGAGTATAAGATGCACCTTTTTCCTCGAAAAAGAGGGGGGAAATCTGTATGCATCTTATACACCGAATACAGCATTTTTGGCCTACTGAAACCCCACGTCCTTTGCAAAAATGGATGTGCAGAGGGTTTCGGAGGCTTGCAAAGTGCTCCTGAGGACTGGGGAGGGCAAAACCAGGCAAAAAACGGCCTGTTCTTTCTCATTTCTGCCCCTCCCCAGCCCCCAGGAGCACTCTACAAACCTCTCAAACCCTCTGCAGGCCCTTTTTTGTGCAAAAAAACAGGCCATTTTTGCCCTCCAGGCCCCAGGAGCACTCTTAAGAGCTTCTTAAGGCTCTCCATGCCCCTCTTTTTTTTTATCAAAAAACAGGCCGTTTTTGCTCTCCCAGCCCCCAACGGCACTCTACAAGCCTCCCAAAACTCTGCATTCCCCCCTTTGAAAAAAACACGAGACGTGCAGAGGGTTTGGGAGGCCTACAGAGTGCAAAACCCTTTAAAAAAAAATTACCTCTGCAAAATCATGCTGTGTCTTATACTCCTGTGCGTCTTATAGTCCAAAAAATATGGTGTATGAGGATGAAGGGGTAACAGAATAAATGATAAGGGGAAACATCAGTTATGAGGGGAAAAGGGAAGTCATACATTGAATAGGGAAGAGAATGGTTACAAGCCACATTAAGATTGAAAAGGAATCTATTCCCTGCATCAAGGGATGCAAAATTTCTAACATTTCTAACATTGTCTAATATTTGGCATATGAAATACACTGCAAAACTTTAGAAAATGTAAGCCTTGCTCAAGATCTGTAAAAAAGAAAGAAAGTTCCACACCTTCTGAGTTTAACTGAAAAAGCTACTCAGATTCAAACCTACTTTTATTCTGAGACTATAATTTAATGTCACTAATGATATTAATTTGATTATTTATTTGAAACATTTATCCTTTGCTTATAAATATTTTGTAATATAATAATAGTAAAAGAGATCATCATTTACAAACTAAAAATACATACTGTGTTTCCCTGAAAATAAGACCTGGTCTTATTTTCTTTTTCGGGCCCAAAATAAGCATAGGTCTTATTTTCAGGGGATGTAGTACCTGCTTACTTTAGGACCGCTAGCAACACCTTCCATGCCTTGACACTTGTTGCACCATTGTCCAACTTATTCAGCCACTTGCAGCCAGACGACACATGATTTGTTGCGCAGCCCATGCAAGCTGTCTCTGAGCTGTAAAGCTGTCTCTCAGTTGTTTTTCAGCTGCTAAAACTGTTTTAACTTCTGCAGGATTTTTTTTTTTAGGAAATAATGTTTAAAAAAACTACCATCAGCTATCCTTTTCCTTTTGGCTAAACTCCTCTAAAGTCCACCAACCATTTCCACTTAACTTTCTTTCTTTAACTCTTGCTTCCCTTCTGAGAGAGCAGAAAAGATTGAGAGCCAAGTCTGCGTATGGTATGCTGCCACTTGTCGCAAGAGGCTGTGTGGCATGTCGCCCCATGCCCTCAGTCAAGACTGGAGGCTGCATGGCGCATTGTGCTGGTGCTGCCGCTTGTGGCAGGGCGCCATGAGGCTCATTGTGTCAGTGCCGCCACTTGCAGCAGGACGCATCATGACATGGCGTGCCATTGCAACTCCAGCGCCACGCAGGCTTCTGCCACCAGTGGTAGCATAACATACACATACTTGGCTCACATTTTCTGCCCTGTTCAGAAAGGGAAGCAAGAGTGAAAGAAAGTGCAGTCAAATGAAAATGGTTGGTGTGCACTTAGAGGAGTTTAGCCAAAAGGAAAAGGATAGCTGATGGTAGCTTTTTAAACTATTATTTCCTTAAAACAAAAATCCTATAGAAGTTAAAATTGTTTTAATCAGCTGAAAAACAGCTGGGGGACAGCCTTACAGCTCAGAGACAGCTTGCATGGGCTGCACAACCAGTCATGTGGCATCTGGCCATGTGAGCAGCCGCAGAAGAAAATAGGCAGTTGTTGGGGTGTGGGTGGCCTGGTTGTGGCAGTTTTAAGGTAAGTGGGTGCGGGGTGTATGGGACAGCTTCCCTCCCCCTGCCCTAGCTCAATTTTTACGTATTTTTGGGGTAGGGCTTATATTAGGCAACTGCATGGAAAATCAGGCTAGGGCGTGTTTTCAGGGTAGGTTGTATTTTCATGGCAACACGGTAACACAGGAAAGGTGAGGAATTGCGGTGTAAATAAGTTGAAATAAAAAGGAAACCTTAGTCACTAAAGTTTCATTATTTTTATTATAGAAATGGCCCACTCAGAATTAACACCCCCCCCCCCCCAGCCTATCTGAAAAACCCACCAGGCAACATAATCACCTTAATGCCTCTGCTGCTTTTCGTCATGTTGGCCAGTCCTGAGGTTATTTCTTTGTAAGCAGTGGCTATATTTGGAGCTCTGTTTAAGAAAGTTGTCTCAAATTCTACATCTCATGGGACTAATTATAAAACTTATTTGTTAACTACAAAAACTGGTCTTCTAAAACAGGGAAATTATGCATGGACGAAAATGAATTTCCCATAGTTATTTCAGATACATGATTTATATAAATGGAACTCAGATATATTTAGCTTAAGAATTATATCTGTTTAAATTTTTTTAGTAAAGGTCTATCTCCTAAAGCGTTCCACTGTTGAATAGCTCTTACCATCAGATAACAGCAAACTGAAAACTGCCTCCTTATAATTCAGTTCATTATGTCTTGTCTTTTCCTCTGGAATACCTCTGAATATTTCTTCTCTCATCTTTTCATGTTATAGATCTTCATATACTTGAATATCATTACTACGCCTCCTTGTAGATCTTCTCCAGGCTAAATATTCCCAGCCCTTCCTCTTCCTCATATGGTTTTCCTTTATATCCCTCATCAATTTGATCATTTTTTCTAGAATTTCTACAATTTGAGTATGTCTAGAAAAAAACAACCAAGCTGATGAGGGGTATAAAGAAAAACCGTATGAGAGATGCAATGCCTGGAATTAGGTGCAGTATTCTAGCTATAGTAAGACCAATGCGAGAGAAACAGGAATTGAGATTCTTCTTGACCTATATGTATTCCTTCTAGAATGGCTTTTTTGTAATTACAGCTGCCCATTATAATTACCATGCCTCCTGTTTAATCTTTGATGTAAGGTTTTGCATTTGTGTCTCTTGGAATTAATCTTGCTGGTTTTTGTTTCTTATTTCAACTTTTCCAATATGCTCTTGAATCTTAACTGTCTTTTAAATTCTTTGCAATCCACCTATATTTGTGTTATTTGCAAATTCAATAAAGTCATGTATAAATGCATTGATTAGTACCTGACATATGCCATCTGATACTTCAGTTTGCAGAGGTTTTGATATATACTGGTTGGGTACGATTGTTCAGCCAACGCTGTATCCCTCTAACAACAGCATATTCCATTTCCTTTACTAGAATCTCATGGTAAGTTTCTTGAATGCTTTACTAAAGACATGGCATTCCTACTGTTAAGTAAACTAGTCATTCTATCAGGAAATAAAATTGGGTTACTTTGGCATGATTTATTCTGAATAAATCCATGCTGGCTCCTGCATTTTTTCCAGAAAAAAAATCTGATCTATGGTAATTTTGAAATATGCTTTCCAATTAAAGACTTTGCACAGGAATTAATATGCTTCTTTTGCTGAGAAAATTTAAAAGGGGTTTTACATCTGTTCTGTATTCACTTTCCAAATTTTTTGGATCACAATTCTTGAGGAATAACAAAAAGGGGAAATAGACAGGTAGTCCTCTACTTATAACTACAACTGAACCCAAAATTTCTGTTGCTAACATTGGTTAAGTGAGTTTTGTCCCATTTTATGACTTTTCTTGTCACAGTTGCTAAGTGAATCGTTGAAATTGTTAAGTTAGTAATATGGTTGTTAAGTGAATCTGGCTTTCCCATTGACTTTGCTTGTCAGAAGGTTGCAAAAGGTGATGATCAAATGACTCAGAAACAACCCTCTTAAATATGAGTCCGCTGCCAAGCATCTGAATTTTGATTACATGACCATGGGGATGCTGCAATGATTGTAAATGTGAAAAATGGTCATAAGTCACTTTTTTCAATGTTGTTGTAACTTTGAACAGTCACTAATGAACTGTTGTAAGTCAACAGCTACCTGTACCCATCACATCACCTGTGCACAAAATCCCACTGTGATGAAGACAGACAGACATCGTCTAAACTTTCTCAATTATCAAGCATGCATTAGCAATAATATATTTGAATATAGACATGAAAATGGCAGAAAAAGTCCTAATCGTCCATGGAGTCTCTGCCCTTGGAGTTTTTCTTGTTTTTGTTTTCTTTTTAATTTATTTCATATTATTTTAATTAATTTTAATTTTTGTCAAACTATGGACATGTGTTTATTCCAAGCACGTTTAAACAGTTACTGATGTCCATTACCCCCTAGAAATTGGCTCTTTGCTTCCACTACTCTTTCGGTGAAGTAATATTTCCAACATTATTTTTGAACTTCCCTATCAGTTTGAGTTATGCTCCCATCTTCTTGATTTTTGCTTACTGTTGAAAATACTATCTTCTAGAACCTTAATATATTTAAATATTTCAGTTGGGTCCCTTCTGCCCTCCACACTGCACACATTCAGTTTCTGCAACCTCTCCTGGAGTTATTTGTCCTCAGACTTTATACAGTTTTTGTTGCCTATCTCTGGACTCGATCAGTCATATCAATATCTTTTTTTAAGTGAGGTCTCCAGAACGGAACACATTTTTTCCAATATTTAGGTCTAAGTAAAGTCCTAAATAGTTAGATTAGGACCTTTTTTATTCAGTAGTGATCCCTCTAGTGATGCATCCCAGAATTTGTTTTATTATTTTATTCCTTAGCCATTTTGAAAGCTTGAATAATCTCTTTCCATGTGGATCTGCTTCGTTTTGTTAGTATGTGAAATTAAGGATATTATACACTATTTTGAATATTCTGCTAAATCTCTGTTCTTTGATGTTGCTAAGTAGACTAACTTCTTCCAATATGTTGGCTACTGTGTCATTCTTCAGATTTGCCGGCATGTTTTAGTTAGAACCTTTACAGATTTTTTTTGATGCAAGCTTGCTGTGTTTCTGGGCAATTGATATTCCATCTATTCCCATAGTTTTCTTGGACTGGGTAATAATCAGACTTTTATTAATAAGTATAAATTTTTTGACTTATGTGTAGAATTGTGCTATTTTTACCTAGTTTTAGGACTTTATCTAGTTTTAGCACGTTTGAAGAGAACTGATCACACTAGGTCATATTTATGCAGAAAATTGAAAAGCATTCAAAAACTTTTAGGCACCACTGAACATCTTTCCTAACTATGAAAGCAGTGCAGTTTCCTCTTTGTTTTTCATGTCTTGCATAGTAAATGCTCATCCCTCCCAGGAACCTAAATCCAAACCAAACCATGATTTTCCTCAGTGAACAGATGAGGAAATTATTCCAAATTAATCTATATATTTAGAATCATAAAACTAGAGGGTTTTATGACATAATATATTAGCTCACTTTAGTTGATGGGTGTAATTGGCATTTAGTAGCATTTGCATTGAGGGAACGGGGAAATATCAGAAATATCTTATCATCCCAGCCTTTTTCTATGTACATTGTAATGTTGCATGCATTCTCAAAATTCACAAGGAGTTACAACATGATGCCATTCGCATCATGCCTGCATTTTTTTTGCTTCCCCCATCAGGTGCTTTTTATGTTATCTACCCCTGTTAGAGGTTTTCAGATTCATGTGTTTTTTTTGGGGGGGGGTATATGTGATCATCTGTGAGATACAACATATTGATTCACATCTCCCACAACTAAAGCTGCTGTCGCATGTTATAAGCATTACTGCAGCACCTTTTTTATATCTTTGTACTTTAAAATGGAGCGACTGAGAGGAGAGGAGATGTATGTGTGCAGTGCATTTTATGTTTTTCATCATTCTTCTGCTACAGCACAATGATCAATAATACAAGTTATTAATAGCTTTGCCAATTAGCTCATTATTTGCCAAAACAAGCCATTCTTTCAGCTCCATTGCCATGCCTTCTTCTATAATAGTGACTTACTAAGCAGTAATTATAAGAAAACCCACTTAAAATGGTAACAAGTTGAGGAAATATTTCTAAATATTACTTTCCCTGTTCTTTCTGTCTCCTCCCAGAAAGAGAATTCACAAAGATCTTTTTCTTCCTGCAAAAACAATAATTTAATTACAGTGATTAAAATATTTGATGACTTCACAATTCAAAAGTACAATTTCACAGTTATGAATTATTATGCATGTATTTGGGTCGGTCTCTCTTTTTGGTCTCTGCTTCTCTAATGTACCTCCTTAGCCCAATAGTCAGTATTATGAATCTTTCTTAGAAGTCCCTAGGGCTTCAGATAGAGTCATACCTTTATAGTTTTCAGTAACCTAGTCTTGTCCTTAATCTCCACACACTATCCTGTAGGTCAGTATCCACCAGCTGACTAACCCCTCTCCAAATTGCCTTCATCTTGTCCAATTTTCAAAGGGAGGCATATGTACTGCTGTTCTTTTTGATTATGCAGCCAAACATTTCCAGGATTACAGTGGGTATACTATATACCAGTTCATTGACTTGAATTATGATTGTGGTAGATATTGTCATGAGGGCAATCTTTCTTCTATCATAATATCAGATGATATTTTCCCACTGAGCCTTGGTAATTGGTATTGAGAGTTTATTATATCTACTTTATCCTTGATCAAATGTTTCATTTCAAGTGCTGTGCTCTGTAATGGAGGAAGTGGACTGATGTTCCAGCTTCAAATGTTGGCTACACTTTCAATTGGAGTGGAGATCCGGACCCTTACTACCCTTCTGGCCTTCCGCAAAGTGACCAAGACCTGATTGTTTCCACAGGCCTGGGGCTGTTCAATTTGTCCAGCCCCATTCTAAGTTGTGAATGTTGCGATCTTTTAATGTTGTCTTGTTTTTGTATGTCCTTCCCTTCCCCTTTTTTACTTGTAAGCCGCCCTGAGTCTCTTTGAGAGTGGCGGCATACAAATTAAATAAATAAATAAATAGATAGATAGATAGATAGATAGATAGATAGATAGATAGATAGATAGATAGATAGATAGATAGATAGATCTTCTGGATCTTCTTGAGTCCAAGATGTAGTTGTAATTGGTCTGCCTCAAATTATTAAGACAGCTTTTTCTTAACGATGTTGAAGCATTGAGTAACTAGATGTTTCCAGCAATTATTAGAATGGATGTAAGTCTTTTGCTAATCCATAGTTCCCTCGTAGTTTTCATTTAACCCATCTCATTAAGTCTACTGTTACACTAGCATTCCATCTATTTCAGGTTCAATTTTCCAAGTTGGCATGATTCTCTTAGTTCATGTCACTCTTGCATCCGAGGTAAGCAATGAAATATTAGGAGTCCAAGAACCCCTACTGGTAGGCACTAGCTGAGATTTGAACCCGAGTCTTTCGTATCATAGGGCAGCACTCTAACTGCTATGTTATCCAGCCATTTACTAGACATGTTTATGACAGGTAGTTTGATTAACAATCCTAATTGGGATTGGAATTTCTATTGTTAATGGAATGATCATTAGGCAAACATTACATGACCTCACTATTTAGCCATGGCCGTTCTAGTATTCCCATTTGCAGTTGTTAGCCAGAACCTAACTCTAATTAGGTGAGTATCTCATGCTTCTCCTGCCCTGTCCTGCTCTGCTTGCTTTCACTTCAACTTCTCCCATCTGTGTCTCCCTCCCCCCTTCCTTTTGCACTCAGGCTGGCTACCCATGCAAAGGCCAACTGAACTTTTCTGTATTCGTCCTTCTTGGTATTGAGAGTTTGTAGCGCTGGGCTCATCATCACTATTGTCATTCCAACTGCTGGACTCTTGGCAAACGTTTCTCACTTTAGCAGCCTCAGCTTGCTGCAAATTCCCATATGCACATCTGATGTGCCTACTGGAGTACTGTGCAACAGAGACAGCTTGCTGTCTCCTTCCAGCTACTGGTCATAGGTCTTGCAAAATAGCCCTGATTTACAATCATCTATCCTTAGTTGCTTAGTCTCTTTTTTCAGTGTCAGCCTGCTTTTCATAGAATTCATACAAGTAACACCAATTTATACCAGTAAAACATCGATGGAAGTCCACATCCTTGTCTGAAATGTGCAGAAAGCTTATTAAAAGCAATTTTTAAAAATCATAATTTAAAAGATATATACCATCCTATGACATACTTTCATTCCTTCTTAAACTTAAGTTGCCTTGCCCAGCCCATCTTATTCAATAAAAAAATAAAAATAAATTACAATGTTTTATTTGCCCATCATTTGGAGGGAGTAGAGTTTTATTTTAATGAATCAAAAACTTCAAATCTGGACATCAATTTGAATGGGGTTACCTTCAAAGTAACCTGTATCAAATTGGACTTTCATTTATGTTTCAAAATGTTAATTAGTGTGACTTTATATGGATACTTTTTGTTGCACAGAGATTTATTTATTTTGACTGAAGTGACGGTGCTTGGATAACATCCACTAATTTGTTAAGGCTAACACATGTACCACATTACATGACAATGGCAGAAAACAGAATAACAAGAGTTGGAAGGTACCTTGGAGGTCTTCTAGTCCAACCCCCTGCTTAAGCAGGAAACTCTACCGTATTTTTCGGAGTATAAGATGCTCCGAAGTATAAGATGCACCTAGTTTTTGGGGAGGAAAACAAGAAAAAAATCTACCTCTGCCTCCCAGCAATTTGCTTCCTTGCAGCAAATAGCCTGTTTCAGTTTCAGCTTCAGCACAGCCTGATTAGCACAAGCAGCTGATTGTCAGTTGGCTCAGCCTCCCGATGATCAGCTGTTTCAGGCTGCAGGGATTGCCATAGCCTATTGCTGCCTCCATGTGTCCGGCCTCTACACACCCCATTCTCCATAGTGAGGGGGAGGAGTATCCAGGATGGGTTGACTTTGTCCTCTTGTTGATTGGACTGAGTCATCAGAGCTCTTGGTATAAGCTCCTGGTCCACCAGGCTCCACCCAGTTTTTAGACTCAGTCCACTCAACTGGATGGTTGACCATCCTGGATCTCCAACAGGTCGAAGATATTCAAGAAAGGGAAGAAAGGAAAATTCCAGTGTCTCCCTCCTACAGCATCCCAGGCGAGCTGGCAACTCCCTGGACTGTAAGGATCGGCCAAAAGTCCCCCAGGGGGCGGCCTGCCGCCCAGGCTTCTGAGTGAAAGGAATTTGCCGGGCGAGCAGGAGCTGGATGGCACAAGCCTCTGGTAGGCAAGCCCTGCTGCAAGGATGCCATTGGCGCCAGAGACTTCCCCATTCCGCGGATCAAGAGAAGGGACAGGCAAGGGTGGTGTGGAGTCCCCTCCCCTGGAAGGCAGCCTTGCAAATGCTGCGGAGCGCCCGCTCCATTGGTACGTGACCCACCTCATTGGAGGGGGCTCACGGGCAGAGCAAGGACTCCAGCGGCATGGGAAGCGAAGAAAACTGCAGCGGAGGCACGCGGCAGCTCTTTGGAGCACAAGCCGCTCAGCCAGAAGATTTAAAAGAGGCGCTTTCATCTCCTGGCACAGGCGCCATCTTGAAGCCAAAAGGGACCACGTGTTCCAAGATGGCAGTGTCCAGAGGCAACAGGAGACTGGCAGGACAAAGCTACCGGCAACAACAGCCTGCAGTCCCACCAGGTTAGTGACCACCCCTCAGGCAGCCCAGAGAAGGGGGGGAGGAAAGGCAAGAGACAAAAAGCACCTCTCCCCCAGGGCAGAGCTGGAAGCAGGGGTGGATCACAATCAATGTTCCCTCTAATTTTTTTTCAGTGTGAGTAGAAAAGTATAGTGTTGGAGCGGCATATTTTCATGCCTGAGCACCTGAATTTTTTTCACAGATGTCACCTAAGACAACAACGAAATCAGTGTTATTGAAACTCAAAAGTTTGTTTATTCAAGGTACCCGCTTAATTAAAAGTGTTATATAATATCAGTATCACTTAACAACGCTCCTGCTTAGCAACCAAAATGTTGGCTCAGAAAATCTGGCATTTGAAGCCCGCAAATCTTAAAGCTGTTGTTACAACACCCTCACACCCCTAATCCTTTAGGAAAAAAACACCAGGAGTCTTCAAACCTGACAGCTTTAAGACTTGTGGACTTCAATTCCCAGAATTCCTCCTCCAGTCATGTTGGCTCAGAAACTCTAGTATTGAAGCAAGCAAGTGTTAAAGCTGTCAAGTTACAAGATCCTTGCACCCCTAACCCTTTAGAAAAAAAACCTCAGAGGTCTTCAAACCTGACAGCTTAAGACTTGTGGACTTCAACTCCCAGAATTCCTCCTCCAGTCATGTTGCGGCGACGTCATCTGCGTGGATCTGCTCCATCTTCGTTTTCTTTTCACAGGGGGCAGGGCTGCCGCTGAAGATGCCGACGAGCCCCTCCACCACCAGAATAACTGCTGCCGCCTCCTCCTCCTCCTCCAAGAGGACCACCACATTTGCTGCCCGGCGCTGCGGCTGAGGTGAAGCCACCAAAGCTCCCGCTGGCACCACCTCCGCTTGGAGCACCTGAGCTGGGCACTGCATTTACCCCTGCCGCCGCCTCATCCTCTGCCGTGCTTTTGAGAAGACATGAGGCCTTTTTTTTTCCTGCTCCCGCGCCCTCTGCCGCCTTTCTACTGGCTCCAGTGCCCTCATGGCTCCTCAAAAGCACGGCAGAGGAGGAAGGGAGAGGGATAACGTGGGGGCCAGCTCAGGTGCTCTGCGTGGAGGAGGAGGCACCACTGCCACGGGCGGGGCTGCTGACTGGAGCTTTGGCGGCTTCATCTCAGCCGTGGGCGGCAAATCCAGTGCTGTTAGAGGAGGAGGAGGAGGCAGCAGATATTCTGGTGGCGACAGGGGCTTTGGGCGGTTATTTCAGCCGCAGCGCCGGGCGCAAGTGGCTAGGATTGGCTGCCCACAAAGGACCTCCCTGGGCTTGCTTTGCTGAACACAGGGGCGACTGCCTCTAGTTTGAGAGGCCGTGGCCGGCACAAACTACCGTCAGTCGCTCCGTGCTCATCAAAACAAGTCTGGGGAGGTCCTTTGCGGGCAGCCAGTTCTAGCTGCCTGCAAAGGACTTTCCCACGTTTGCTTTGGCAGAAATCACTGCGCGGCAGTTAGAAACTGCTGCGCGGGGTTTTCTTGCCATGTGCGCGGCCGCGTAGCCGTGCACCTTAGAGGGAACAGTGGTCACAATCCTCCCAAGCCATCTAAATAGGAAAGGAGGAGGCATTAAAATCTGGAACAGATTTGCAAGAGGGCAATTGGCCTCAAATCCATCCAGCGCCAGGGAAAGAAAAGAAAGGCTCCTGGAGGCCCTACAGCAGGTGGGACTACAGGGGAGACAACCATATTGCAGGCAAGAATCCCCATTGACACACCTAGTCTTTGGGGTCTCCCACAGAGGTGGCAATCCCCCTCCCTCATGCTGCCTCCCTGAGATAAGCCTCGGCCCCCCCCCCCCCCGACAGCAGGGGCCCCCAGCCAGCAAGCTCCCACAGGGGCCCCCAATTTTCAGGCATAATGATGCAGGCCTTCCAGCAATGCATGACATTGCTGCAGCAGCCACAAATGCTGCCTCAGTGGCATCCTCACCTAGGATACCAGAAGGGCTGGAAACCCAGGGGGAGGACAGCTTTAGCTCCTCGGCCTTATCACGAGAGGAGAGTGAGCTGGATTGCGAGGAGGGGGAAGTCAGGGAGGATGAACTATCCAATGACATAGGCTTGCCCCCTCCTAAACTGACCTTCACCGGGTTGTTCCAGCCTTTGTTATATAAATCGCTCCTTTTTAAGGGTTAAGCAGCTGCCAGGCTTGGGAACAGAGCAGCAGAGGCACCACCTCAGCAGCAGGGGTTTACTGCGGAAACCATATTTGAGGAGCAGGCCATTGAGACAGACACGGTGCCAACTCCCAGGGCCTTTCTTGAATTGGTCAAGCGCCAAGGGGCCACTCCCACGTCAGGCCCCACACTCACATCCACAGACAAGGCCTTCTTCAATGTGGATCAAGACATGGAGGGGGTGCTATCCCACCCACCAGGGGCACCCCGGCATTGGCACTGCATACACCCCCGATTTGCCAGGGAACCTGAGGAGGCTCTGACGTTGGAAGACAGGAAGGCAGACCTTACCCTCTGAAGAGGGCATCAGGCAGCCGCCCGGGAGGTGAAGGCCGCCACCACCGCCTCATTGTTCAACAGGTCTCCTCTGCTCTGGCTGCAGGAGTTGCAACAACGCATCCCCATTACCGAGGTCAGAGCACACCAGGACATCAATAAGCTGGGGGCGGTCATCCAATCCGCGGTGGACGCCTCATTGTCCGCAGCCAGGTTTGCCTCCGGGCAATTGCTCCACCGTGGCATCTCGCAGGCTGCTGTGGCTGAGACAGTGGCAGGCGGAGGTTTGCCATAGGTGGCGCCTGGCATCCACTCCTTTCACAGGAGATGTCCTTTTTGGACCTGCCCTGGACCCCTATCTGGTCGAGAATAAGGACTAGAGGAAGGGGCTCCCCACAGCCCCTAAGAGCGGACAGTTCAGGACGGCGCCTTATTCCAGACGGCCCTGTTCCCGTGGACAAGACTTCAGGTCCTCCTTCTGGGGTCAGGATCCCTTCAGGGGTTCAGAGGCGGGGTACTCAGGTGCCAGGCATTACCAGGCGGCTCTTCTGGCAGGCAGAGATGCCAAGATAGGCAGCAGAGGGGCAGGCAGCAGAGGGGCAGGCAGCAGAAGCGGCCCTTCCAAGGGAGGATGCGGAGGGGGTGCCCCTTCCACAAAAACTAAGGCCAGAACAGAGTCACCCCCCATAGGGGGGCGGTTGGCATACTTCGCCGACTGCTGCGACCGCGCCTCTTCAGATAAATAGGGGCAGAACACCATGAGGCGCAGCCTGGCTCTGGAACTCCTTTCTAAACCCCCGGGGTTTTTCCGGAGCTGCCCGGTTTCAAATAAACCAACACGGAGATTACTGATGCAGGAGGCTATACAACTCCTGCTGGACATAGAGCCATCCAGCCAGTACCTCTAGACAGCAGGGCCAAGGGCATTACACCATCCCTTTCGTAATCCCCAAGGCATCAGGGGGATGGAGGGCAATTCTGGATCTGAAGCGGCGGGACCACTTCAACCCTTACAGGAGGTTCAAAATGCATTCCCTCCACTCCATCTTGGAGGGAATCAGACAGGGAGACTTCCTCACTTTTATAGACCTCACAGAGGCCTATTTACACATTCCTATCATTAGGGATCACAGGAGGTTTCTCAGGTTCTGCTACCTGGGGCAGCACTTTCAAAACCAGGCCTTGCCCTTCGACTGGTCTTCCTTCCTGCGAGAATTCAAAGGTAATGGCTGCCTTAGCAGCGAGGAGGCAGATTCCAGTTAGGATTCTGGGCTACCTAGATGACCTGCTCATACAGTCATCCTCCTTTGAAGGGGCATTAGGGATCTAGATATCACCTTGCCAATCCTGAGGGAGCACGGGTTCTCGGGGAATCCGGTTAAAAGCCAACTCTACCCTTCCACCAGGCTCATTCACCTGGCTCTGACAGACTCAGAGGCAGGTAAGGTCTTCCTGTCACCCGAAAGATAGTGCTCACTAAGATGATTAGTCATCCAGGTAATCAAGGGAGACAGGGTGCCTTTAGCCACGTGGTCTAGATGGCTAGACACCATGGTTTCAGCCATTGTCATTATCCCTTGGACTTGTCTCTATATCAGAGACCTACAATGGTTCCCTTGCCGTTCCAGCGAAGGCACAGGAGCTGCTCCCAGGCCAGGGTTTTTCTCCCGGCAAGGTTCCCCGCTCACTGATCTGGTGGACGTCCCTGGCGATAATCAGGGCAAGTCTCAGAACGCCAGACTGGGTGACGGTAACCACGGGTGCCAGCCTGTTCAGGGGGGGCGCCCACCTACAAGACCAGATAGCGCAAGGACAGGGACCAGTGGAACCAAGACAAAACTGACTCACAATATCAACTGATTGGAATGCAGGACAGTTCGCTTGACCCTAGAAAAATTCACCACTCTGTCAGGACAGACACATTCCAGCCCCCACAGACAATATTGCATCCAAAGGCCCACTTAAACAGACGGGGGGACCAAGTCGAAGGCCCTCATGCGGGAGGCCAAAAGGCTGGGTCAGTGGCCGAGAGGAATGTTCTCTCTCCTTAAGGGCGGAACACATAGCTGGGGGTGGACAACATCAGAGCCAATTGGCTCAGCCAGGCAGAAGTGGACAACTCGGAGTGGAGATTGCACCCGGCAATCTTTAGAGAGGTGATGGACCACTTTGGCCACCCGGAAGTCGAGCTATTTGCCACCCCCCACAACACCTAGCTCTCAAGGTTTACGCCAGGTACCAAAGCCAGGGGTCAGAAGGGGCGGATGCCCTCCTATGCCCTTGGCCTCGGGGACTGCTCTACGCTTACTCACCCTTGCCCCTGATTCCCAGGGTCATCCAAAAATTCTTTGGGAGGGGGCAGAGGTGGTACTGATTGCCCCCTATTGGCCCAGGATGCCATGGTTGGCAGACCTTCAGTCGCTATTGGGGGACAGAGCGCGGAGGATTCCTCAGGATAGGATCTCCCTCAGGCAGGGGTCACTGGAACACCCGGAACCCCAATGGCTCCAATTGACCACTTGGCGGTTGAGCAGAGCATCCTGAAGGAGGAAAGACTTTCCATCAAGGCGATAGAGCCCTTAGTGCTCAAATTTCTTCAGGCAGGCCTGGACAAGGGGTTAAACCCTAACATGTTTAGGAGACAAGTCTCTGCCATTTCCTCAGTGCTTCTATGCGGTAGAGCCCAGACACTCAGTCTACAACCTTTGGCAAGGCAGTTTCTGAAGGGGGCGTCCAACCTCACACCAGCCACGATACACAGGTGTCCTTCCTGGGTCTTGCATAAAGTGCTGGACGCATTAAGGGGGCTTCATTTGAACCATTGCGAACAATATCTCTAAAGTTTTTAACCCTTAAGGTGGTGTTTCTAGTGGCCTTCACATCTGCCAGGCGGACATCACAGCTGCAGGCCCTGTCCGTGGAGGACACCCTCTGCATCTTTCACCAGGACAGAGGGGTGTTGCGGCTGGACCCTTCCTTCATACCTAAGGTGGGTTCATGTTTCCACGAATTGCAGGACCTGGGTGTGCCCAATTTCTGTCCGGACCCTGCTCACCCCCTAGAGAGGAAGTGGCACACCCTAGACGTAAGGAGGGCTCTGAGGATTTACCTCAGAAGAACCTGACCAAATAGAAAGTCCGAGGCCCGGTTGGTCTCCTACCAACCAGGGTCTCTGGGTAAAAAGGTGACTTCCACCACAGTAGGCAGGTGGTGAGGATCTGCATCGCTACAGCCTACCAGTCCCAGGGCATGCAGGCACCAAGCCCCATCACAGGACATTCCACACGAAGTGCAGTCAGTTCGGCGTCCTGGGCTACACAGGCCTCATTGTCGGAGACATGTAGGACAGCTGCAGGGTCTTCTTCCTCACCCTTCGTGAGGAACTA
Source organism: Thamnophis elegans (assembly GCF_009769535.1). Taxonomy (NCBI): domain Eukaryota; kingdom Metazoa; phylum Chordata; class Lepidosauria; order Squamata; family Natricidae; genus Thamnophis; species Thamnophis elegans. The sequence goes on from NC_045548.1 coordinate 42,017,500, forward strand.
CAAGCTGGACACCTTCGCCTCGGTGGAGGCTTCGTTTGAGCACAGGCTACTGCAAGCTGTAGTAGGGGTAGGGGATACATCTCAACAGGCTTAGTTTGGCCGGGGGTCTTCAACTTATTACCCACCCTAGGGACATTTGGCTTTGGTACGTCCCATCCTGGATACTCCTCCCCCTCACTATGGAGAAAGGGCATTGGTACTTACCTGATACACCTCTTCTCGTAGTCGGGGGTGGAGTATCCAGACCCTCCCTGTCATGATAAGGTAACGTTTACTATGTTGTAGGTTGTAATTACATGATCAAAGTAGGATTCAATAAAAAGTAGAAACCTTAACAAGGTCTGGAGTGGATGGTTCAACGAGTCGGATAGAGTTCTTCGTCAATAAACTGGGTGGAGCCTGGTGGACCAGGGGCTTATACCAAGAGCTCTGATGACTCAGTCCAATCAACAAGAGGATAAAGTCAACCCATCCTGGATACTCCCCCCCCCCCAAAACTATGAGAAGAGGCATATCAGGTAAGTACCAACACCCTTTTTCCTCCTGTTCCGGCCAGCGGGAATCAGAATGGGTAGAAAACAGGGCACGCGGAGACCAAAAGCAGGCACATGGAGGCCAGAAATGGGATGCAGAGGCCAAAAAATGAGACAATAGGTGATGGCAATCCCTGCAGCTTGAGACAGCTGATAGTCGGGAGGCTGATCCAACTGACAATCAGCTGCTTGTGCTAATCAGGCTGTGGTGAAACTGAAACGGGCTGTTTGCTTCAAAGAGGCAAATTGCTGGGAGGCAGAGACCAAAGGGTGGGGCCAATGGGTGGGTGGGGCTACATTTGGTGTATAAGACAAACCTAAATTTTCACCTTTTAGGAGAGAAAAATATAGTATATGCTTAAGTGTAAATTCCTGTTATATTTTATACAGTTAACTTTTTCCATGAAAGACATGAATTTTTTTTTGAAAAAGGGCATAAATGGTATAACTTGAGAATTATCATAATATAGTTGTGGCTTGCTTGTGGAATAGGTGTGCGGTTTGTTTATTTTATAGATATGTGCTCCTCCAGAATTGGTAAAATGGAAAAGTAAGATTAGTGTATGTAGAAATTCCATATAGGAGGATTACTTTCTGCTAGACAATGGATAAACAGACCAAATTTTTACTCTTCAGTAATAACCTGAAAAATGTATGGCTATGAGAAAAATAGCTTGTTGCACTTTTGTTGATTTAAAGAAAGTTTATGAAAAAATGACTAGGCTTGAATTATGAATGTTTTATATGAATATGGAGTTGAAGTTGTAAATGACTAGTGGGGTATGAGATAGAAGTGAAATGTGGTTGAATAAATGCCATGCAAGTGGCTTGGAGGCCTATTGGGGGTGTCCCACTTTGGAAGTAGTTAGTAGATTAGGAGAAGATCCCATCTTCATCCCATTTACTATATTGGTCCGTTTTTATCTAGTTCTTTGTTAATTGTTAATGTTTTAATTTTTAATGATTAATGTTTTTAATATTCTAATTAGTTTATTTTCTGATATTACAGGCTGCCCAGAGTCACTTGACGATGAGATGGGCAGCATGTAAATGTAATTAATTAATTAGAAACCAATGCAACTTGGGCAACAGAGATTACAAAGGTAAATTTAAGCTCCACCACATTCAGAGCTAGTTGTAGCTTTCAGGTCCTGTTAAAGGGCAGTCCCATTGCAGTAATCCACATGGGAAGTGACCAGTGCAAGAGTGATCATGAACAAGGCCTGCAGGTCCATGAAAGGATGCAATTGGTGCTTTAGATAAATCTGTTCCAAGGGTCACCTTTTCATAGCTGTCATCTGCTGCTTGAGCAGGAGCCTTGAGTTGATAAGGATCCTCACATTGTACACCAGGGGTGTCAAACTTGATTTAATTGAAAGCCATATTAAGGGGTGGTGGCCACGAGGGGGTGGCCAGTTCGACGTCACTCACGTCAGGGCACCTGTGGTGGCCAAGTGCTTAGGCAGGACTTCCCTCAGACCCTTACTCATGCACATTATAATCTGCCTGCCTTCTTTCCTTTTGTTTTTCCTTCCCTCTTCATTCTCCTTTTTCTTCCTTCCCTTCTTTTCTTATTTTTCCTTCCTTGCTCTCTTCCCATCTTTTTCGTTGTCTTTCTATTTCTCCTTTCCTGTCCCTTGTATGCTCAAATGCAAAAGGGAAAACATTTCTTTTTTTGTTCTCCTGTGCATTGCTTGGAGAGTCCAAGCATGGGTTATCTTCTGTCTATTTGGCCAGAGACTGAGAAGTAAAAGCTTTGGCCATGCCTCTTCCTCTGAGCTTAACCCAGTTTTTCTTCTCAGTCTGGCTAGAGAGATACGTTTCTTCATTCTCCTTACTTGGATTCTTTTAATTAGCAACACAAAAGCTCCAAACGACAACAAAAGTGTGCGGCACCTTAATTGAAGCCAAAATATGCTCTTTTGGGCTCTTGATTGTCTGCAGCCTGCCTCTTTAGTTGCTGGCACCTCCATGCTTCCCAGTACCATCTTCTAGAATCGCTGCAGGACCGAGGCTTTGGATCCTGCTTCAAATTCCTGATCTCCTGTTGTCCTTACAAACCTCGTTGTCAGTTTTGCACCATTTCTTCTTGCTGGCAATGAGTGTTGTAGTCCCTTTGTTTCATTTGAGGTGCAGAAAGAAATTTTATTCGAATTTACTAGCATTATATTGAGGGGGGGGGTGTCTTCCCAGGCTTGGGATTTGCCCGAAATTTGAATCGCTACTAGAGCAGAAAAATTCAGATCATTTCAAAATGGCGGACCATTCTTTGCTTGCAAGCAGCAGCCCGGCTGAACCTTCTCCCAGGCAGCAAAGTTTATCTTCAAGGGGGCCTTCAGACAATTCCTAGGCCCCAGATTCAAAGAGAGCCTCATCAGCTTTGAGAAGGATGTGAAGAGGAGGCAAAGGGCATTGGAAAAACAATTCTCCAAGGCCCAGAGTCAGGCAGAAGCAGACAGGACTTCCAGAATTCTAATCAGTAGGCCTGAGGTTTCCCATCCTTTGGAGACAGAACTGCCATCGCATATTCTGCAAGATAGCCAACTGAATTGGTCACCTAATGATGCCAATGAGATGCATCCCTTTCAGGCAACTTCTTATGAGGAGGATTTTGCTCCCCTCTCCTACCTAGCATCTGCACCACTGAAGCCTACTTCTGCTACTAGGTCTTCTGCCCCAGCAGCTACCTTTACTCCCACAGCAGCGGGTCTCTGCTCTGGGGACGATCAGGGCTCTAGTCTCTCTCAGGAGTTGTGCAACATTATCGCTGAGACCATAATGCAGGGCATAGAGTGAGCACTGCTCCAGAGAGGCTTTCCAAGCCATCCACCACCAGGGCTTCCTCAATTATCAGGCCTGCATTCTGAGACTGAAATTGGTCTGACTTAATGCAGGATCTCCATTCGCCACCCCCTTCCCTCTTAGCGAAGTTTCGATCATGGGGGATGAGGATCCAGGGGAACAAGATCTGTCTGAGGATGAAGGCCTCATCCCAGACAAACCTTCGTTCACAGGTTGGTTTGGTTGGTTTATTCGACTTGTATGCCGCCCTATTCCCAAAGGGACTCAGGGCAACTGACAAACCAGGAGGGAAGGGGAACAAATACAAAGAGTAAAAACAGAAACAAAACAACAATACAACAATTTAAAAAGTCACAACAAACACAACCAATTCGAGTAGGGGTGGAACTCAACAGCCCCAGGCCTGCTGGAACAGCCAGGGTGGCGAGGGTCTGAATCTCCACGGGGAGATCGTTCCAGAGGGCCGGAGCAGCCATAGAGAAGGTCCTCCTCCGGGTGGTCGACAGCCAGCATTGGCCGGCAGATGAAATTCGGAGGAGGCCTAATCTGTGGGATCTAATGGGTCTATGGGAGGTAATTGGCAGAAGGCAGTCTCTCAAGTACCCAGGTCCAATACCATGTAGGGCTTTATAAGTGACAACTAGCACCTTGAAGCGTATCCAGAGACCAATAGGCAGCCAGTGCAGCTCGCGCGGCTGCATTCTGGACAAGCTGAAGTCTCTGAGCACTCTTCAAGGGCTGCCCCATGTAGAGCGCATTGCAGTAGTCCAGTCTTGAAGTCACAAGGATGTGAGTGACTGTTGTGAAAGCCTCCCGGTTCACGTAGGGATGTAATTGGTGCACCAGGCGGACCTGGGCAAATGCCCCCCTGGTCACAGCCGACAAATGGTGATCTAAAGTCAGCTGTGGATCCAGGAGGACTCCCAAATTGCGAACCCTGTCTTGAGGGGCGTATAATTTCACCCCCCAGCCTGAGAGATGGAATACATAGCCAATTTTGGGGAGGGAAAAACACAAGCCACTCGGTCTTGTCAGGATTGAGGGCCAGCTTGTTCACCCCCATCCAGACCCTAACATCCTCCAGGCACTGACACATCATGTCAACCGCTTCACTGAGCTGGCACGGGGCGGACAGATACAACTGAGTATCGTCCGCATACTGCTGGTATTTTATCCCGTGCCGTCGGATGATCTCTCCCAGCGGCTTCATGTAGATGTTAAACAGGAGGGGGGACAGGACCGACCCCTGAAGCACCCCATAATTAAGGGGCCTAGTGGTCGACCTCTGCCCTCCAACCAATACCGACTGCGACCTGTCCGAGAGGTAGGAGGAGAACCACCGAAGAATGGTGCCTCCCACTCCCACCTCCTGCAACCACCGCAGAAGGATACCATGGTCGATGGTATCGAAGGCCGCTGAGAGGTCAAGGAGCACCAGAACGGAGGCATGGCCCCCGTCTCTGGCTCTCCAGAGATCATCGGTCAGTGCGACAAAAGCAGTTTCCGTGCTGTAGCCAGGCCTGAAACCAGATTGGAAGGCGTCTAGATAATCGGTTTCCTCCAAGGACCGCCGGAGCTGAGAGGCCACCACTTTCTCAACAACCTTCCCAACAAAGGGGAGGTTGGAGACTGGACGGTAGTTATTTAAAACGGCTGGCTCCAAGGACGGCTTCTTCAGTAGGGGTCTCACCACCGCCACTTTTAGAGGGGGGGGAAAGAACCCTTCCCGGAGAGAGGTGGTCACTATCGCCTGGATCCAGCCCCGCGTCACCTCCCTGCTGTTCGTGACCAGCCAGTAGGGACACGGGTCCAGTACACATGTGGAGGCACGCACTGCTCCGAAGGCCTTGTCCACTTCCTCAGGAGCAACAGACTGAAAATCAATCCAAAGATGATGTTCAAGACCCTCCCCCAGTACCTCAGCTGGCTCTGCGCAATTGGAGTCCAGATTTGCCCGAAGCCGAGCAACTTTATCCGTGAGAAATTGGACAAACTCCTCAGCCCTACCTTGTAAAGGATTGCCCGCATCTCTCCCCTTCAGGAGGGAGCGGGCTATCCTGAACAAGGCGGTTGGGCGTGACTCAGCGGATGCAATCAGAGTGGCAATGTATGTATTTTTTAAAGTCCAAATTGCCCAAAGGCTCTGATGCAGGATTTTAACAGTGCTCGGTCTGACTCGGACTTACTGGACCTCCAGCGGCGCTCTAGGCGTCTCTTTTGGTGCTTCATCTCCCGGAGTTCCTCAGTAAACCAAGGAGCCCTCCTGGATCCATTGCCTCGGATCGGCCGTAAAGGCGCAATCCGGTTAAGAGCCTCTGCCGCCGCCGAGTTCCAAGCAGCGACCAAGGCCCCAACCGGACTGCGGGCGAGAGTATCAGGTATAACACCAAGTGCTGTCTGAGAGCCCGACGGGTCCATAAGGCGCCTGGGGTGGAACCACCTAATCGGTTCCTCCTCCCTACAGTGGGAGATTGGCCTCCGAAAGTCAAGCCTCAGTAGGCAGTGGTCCGACCATGACAGGGGCAAGATCTCAATACCCCTCAAACCAAGATCACAACTCCACTGCTCCGAGAGAAATACGAGGTCAAGCGTGTGACCCGCTGAGTGGGTCGGATCCCGAATTACTTGGGTCAAGCCCATGGCTGTCATGGAGGCCATGAACTCCTGCGCTCCATCAGAGTGCTCGCCGAGCGAAGGCAAATTGAAGTCCCCCAGCACCATAAGCCTGGGGAACTCAACTGCCAGCTCGGCTACTGACTTGAGGAGCGAGGGGAGAGCTGTTGTCAAGTTGTTAGGAGGCAGGTACATTAACAACAAGCCCACTTGACCCTCAAGGTCCAACTTCACCAGCAAGGACTCACACCCGACAAGCTCCGGAGCAGGGATCCTATGAGGAACTAAAGACTCCCGGATAACAATGGCCACTCCCCCACCCCTTCACTGGGATCGTGGCTGATGAAACACCTGAAAACCCTCTGGACACATTTCAGTGAGGGGGACTCCTCCCTCCGGGCCCAGCCAGGTTTCAGTAATACATGCCAGGTCTGCCCTCTCGTCTAAAATTAGGTCCCGGACGAGGGGAGCCTTGTGAACCACAGACCTGGCATTTAGCAACAGCAGCCTGAGACCAGGGCCCTGACTACTCGTGCCATCTGGCCTTGGAGTGGGACTAATAGGGCCGGAAGGAGGGATCTTTGTAACATAGCGAACCCTCCTTCCCCAGTAATGGCTCGCCCTAAAGTCCCCGCCATATCTGCCCCTCCCAGTTAGGATCGTAATGCTCCAGCCCACTCCTGTGTCCATAGGCCCCCCCATCTTCCCCCGAAGCCGCTGAAGTCCCCGGCATGCCCTTCGAATCATACATTCTAAGGCTGGGGTTAAACCTAGGCCCCCCCTAACACTTCTGCAAAGCACTCAGTGTAGGAGGCACCTGGTTATAGTCCCAGCCTTCTCAGACGTACACAATCATACAATCAGGCAATCCCCACAGCAATTTAAGCGCTGTTTCACCCCACACTATTCAAGACCTTGCTGTTTAAGGCCAAAACAATGGCTAATATGGGAGTGGCAAATGAACTAACCAATACGTCACCAGGTCCTCAGGATCCTAGTAGGCTGCTGTTCACAGAGGCAGTGACGGAACAAGAGGACGTTCCTTCCCCAGAGATATTTGTAGACGTCATTCAGCATCAGTGGCACCAACTTGGTGCCATCGCTGCCCCTCGCGGGATTGATAGGAAGATAATATGGGGTGGATCAGCATCTCAAGGAGCTCCTTAAAGTTTCAATTATGGACGCTACTCTGGCCTCTTGGGCCATCCTCCCTTATAACACAGTGGAAGGCTTGAAAGCAAAGGATAGGAAAGCAGAGATGTCTTCATGTAAGATGCACCTGGCGGCTGCCTGGGTGATTAGATCAGACACAGCAGCTTCCTTTTTTTAATAGAGCATAATTGCTCTGGCTCCCTCAGATGCAGTCCAGAGCCTCACCCGAGGACACCAGGCTGCAGCAGGATATCAGCAAGCTGATAGCAGCTGCTGAGTATTCTGCAGCCACTGCCCTCATTGCAGCCCAGTTCACTTCTAGGACCATGGCGTCCAATGTCACCCACCTGCCGATGTTCTTCTCCCAGTTGGCAGCCCGAGGGGCTGAAGGAACCAATGCTCTCCACTGCCCGTGGCCTCCCAGCCTCTTACACGCCTTCCCTCCTCTTCCCCTCATTCCAAGGATTATCAAGAAGGTGTTGAGGGAGGGGTCAGAGGTTCTTCTCGTGGCTCCTCACTGGTCCAGGAGACTGTGATTCTCCGATCTGACAGGACTGTCCATATCTCATCCTGGAGGATACCCCAGAACAAAATCTCCCTCATCCAGGGGGCTCTGGAGCATCCAGACCCTCTGTAGCTCAAGTTGACCGTATGGCACTTAAGAGGGAGATCCTGAGGGCAGATCACCGGTCCAACAAGGTGATTCAAACCATACAAGCCTCCATGAACCACATCTACAATGCGACCTGGGATGCATTTTGCCAATGGTGTTCCAAGGGGAAGATAGTTCCCTCCTAAGCATCGATCCCACAAATTCTGGACTTCTTTCAGGAGGAACTCAACAGAGGACCATCCCCCAACATTATCCGCAGACAAGTGGCCACTTTGTCCACAATTTTGAAGTATGACGAATTGCTGTCCCTTGCCCACCACCCAAGGGTTTGCAGTTTCCTGAAGGGGTGACTAATCTTAAACCCCCTACCATACATAGATATCCCACTGGGGACCTTTCGCTGGTTCTACAGGCCCTCACTTCACCATTCCTGCTATTGAAGTCCACCAGTCTCCGGCTGCTAACCTTCAAGGTCGCTTCCTCATGGCTATCACCTCTGCCAGGAGGATTTCCAAACTGTCAGCCCTCTCCGCGAGGGACGACCTGTGCATTTTCCACCCGAACAGATCATCTTGCAGTTGGATCCAGCCTTCATCCCCAAAGTCAAATCCTGGTTCCACCAGGCTCAGGAAGACATCTTGCTTGATTTTTGCCTGAGGCCTAGTCATCCTCGGGCAAAAATGACGATGGCATACCTTGGATATGAGACAAGCTCACCGTAGATACATCAGGAGAACCGCCTCCTTCAGATGGGTAGAAGCTCTATCCATGCTGACATCCATGGGGAAAAAGCTAACACCATCCACCATAGGTCGCTGGTTGCGAGCCTGCATTGTAATGGTCTATGAACATCAGGGCAGGCCCACGCCAGGCTGCATTACGGATCATTCAACCAGAAGCGAGACCACTGTGGTCACTTGGACTACACAAGCATCATTAAGGATATTTGCAGGATGGTGACCTGTGCCTCTCCATCGCCCTTTGTTAGAAATTACAAGCTGCACATATTTGCCTCGGCTGAGGCTTTGTCTGGGAGACGTGTGTTACAAAGGGTTCATGCTGACATAGCGACGCTGGACCAGCCTGTTTCCTTCCCTTGAGGCATTTAGCTTGGGTATGTCCCATGCTTGGACTCTCTAAGCAGCATGCAGAAGAAAGACTGTTGTCTTACCTGAATAGTCATTCTATGTGCGCTGCAGGAGAATCCAACCTCACTCTGTGACCCAGCATCCAGAGGTGGTCGATTCAACTGACACAACACCTCTTCTAGGCCCATGCCTTCGTCGAAAAACTGGGCTCAGCTGAGAGGAAGAGGCATGGCCAAAGCTTTTACTTCTCAGTCTCTGGCCAAATAGATAAATAACCCATGCTTGGACTCTCCTGCAGCGCACATAAAACGACCATTCAGGTAAAGGAACTTTTTTTTTTGTTTGTTTCTTTTGCTAGCCAGGAAAAATGGAGGTCGGAAGGGCTGGGTAGGTTTCCCCCCTGTTTTAGGCTGGAATGGCCTCCTGCAGTCCTCTGCCAGTGAAAACTGAGCTCCAAGGGTTGCCAAAATGGGAGTGTGTGCAGTAAGAGTCATGTCAGCCGGGAAGCAGTTACGCTTCGTTGGCAGCAGTGGTGGAAGGGCTGCATGGAGGCTGTCTGGCTCTTCTGGGGCACCCAAGTCAGCCAGGTGCTCCGAACCACAGATGCACCACAGGCTGGAGGGCTGGGGCCACGCAAGAAGCCCACTCAGGTGGAAAAGGAGAGAAGCCTGGGCCCACTCATCCTGGCCAACAGCTCTGCTCCCTTAGGAAGCAGTCTTTTGGCACGTGTGTCTGTTGTTCTTGCTGTTGCTAGCCTTCGTGCATGCATGCAAACCAGAAGACCAAGTGGCCTATGCGCATGCACACACTGGAAACAGGAAGATCATCTTCCTGATGTGCTCATGCGCACTGGGTGGCTGCTCTCCCAGTTTCTGGCTGCCCGTGCATGTGAAAACTGGCTGTCCTGTGCGCCAGAACCCGGAAGAGCAACGGGCAATGGCTCCGTGTGCCTGAAGAGATGGCTCTGTGTGTCACTTCCAGCACGTGTGCCATAGGTTTTCCATCACGGTCCTATACTAATAGATGCCTCCCCAGCAGTGGAATAGAGCAAAGCAGAATGAAAAATAGAAAGTAAGTTGAATACAGTTGAAATAAGGTACTTAAGAAATATAAGAAGATCAGCTAAAAAGTTTGGCAGTGGGGAGGCCACTATTTTGCAATGGTTTTCCTATTTTCAATCTTTGTTTAAATGTGGGGGGAGAGAGATTATGTCCACAGCGCTTTTTTTGTTTAACTCTCTCTCCCCTTCTGCTTAACCTCTACCCAAACCTCTAAATGAGGTCAGCTACTGGCCTGGGTCCATGGTCAATATATGGATGATGCTCAGTTGTATAACTCAATACCTGCCTGCTGTCTAAATCTCCTTACTGAGATGCCTGGAGGCTGTGCAGGGATGGATAGGGAGGAGCACATTTTGGCTCAATCCGAACAAAACTGAGAAGCTGTGGGCCCCAAGAGCCTTTGGGTATCGTCCATTTTGGCTTGGGAGTTGTATTTCCCCATTCAAGACTGGTGCACATGTGGGGGTCATCTTTGACTCACAGTTCCTGATCAAGGAGCAGGTAGCAACTAAGGCTAAGAGGACTTTTGCACAAGTACATCTTGTGCATCAGTTGCAACCTTTTCTGAACTAATGCTTTAAGCATGTCATGAATGGATTGCTGCAGTATACTCTACATAGGACTGTCCTGGTCCAGAAGACAGTAGTGTGGGCATGGTTGATCATGCCATATTAAATCTGTGTGACCCCACTGTTCTGCAAACTGCAGTGGTTGCCTGGTGGTTTCAGAGTACAATTCAAAATCCTAGTTATCATCTACAAAGCACTTCATAGCATAGGTCCTGTTTATCTAAAGGATACCTATCTCTGGTTGTTTCTTCCTATCTTGATTAGAGTGAGGATGGAAGTGTATTGATAGTTTTGTAGTGTGGTATTGTAGAATATTTCTGTTATGGACAACCAAGAGAGCAAACAAATCAACCCTATGTACTCACTCAAGTGACAAATGACCAGGTTCAAATTATCAGACACATTAAGCAATTTGGACACATTTTGCAAAGTTCCAGCTCTCTGGAGAAGGCTCTAATGCTGGGAGAGAAAAGAGAAGAAGACAACTAGCAGCAAGGTAAGATAGATGGAATAATGAGTACATTATTGAAAAATCTGAAATAGTGACAAATTGTTATGGAGAAAATATATGTGTTCACCAAGAATTGACAATGGCTTGACGGCACTTAATCTAAGTGAAAAAGGGTTAAGAATAAATACAGTAAATTAAAATGGGTTGACTGCAAAAAACAAACAAACACAAAGTTCAGGAGGTACGATGGGATAGAGAAAATGAACAAATTCAAAACAATTGTAAGGGTTGAAGTTGACAAGGAGGAAACCACCTAACAAGGCAGGAAATACTAGACATAAATGCTAAGTAACTGGTTTCCAAACTTAAGTCTGTTAATTGAGCAGTAGTGGAAAAGTTCTAGGATTTATAACCGAAGTAAACACACACACAAAACACACACAAATAGACACGATTTCTCTATTGTCGTGTAGGCTGATTTCTCCATGTGGTTGCCTTCCATTTTGTCTGTGGTAGTGCGCTCTATTTAGTCATATTGTCTCTGAGATTCTGCTATAAACCTATGCTTCTGTATGGGATGAAGCAGTGACGTGCGGTGAGCTTCATGATCGGTGAGGCAAGTGCAAAAGCTCTGCTGAAGCCTCGGCGCCGGAGCCCTGCCGCCACTTTAAAGCCCTGCCACTCGGGTCCCGCTCTATGGCGGATGGCGCCGAGACTTTAAAGCTCTGCCACCACTTTAAAGCCCTGCTGCCCGGGATGCAGAGGCAGGGCTTTAAAGTGGCGGCAGGGCCCTGGAGCCAGGGCTTTAAAGTCCCGGTGCCATCCACCATAGAGTGGGGTCCCTCTATCGGGTCCAGCTCTATGGCGGATGGCGCCGGGACTTTAAAGCCCTGCCGCCGGGGCCCTGCTGCCACTTTAAAGCCCTGCCATGGCGGCAGGGCCCCAGTGGCAGGGCTTTAAAGTCCCGGCACCATCCGCCATAGAGCGGGACCAGGTCCCGCTCTATGGCGGATGGCGCCGGGACTTTAAAGCCCTGCTGCCACTTTAAAGCCCTGCCACCGGGGCCTTAGCGGCCATGATTCCCCCCTCCCCAGCCAGCCAGCCCATCCAGCCCATTCCTTCCCCAGTGCGGCGAGCTCCAGCGGGCTGGACGTGGGTGCGAGGGGCCTGGCAAAAAAAAGCAAGCGCCAGCCCGCCACAACTTGTCCAACAGGCCAGGCATCTCGCGTTTATGGCAGACATAAACGCGAGATGCCTGGCCTGTTGGACACAGCGGCGAGAATGTCGCTGCCGCGCTCTGCCGCCTCGCCCCGCCTCCTCCGACCTCACAATTAAATTACAATAATTTTGAATCCCCCCCTCCCTCCGTCCGATCCACATACCTTTTCCAGCTGTGGATTTCAACTCTCCTCTTGTCCGCCCGCCATGATGAAAATGTAAAAAATTAAATAAAAAAGCAACTTACTTAGGCAAGGCATGATTTGCTGCTCCCAGATCAGGAGGCGGGAGAATCATGTGCCTCTCCCTACAGTTAGCACTAAGCAGACTCAGAGTCACTGTGACTCTGGAGTCTGGCAGCAACTACCTTAGCCTTTTTAATTATTATTTTTTTTAAAAAAAAAATTGTCATGACACTGGTGAATCCCCGCCTCCTCTGACTGCACTTCCCTGGGATGAAGTGTGTACAGAGGTTTATTGCCAGTCCCAGCATGAAGTATGTCATATAAAAGAGGAATGAATGACTTGAGAAGAAGAAGAAAATAAAATGAAATAAAAAATATATGGAGTTAAGGAGTTCCTCAAAAAAAGTGTGAAACTTAACATGAAGAACAAAAAAAAATGTAGCAATTCCTACATGGAAATCACTACATTTGGAGAAATGGTACAAATTTGTTTCCAAATGTTTGCATAGCTTTTGAATGAATATTACAGTATTGGGGATCTCTATTTTGATTGTGTATTTAAGCTCTACTTTAAAAAAGGTGTATGTTCTTAATGTATTTTTTATCCTATCTTTACTGTAATTTTCATAAATAACTTAAGGCGGTTAGTGGACATACGTAAAACTTCTTCCTCCTATTTTCCAAATTGAAAAAGTCACAGTCAGCTTTCACCAAGTTTTATCAAGAGGCTTTATAGTTCAAACAAACACAGTTGTTATCTTAATTAACTTATTTTAAAAAACTCATTTTAATATATTGTTGCATTATATATGCATAAATTGCCATCTGGCCTTCATTAAGCCTCTGAAAAAAGATGTTTTCTAAACAGAATTTGCTTCCATGTCAGCAAATGATATCTGTGGTAGGCATGGATGGAGCACATATACTTGATGGCCAATTTTAAATACTGCCACTTAATTTTCTTCTGTTTTAATCTCCATTTGAGTTTCAGACTGATAGAACTCATTTCATTTCTAATGAGTATGAGTAATGAGCAACAACTAAGCTGCTGAAATGTGTAGCTAACAACCGCCAGGGAAATCAGGAGATTCAGGCAGTTCAAATGAATATGAAATTTATTGCAAGCTTAAGCTCTCTACAAAAATCTGACCTACTATTGAGGAAAATAAAAGGGTATAAGAAGGCATTCAAGGTGGGCTGGATTTAGATCTCTTGCAGGAACATAGGTACTCGTGACTTATGATTCGTTTGATCAATTTCCCTTGGGCACAACTTGATCATCTCCTACAATGGCTTTTAAAATTGTTGTTAAAACTTTACTAGCTTCTCATAAAATAATCTAAAATTAATTCGGATCAGCAAACTATATCCTATATGTTTGCCTTTATTATATATTAAATTTCTGGGCTTATATTTTCTTTAAATTTCTAGTCTCACATTTTCTAGAAATAAACCTTGTATAGTATTAGATCCATTTATAAATAAACTTTGTATTGAGATTGTTTTATGAGATATATTTTCATTCTTCATCTTTTAGTTGGCAGGGAAGGGGCTGAAACACATTGTTAACTACAAGAAAAAGGGGTTTTCCTCATATTTCAGAGGTTAAGAATCAGTATTATTAGTGTCTGGAACTTTGCTCATTTTTCTTCAGTTTTATAAGTTTGAACTGGATTTGTGAGAAAAATGAAAGTTATAAAATTAAATTTCAAATATTAAAAGCTTCTTTTTCTAACTAATTTCTAGATTAATTCTTAAATATTAATATTGCAATGAACAAAAAAGGTAAATTTGTTATAGGACAGTCATACAACTGAGAGCATCTAGAGCCATGATGGCAAACCTATGGAATGCATGCCACAGGTGGCATGCAGAGCTCTCTTTGTGGGCATGCGAACCATCACCCCAGCTCAGCTGCACCGCGCATATGTGCGCACCTCCCACTGGCCAGCTGATTTTTGGGTCTTGGGTGTGCATGCGCGAAGAGAGCATGGGAGTACAGTGCCCCCCTGCACTCCAGTTGTGGTCCCAGGAGGCTGCAGGGAGACCTGCTAGACCCAAAACGGGGTGTGGGGGGTCACACGCATGTACAGGGGAGGAGGAGCATGTCGTGCATGCATGCACAGGAGGTGGGCCATGCCAGGGGGTATCACGTGTGCATTGCATTATGGGTGTAGGCACGCATGTGCTGTCGCGTGCGCACATACTATTTTGGCACGTGAGGACGAAAAGGTTAACCATCACAGATCTAGAGAATTGTTCTTTACCTGTGTGTTTTGAGTATATTATAGGAAATATCACTGAGAGAAGCTGCTGTTTGTTACTGTTTTTCACTCATTAATTTTATAACTCTTAATATTATATGTGGGGTGTGTGCGTTTTACTGACATTTAGTTCTCCTTTTATGGTGTATAATATAAGCTATTTTGGAAGATTTATCCTCCAGCCTCTTGGCTGATTTAGTTTCTGCTTTATTTTTCTTGCTGAATAACGTCAGTTATTGAGCCAAGTTTAATATTTTGTAGGTGGAAGAGCACAATTTCAGTACTTTTTTTCGGTGGTGTTGGTGTTAGTGAAAGTTTAAAAATACCAAAAAAAAACTACACAAGCTAATCCAGTATTGGGGGGGGGGGGGGGATTTGTATGATCACATACTTGCATCTTATTTTATGATCATTTTTTTCTATGTCTATTAGTCCCAAACAAAATGCCTCTGTTTCCAATTGTTCTTTAAAGTCTTCTGAATCAATATATGCATCTGTATCTTTTTTATTTTTTTATTTTTTCACACCTCCATCAAATATAGTAAAATGTCCCTTCATGCTGCTCATGTTTCCCACAAAGAGTCAAAGCATCATTGTACGTTTCAGGCAATTACTCTGGTGACAAATACCAACAATACATCATTTTATTTAAAAAAATCTGTTTAAAGTTAGAAGTTAAAGTAAATTTCAAATCTTTCAGCCACAAATTTTCCAATTGTTCCACTGTATATTATAACCAACATTTTAAACCCATTTTATCAAAGAGGTAGTCCTCGAAATACAACTGGTCACTTAACGCTATACAAAGTTATAAAACCCCATAAGCTACTTATCATTTCAAAGTTACAGCCACTGTAGCACCCTGTGGCCATTTGCTCTGACTGACCACAGGGATGCTAAAGCAACTCCCATTTGCCCCCCAACTCCCATCCCGCTCCTCCAGGATTTGGGGCTACTCACCACATGCCCATCACCCATCACACATTTATCTTTTGAAGATCTCCAAATCTAATATTGGCCAGGCCAACATGTGCCTGCCACATAGCTGCCTTCAAGAAGCATCTGTTATTTTCAGCATGTCCACAATTTCAATGACCAAGTGACAGACCACTCCATTTTGCTGCATTAATGTGGTCTTCACAGTAATTTTAATATTAATATCTTAACATTACTTACATTTTAAATATTTAAAATATTTAACATATTTAACATATTTGTTCAAAGTTCTGTTGAATGAATTGCTCTCAGTCACTACTTCTTCATTTGCAGCATCCCAGGACCATTCTTTTAACTGTGTATAATATAACTTCTATTCCAATGAATCTACCATGTTTATCAATTAATAAAACTTCTGGATTTAAGTGAGGGTTAATATTCAAAACAATTCCATTTCTCTTTTTAATATATGCTGAAATAAATTCTTCACCCAAGGTCTCTTGTAGACAAATAATGTCTTGCTTTAATTTTTTCAAATAATGATTCCCGCCCCCTCTTGAGAAGCATGTTAAAGCATTTATAATTCATAATCCAAGAATTTAGAAAAGTCCATATCTTTAGCGCCTAGTTTAATATCTTTTTCCAATTTCTGTTGCCTCTACTGTGACCATTGTGTTGATATTTATGAAGCTTCTATCTCTTCCAATTCTCCTTTCTGTCTTTCTAAAAATTTCTCTTGTCTTATGGACAGAATTCAATTTAAGTCTTTTGCTTTTAAAAATAAAAATTGTGCTTTCCAGTTTATCTCATCAAAATGAGATCTGTTTCTGTTTTAATTTTTGACCAAGAAACAATTTTCTTTCTCTTACACAAAATCCTAATAGGAATCCCTTTCAAAACAATTATGAACAAACAAGGGACTTGATCCCTTGTTTTCTTTCTAACAAAATGCGCTAAAATATCCCTAGGGACATTCCTTCATTTGTTCGAAAAAATTGTGAAGTACATCCTGTGTGAGTATCCCCCCCCCTTAATTGTTCCAACGATTCTCTTTTCCCTCTTGCCATTTTTCTAGCAGTCATTTTTAATCCAAAAGTAAAGATGTCTCAAGCAGGCAAAATAAAAAGATAAGCCTCCTTTCCCCCATTTATTATTTTCTTGTTTCATTTTAGTAGCTCTGGATACTTTCAGCCACATGGCAACTAAAGTCACAGCCTGATTCTTTATCTTATCTTTTTTTAATGCAGATTTCGTCAATTACATAAACATTTTAAGTATAAACAGTAAACCCGTCTCTTTAATAGGTTTAGTGAAAAATTATATCAAAGCACATTCATCAAAAATATGTAATAAAAATAAAAATAGGAAAAAAGAAAAACACTGTTTATTTCTCCATGGAAAAACTTTCTTAGATCTTCTCTTATTTAAGGTGTTTACAAGTCTTGAATATTTAAATCATAGTCTTGTTCACTCTCATTTGTAATCTTGAAAGGTTTACTTCACCACAGAGTTTTATCTTTTATTAGAGCCGAGGTGGTGCAGTGATTAGAGTGCAGCACTGCAGGCTACTTCAGCTGACTGCAGTTCGGCTGTTCAAATCTCACCGGCTCAGGTTGACTCAGCCTTCCATTCTTCCGAGGTGGGTAAAATGAAGACCCGGATTGTTGGGGCCGATATGCTGACTCTGTAAACTGCTTAGAGAGGGCTGAAAGCCCTATGAAGTGGTATATAAGTCTAACTGCTATTGCTATTGCTATCTTTATTCAAAGAAAATCACTCTGCATCTGTAGTTAATTACTTCCCAAAGTGTTTAGAAAACAAGGTAAGCAAGGCTTTAATGTCACTTCCGCTGCAGTTGGGAGCATAAATGGAATTTCAGGACTCCTGGCATCTCAACTCCCAAGCCGGTGCAAAACTTTTTTTTCATTTCTGCAGTTAACTTGGAAGGAACTGTCATCTGGTACACATGTGGTTTATATCTCTTGATCTCCCTTTGATCTCGGGAGATTACATTGACCAGAATCTGACTTCCAGATGGAATTCACAGCTGAGGTGGCTCTCTTCACCTTTGAAAAGCATCAGATTGTCATGATTCCTGACCAGAAGCTACCATTTCAGAACTTTCTAATGTGTATGGGTTATAAAATAGCAGAAGAAAACATTTATAAATCTATACTGCCTCAAAATGAAATCAGGTTCTTGTAATGAACTGATTACAGATAATACTTCCCAAAAACTGCTGGAGTGACCAGAACTGATAAAATCAGAAATGAGACCATAGGAGAAAGAATTGGCATAGTACCAATCTTAAATTACACAAAAACAGCAAACAAAGTGGTTTGCTGATCTGGAAAAGATGTTGTAGGATTTCATACCAATATAAGGTATATACAAATATACCTTTTTATATACAAAAGAAGAAGGTCAAAGAATATGAGGCAGATCCAGAAGAAAATGGAGAGACAATTCTACAACAACAACAGTTAACAATGGTTGACGATGCAAGAAATGTAGGAGCCAGAACTTTGTATATGCTTCGACTCCTGTAGTAAGAGGAGGAGAAGAAAGAAGGAAGAAAAGAAGTCTTGATCCTCTCTCTTCTTGCTTTACTCTAGGGGCACTGGCTAGAAATGAAATCATTATAAGTTCTAGTTCCACTTAGGCATGAAACAAGCTGATAATTTTGAGCCAGTTGCTTTCCCTCAACCATAGAAAGGAGGCAATGGCAAATCATTTCTGAAAGAAAACTGCAAGGACATCTTTAGGCAGTTGCCAGGAGTCAACACTGATTTGAAGACACACATAATAATAAAATAATAATATAATGATGATGATGATAATTCCCATTGCATTCAAATTTTAGTTTTTTTAGTTTTCCAGAAATTTACCAAACACTTTCCTAGGGAGGTTTAATCATCGAATCCCGATACTTTTTGCAGCCTTTTTAATCTTCCATTTGTATATAGCAGTGATGGCGAATCTTTTCGGCAATGAGTGCCCAAACCGGAATGTGAATACATGCCTGAGTGCTGGAAACCTGAAGACTAGCTGGCCTTTGGGTTTCCGGCACTTGGATGCACACCTGGCCAGCTGGTCTTTGGGTTTCTGGCTATCCGGCGTGCACCAAGACTAGCTGTCCGGCGTGCATATGCGTGCCTGAAACCAGAAGAGCAGCTGGTGATGCTGCACGTGCCCACAAAGAGGGCTCTGCGTGCCACCTCTGGCAGGTGTGCCATAGGTTCGCCATCAAGGGTATATAGGAACAATAATAGCATTTTAGGATCAAGAGGCAGTTTTCATATATATATATTTAGTAATTGTATAGTGCTATAAGCAAAACAACCACGTTTTAATCTTCCTTCATGTATACTAATGTAGTTTAATCACTTTCAATTTTATTGTAGTGTTTATTATTTTATGATTTTTTCCCCCCTTGGACATTAATTACAGGTAGTCTTTTTAGTTTCCACAATTAGGCCCAGAATTTTGGTCATAAATCATTGTCATTATTAAGTAGGTCATCACATGACCTGACTTGATTTTTCAATTGTTTTACGATGGTAGTAAAGCAAGTCACCACAGTAAGTGAATCACATAGTCATTAAACGAATCGTGTGGTTATCAAGTGAATTCAGTATATCCATATTTTTGCTGGAAAATGGCAGAAAACATCACAAATTGAGGTCATAAATGCAACCAAGAGGCAGACCCTTTCCTTAATTGATCAAATGGATACTTAGCAAGATTCAGATATTCTTTGCTTTCTCCGTACTCCCATTTCTTTTATACAAGATTGTATTATGCTACAATTGTATTATACTACAATTAGCAGTTATATGTTATCTTTTGTTTGAAAGAACATTACAGATCAGTCATGATAGTCAATGAGGTACAACTTTTGGTGTTTTTTCATAAGAGCAGATGTCAAAAACAGTATTTCTTTTTATCATATTGTCATTTGCCAAGCCTTTAAAGGTAAACCTGTTACACAGCTTCCCTATTTGGATGTTGGGCTTTGCTTCTCTGGTGCTTTATAACTGACCTAGCAAATATCAAATACCTCAATGTTACTCTGATAGTAGTTAACTTACACAGAGTGGTTAACTTACACAGAGTGGATTTTCTAAAAAAGGCCTATTCCATTTCCTCTTGTGACCTCCCTTCATGTCATTCAAAAAGCTTTCTGGAACCACAGTTGGTTCAATATTTTTATTTCTCTCAGGTCTATAAATAATGGCACACTTTTTTGTTCTTTTTTTAATCTTATCACCTCTCATAAGATGCATGCTTTATTGATGGAACCCCATCCAGTCTTTAAGAAGCCAAGTTTATTAATTCTTTGTCATTCTTCTAAGAAGGTAAAACCTATTTTTTAAATTCATCTAATTTAAAGTAGCAGCTTTAAACTTAACATAGCACCTTTAAAAAGAAAAAAAAACTATCCAAATTAGAAAAATAAGTCAGTTTCCTTATTTTACAAAGTTCAAACAGTTATAGATCTCTATTTTGAAATCAAGTCCCTGAAATTAAATCTATTTACCTGGCTATTACTTGTCCACAGTACAAGTTTTTCTTTTCCAAAGTTGACTTCTAAGGAGTGTAATTTCCCCATTATTATAATGGTTGTATTATCCTGGGGCCATTGTGATGTTTTCAAATGTCTCCAACATGCAAAGTCAATGAGAGAAACAGGATTGTTTAGCAATTGTGTGGTTTGATTAATGATCATGCTGATTCATTCAAGGTCTGTGACCAAAAAAGTAAAAAAAAAAAACCACTGGGTATGATTCTCTTTGCAAACACATCACTTATGGAAGCTCCATTCCAGTGGTGGGTTTCAAAAAATTTTTGAACCTATTCTGTAGCTGTGGCCTGTTTTGGTGGGAGTGGCTTGCAGTTATGTGACTGAGTGGGAGTGGCTTGGCAGTCATGTGACTGGGTGGGAGTGGCCAAGTCGATGTCACTGAATTCTTTGCCCCAAAGAATGACTTACAAAAAGAAAATATTTAAAAAAGGAATTTATTATTTTGTGCACTTACTACTTAATAGAATAAAATAAGTACACAAAACAATAAAACAGCTACTCACAGAGGAAATATGGCTGGCCTTGCCGGTCTTCACATTACTGACCACCTTACAACACACACCCTCCCAGGCCCTCTGGCTCTTCCCTCTTCTTGATTCACTCGAAGTTTTAAAAAACTCACAACCTGTGTACATACAAGACATGTTTTTAAACCCACAGCTTGTGCAGAGCACACACACTTCCAGCCCCTCTGCTCTTCCTGGATTCACTCAGACTTTTAAAAGAGTGGAAGAGTGTATACGTAGCACAGGCTGTGATTATAAAAACTCCTTGGGTGTGCACAGGCTGTGATTTTCAAAATGTCTGAGTGAATCCAGGAAGAGGGAAGAGGCAGAGGGCTGGAACCATGTGTTCCTATAGTATCTTCCAGCCTCTCTGCCTCTTCCCTCTTCCTGGATTCACTCAGACATTTTTAAAAGCCACAACCTGTGCACATGCACACACTATTCTAGCAGCCCCTCTGCCTCTTCCCTCTTTCCCCACATCTCTCCCCCCCCAGCCAGTCACCAGTTCTTTCTTCTTCTGGTGGTTCTTCTGAGAACTTTTTGACAGCATAGTGCGGATGGGCAGGGCAAGTGAAAGAGTGAAGGAGGGGAGGGAGCGTTCTGGTATGGAGCCTCCTGACCAATGGGTACAGGAAGGCACGCATAAATTCACCATCCGTATGGCCATACCGGTCCGTACCGTTGAAACCCACCCATGCTCCAGTTCCAGTTTGCATCATAAGTCAAGGACTTCCATAGTTTATATTGATACCAGACATTATGGCATCTCCAGTTATCTTGACCACCAGGAGCCCACATTACCAGTTTCATCTTTATTGGGAATCCTCAGATGTTGGCAGCCAGAGGTTATTCAATAGGGTTCATGGGATTCTATTGGGGAATTGAATTTGGGAGACCTCACACTTTAAATGATTATATACGTGCATTAAGGTTAAAAACTATCCAGGTCATGGTGCTCAGCAGTTGCAGGAAGGAATGGTATATAGAATCATCTTCTCTTAAGATACAGTTGATTTATTTGTGTCATGCCCCTATGTATGGATTTTACATGCTTTTAATACATGTACCATCAAGGAGTAGAATGGGATTCCGATTCTACCTCTAATTATTTGCTTTCCTGACTGTTAATTTGGATCATCTCTTTTTTTCACAATAATAATGACAACTTTTGCAAGATATTCTACAACAGCGACTTTTTTCTTATTAGGCCCTTTTATAATCTACTGGCTGATAAATTCTATCAAAATTTAATCTATGACAATGGTAGTCCCTTTTCTCTTTTTGAGAGAACAGTGGTAGACTCCTTAGGGTTGGTAGTTCCTAACTTTCTTTGACTGATAAATGAGTATGGACTCTGTGTCCTATGTCTGATGGTTTTCTCAGCAGCATCTCCTCTTCTCTTTTTTCAAGGTTACCCATGCACTCCATTACGGGAAATTTGGGGTGAAGCATATTTCACACTTGTGGCATTGGAGGGGCTGCCTACTGGATATGTAGAAAAAATGTCTGGATATTTCAGTGATGTTGAAAACTAGGAGGAGACAACAGTTGCGGTTGAGACTAATAAGACATCTAGATTTTTTCATTGAAGTCGAGAAAGGGACTTCTGAAATAAAAGAAGAAAGTAGTATTAGATAGATAAAAGAAATGCCTCCTTTTCCATGGCTCACAGTTAGAAAGGAGAAAAAATGAAGGGAAGTCCCAGAGATAGAAGGAGGAGGACAATCGTACAGTTATCCATTAGCAGAAGGAGATGGAAAAGAATCACAATACTTGTGAATGTAGAAGGAATAGAAAGAGAAAGAATTGTGGCTGGCTAGATGGGAACTGGCATTTCCCAAAAGGATGGTCAGCCAATCTTACAATCACCTGATTTAAATGCTATGACAAGTTATTTACTGCAAAGCTCAGATGTAAATTTTGATAGTTATCCTAAATAAGAGTGATTATCCCAAGATTTCTCGGTGTGTTTCCAAGGTATTATGTAATTCTACAGTAATCAAAATATGATCCACATAGATCTATATAATCTATATAATAACACCAAAATGTATGAAAGGCAGACAAAATTAAAAACAAACACTATTGATGTTTTAAAAGGAAGAATAATGTAAGAAGTTGAATAGATCCTGAAGATAATCTAGTCCAGGGTGTCAAACGGATTCTTCAAGGTCTGGCTCAGCATTAGAGTTCTCTTTTGCAGGCCGGCGGGGGGGGGGGAGGAGAGAGATAATGGCCGCACCCTGCTGGTCACAATAGGACGTGGGGGAACTGCCTGTTTTCAGACTGAACAGCCTCCTGCAGCACTTTACTGGCCAAAACAGGGCCTGGGGAGGGGCATGTTTCCCCCCACACCTTATTTTTGTCCTCCATGGCCTCCAGAAGCATTGCTGGCCAAAAACAGGACACACAGAGACCCTGAGAGGCTCCCACGTGGCCTGTTTTCGCCCTCCATGACCTCCAGCAGCACTCTGCCAAAACCAGGATGGAGCCTCCACATATCCCGTTTGGCTGCTGAGTGTTGCAGAAGGCCATGGAGGGCGAAAATGGGCTGCATGGAGGACGCACATGGCCTATTTTGGCTAGCAGAGCACCACGGGCTGGTCCTTTGATATTTCCAGGCCAGCCTTGCAGGCCAAATTTAAGCACCCCACAGGCCAGATCCGGCTCACGGGCCTTGAGTTTGACACCTCTGACTTAGTCCAACATTCTATCAAGTGCAGGCATCAATAACAGATAGCTATCCAATTTCTTTTCAAATGCTCCAGCACAGGAGAGTCCACACCTTCCAAGGCATTCTATTTCACTGTTGAACACCCCCTTGACATTAGGAAATATGACTGGATGTAATTTAAACTCATTATGCCTTGTCATGTCTTCTTCAGGCACCTGTGAATAATACTGCTTTTTTTTCTACATGAAGGCCATTCTGAGATAAAAAGGCAAATATCACATTTCTTTTCATCTTCTCTATTATAAACATCTCCAGCCCTATTCTCTTCTTATGTTTTTCCTTCCAGGTTGTTTCTATAATTTTCTGACATTGCACTTGTCTTCCATAATTTCTCAGATTTACAAATCTGAGATATTCTCAAGTTACTAAGAGACAACTGGACTTTCTGGTTTTTCTTTGAAGACGTTTTGCATCTCATCCAAGAAGCTTCTTGGATGAGATGCGAAATGTCTTCAAATAAAAACCAGAAAGTCCAGTTGCCTTTTGAGAAATCACCTTTGTGACAACTGTGACCTGGATGACTGAGAATCTCCATAGACATTAAGAAGTAGGTTGTCTTACTTTGTCAAATGCCTTACTGAAATCCAAGTATACTATGTTCACAGCATTCCGTTGGTCCACTAATTTAGTCACTTTGCTTAGTTATCAGAACAAACAACTATTTTGGAATCAAAATCTGGAAAAAGAATTGTGGAGATTGATAAATGATTAAATAACAGCATGGTAGAAATGACTAAAAAAAAGGCAGACTTGGAAAAAATGGAATTAAGTAAAAAGAAGATAAATGAAAATATTAAAACAGTCACCAGAAGAAAGTATGTAGAATTTTATGAAACAAAAGACAGTATGAAACTAATTTACAGCTTGTACACCTTGCACCTATGTTTAAACTCTGAACATACCATATAAATGGGGATGTCATATTTCTATTGATATGAGAGAAAAATCCAATTTGTCAAATCATCAAAATGCTTGTTATTAGTTGGTTTCATATTTCTGCCCTCTTCCTTCTTTCATAATGATGAAGAGCTGTAGATTTGACAATACATAACTGGATTTATCTTGCTTACATAAAAGTGCTCTTCATTTATAAACAGTTGATGAGCAAGTGATTTTCTATAATTGAGGTAAATCTGGAATCCTGTGTCTAGTTTCTGAAGATGAAAGAGAACTCATCTTGAAAAACCTGCATTATGTGGTGGATTAAAAGAGGATCTCAGAGTATGTGGCTTGCCATGAACTTCTGTAATTAATACCAGCTGCTTGAGACAATGGATTTTAAATAGTGATATCTCCATGCAGTAGATCCACCTAAGCATCCCATCAGCTTTGCTGTTCCTGAGAAGAGCTTCTGTTATATATTTCATTTTGTGAAGCAAAAGGAGGTCCTTTTTCTCTGACGCTGTTTTGCTATATGGAATAATTTTCCCTGTGGAACTATGTTTACACCATCTCTCTTAACATTCTAGAAGTTGCTTAAGACCCTGCTCTTCTATAGAATGTTTGGTGGCTAGTTAATAGTTGCCATATTTTAACTTTAATTTAATTGTACTGTTTATTTTGTCATATATTTTGATTGTGTTTACTTTTTCCATTAGATGCTTAACAAAGTTTGATTTTATTACTTATATTGTAGTCATTTTTAGAGGTTGTATCTTTTTATTGGATTGCTACAAAACTGTTGTGAGACTTGAATGGATGGGTTTATCATAAATAAATAAATAAATAAATAAATAAATAAATAAATAAATAACCTAAATTCTTTTAAGAACAACAGATTACAATTCTAATATAAGCTATAAAACATGGACAGAGGAGATAAGCAATAGGCTTCAGGACCATGTATCATTTTAAATTGCTTTGAAATTTCATTAATTTTGTACAAATTAATGTTCTGGCACATATGCAAGTGTGTTTTTTTTCCAAATTTTCTTTTATAGCATTTTATTTGTCAGTCCCTTTTCAAATCATTGATGTACTGATAACAAACAGGGTTATGTGATTGTCAGTTAAAATAATCATGCGTATTTTTATATTCACCTTTTGCACCTTTTTATTTAGATTTGAACATACTGAAGCAGTCCTATCTTTCGTGCTTCAGTTCCTGTTCTAGCAGAAATATGCTTCATTAACAGTTTCTAGAATGGCTTTCTATTTAAAACATGAAATGTATTTTCTGTATTGATTTATAACCTGCATATTTTCCATGAACTAATTTAAAGCATTTAGTTATTTAATGTTCATTTATTTCTCCTAGCATTCTCCGTCAGAACCCTTCCTAGAAAAAACAGTGCCAGACATGTCTCAGGTTAGTGGACCGAATGCCCAGCTCTTGAAAAGTGATGATTATCTTCCCTCAATTGAGCTACAACCACAGCAAAAGAAAAAGAAAAAGAAAAACAATCATATTGTTGCAGAAGGTCCCAGCAAAGGATTTGGAAAGGAAGGCTTTCCTGGTGGCCTTGACAACCAGGATTCTACTAGAAAAGGCCTAGAAGGCTCCCAGGAAGAAAAAAAGAAAAAGAAGAAACCTAAGGTGAAAAAGGATCCGAAGGATTTGAAGGAACCCAAGGAGAAGAAGGAGCCTAAGGAACCCAAGACACCCAAAAACCCCAAAATCCCCAAAGAGCCAAAGGAGAAGAAAGTAAAACATACTACACCAAAACCCAAGACCAGCAAAAAAGCAAGGTATGGAAGAGAACAAATAGATCCAGTGAAATACTGTTTTGCAAGTTTAACATTAAATGTTTAAATTAGTGAAAAATGTTTTAAGAGTCATTAAAGCCCATTTTAAATTGTTTTATGTTGATTTAAAATTAACTAGCACAAACTAAAATGTTTTTATTGTGTGGTTTCCAAAATATATTGAATTATAGGCTGATTTGGACCCAGATACAGGGCAAAGAAACATAAACCTTAATTTCAATCAGAATTGCAAGTCTGACTTTGAAAGAGGAAGTTAATACAAGGACACTGACTTCACTAAGCTACTGATGAAAGAAATGTCCTTCTGGGTTCAGCTCCATGTGGGGAAAAAGACACTGGAGACATGGAGGCTGCTTGGAAAGATGGTTTATTGTTGGACAGGGCCATATGGCTTGAGCCCTGAACAGAAAAGGTGATCACATGCTTCAATGTTGGTGGAGAAGAAGAGAAGGGCCGAAGGAGGGGCTTGCTAGGCTTTTTATAACCTGTTTAGTCCCACCTCTCTGTTTCCTGTTCCTGTGTAAGAAATGTATTCTGATTGGTTGTCAGACTCCCATGGGGCCATGCAGGGGCTACTCTCTAGGCTGTGTTTTGAATCCAGGTATGGATGAGTTCTCAGATGCCATGTGGCCAGTTCAGTAAAGGGCCAATATTATCATGCTTTCCTGCTGTAGCTGCTGGTGAAGTCTTTATTATGTAAAGTGGACTAGCTTGGCCTGTTAATGGCCCATTAACAGTGGGGATAGGCAGGAAGCTCTACAGGCAACTATTCTGTCTTTTAAACATGTTTCTTTCTTTTCACATCCAGAGAAATATTCTGCCTTTTCAATATTTCCTAGGATATTTCATTTTTCAGGGAGAGGGCTGGATGATAACTTCCCACACTACCCATTCACTTTCTCTTAACTTGTTCTTAAGAATTGGTTCCTCTGTCATTATAGTACTATTTGGAGGTAGTGTGTCTGTGTGGGGGTGAGACAGGATATATTTGTACTTTTTTATAATCAAATTTTCTGCTCTTGAAACAACATTGTAAATATAACTGGAACTCTGAATAACCTCATAAAGTATTTTTAAGTTTTTCGTGAGATAGGATCTTATTGCAGTTTTCTAAATTATCTTTATGACAATCACAAGAATTCTAAAGAAATGTATTATACCAGGGGAGCAGATTTTTTTCAGGAATATTCATGTGTGACAAGATTGTCCCTAAATAGAAAACATTTAGTTTTGTGTTGCTAGCCTATGTCTCATTTCATCACCAGTATCCCAGAAGAATAGATCTTTGTATTTATTAATTGTTATTGTTTTGTTTTTAAATATAATAAATATAATAAATAAGGCACTTGAAAGATGGTTGCATGACATGGGTTTTCAGGAATAATGAAACCTGTTTTGGATACATTTATCGATCTTTGTTTCTTTTATTTTCAGCCATCTTTTATTTCTGCCCTTTAGCTGCATAACTATTTTATCATGTAAATCTATAATTTAAGGAACTTTTGTTAATTTTATGTGTTTTGTGGAACAGAACCTAACATATTTTTTTAGAAAAGCTTAGAACTATTAGTATGCAAACAAGGTTAGGTTAAGCAAATTAAGTATGAGATTTTTTCCTATACATTGCATGTTCATATTTTTAAGGTTGAAGTCATTCAACTGAGTTTAAATGCAGGCAATCTTTAAAACCTGTAGAAAAAATGGTACTCATATATATTAAGGAGTTTCAAGAAATGATAAATCTGTCCAACAATATTCACAATTAAATCAAGTGGATCAATAAGCCAAATGATTAATCTGTCAAACAAAATATTTTGAATTCTTTAAAGATACTTCATTTATCTTTTTGATGTATTGCTGTGATACAGATAAGAAAAAATATGAAACATATGATTGCTGTATGCAGCAAAAAGTACATTGTGGTTATAGTATAATAATGGATGTTATAGTTATTTTGTGTGTTCTGAATAACAGATATGAAGCAATACTATAAGTCTAGCACAGATTTGCAAAGATATATCCTAAAAGATAGCAGATAACTTACATAAGTTTCTCTAGCTACTTTTTAGTCCCTGAGGCTCATTTTGTTGGGTTATCAAGCCTTTTAATTATAGTTAGATTTTATATATTGGGGAAATGATAAGTTTTGGTCTAGGTCAGGGGTCAGCAAACTGTGGCTCTGGAGCCGCATGTAGCTCTTTCCTCCCTCTGCTGCGGCACCATCACTGGTCGGCACCCCAATTTTGAGAGGAGCTTCTGGTGGGGGCGGGGGAGAAGCACAGTGCGCCAGGAGAAGACTATGGCAAGGGGAGGGTTTTCCAGTTGTCTTCACAATTGATAGGGCTTTCAGTTATGACAGGTAGAGGAAAAAGTACACCTAGGAGGAAGCCCTGGTGGGGGAACTGTACTTCCAGTCAGCTCCAGAATTGAACAGGGGGCTTCCCAGTGTTTTCTTTTCTGTGGGAAACGGGTCCAAATGGCTTTTTTAGTGTTTAAGTTTGCCAACCCCTGGTTTAGGTGAATTAAAGTAGCCACAATTTCTCAGTGATTAATATCACACTTGTCAAACCCAGCAGGAGTTTGACCCAACAAACACACTTGATAAAGGTGAAAGTCTTCACTTTGCTTACATCTTGAATGTTTCTTTTTAAATTCAGTGTGGTGATATACAGAGGCCAAATGTGGTGATACACAGAGGCCAAAACCTACCATTATCCTAATACACATGAACCTGACTATATAATATACTTTTACATTGGTCTTTCTGTATCATGTGCACCATTTTCCACTCCCAAGTTCAAGCTAGTTTTAGGAAAGAACACTGTATAGAATAGGTGATCAGAAGATTTAAGTGCTGTTCCTATATTGCATGAAAGTTAATCCACAGCATATGTCTATAGCATTAAGCAGAATCTAGTGTAATCATTACAGAAGGAGGAATTAAATGTTCCTGACCTGAGTGCTGCTGTGTATATCATGAATGCTATCCGCCTGGTTTTTAAAGTCCTTACATAAAAACTCTATAACTAGGCATACAGTTTATAGGTTGGGCCTGGGGCCTGTATGAATTAGAAGCTGAGATAGTGTTGAAACATAAGTTTGTACGTTTAGATTTAAGCACATATCTCATAAAAATATTAACATTAATTTTTATTATTAATGATATCACGTTGCTTAGCAACTTTTAAATTCCACAGTACATCAACTTTGCTTCATAAATTTGACTAATATTTGATTGTCTTCATTTCTTAAACATTTGGTAACATACGTTTTATTTTTTGTTAATTTCCTATTGCTATACCTTAAGGAAGAGCTAATTGGACATAATTTTTAAAGTTAACTTTGAATAAGTTAGCTGTTTTAAAATTAAAAATATGATAGTGAGAAGACATGTTTAGTAATAAGTGTATGCATTACACAATAACGTTTTTCAAGTCCCTGATATCTCTGTATATATGTATATATAGGCATGCAGCGAAGAGCCCATGGGATTTCTTACTACTCCATCCTCCCAGTGAACTTCCAAACAGATTGACTTTATTTATTACAAATTATTTTATGCTACTTCAATCATCTGACTGGCTTAGTATACTACATATAACACAACAATAATTCAATAGTTTATCCACATTATAAAAGTAAAATAAACACTTTCAATATAACTAATGTAATAAAAATAATAAAACATAATATCAAATTTATTTTTCAAGTATATCTTCCATCCTTGGCTCAGTTCCAAAACACACATTTAAAGAGCCAAACTTTTAAAAATATCATGAACATTAAAACTGAGGGTATAATTCTTTTATTTGATGGGAAGACATTGCACACAAGAGGTTATGCAGAGAATGCTTGCTTCCAAGTGTCCTTTTTTCATGCTTCATGAGATATGGGGATTGTCAGCAAGTATGCTTTCAGGTAAGTGTTGGACATACAGATTCTATTTAGGACAAGCAATCTTGCTTGATACAACTAGCTTTCTTGCTGTTCTGTGCAGGGGAACAAGTTTGTGGGGCTAAAAAAAAAGTTCAATCAATCCCAAATCCTACAAACTTGTTTCCCTGCACACAACATGACGGGGAAACGCAACAGACCTGAAAATCAGGTTGGCAAAGAAATGCTTTGGGGAAGTGAGGGCATCTAGGTGCCAGGTGCTGAAATGGGCCTTTCCCTCTCCAGCAGCTGTCCAGGTCTACTTGAGGGAAGGCTGGCATCTACTGGCACTTAAACATGCAGCATTCCACTCTGGCTGGGAAGTGGCAATTGGCATGGGCGCTACAGGCAGGATGCCGGCTTGTTTCAGCATCTTCCCCCAACTCTTTGGTGTTCTACCGGTGCTTTAGCCCTGGGCTGCCGCTTTATGCGCAGGTCCTGCCACCTGAGAAAGTTTTTATTTGATTTCTGAATTTTGCATAAGAAAAGGGGTCTTATACATGGGGGCAGATACATGGAAAAATACGGTAAATCGTAACATCTCTTCAAGACTTGGCATCCAGGAATGAGTTAACTCCAGCTGTCATCCAATCGGACTGAGTCTGTAAGCTGTGATGACACACTTCTTCTGGTAACTCCTCCCAGCTTTTTAATGAAGGTGTTGCTGCAGACTGACCTTTGATGGTGAAGAAATGTCTCCTCTCGGGCCCAGGACCGGACACCTATCACAGTGGAGCTGGATGCTATCTCCACCGCCCAGAGAATGGGCGTTTCATGTAAGACCTATGCCCATTCTTCATAGTGGTGGAGATAGCATCCAGGAATAGGACATATCAAAGCCTGGTTTGTCCTTACGGGTGGACCATAGTCCAGTCCGAAATCCCACGAATTGTGTGTGCTCTTTGCAGAACTGCCTGCCAAAGGCCGCCTCAGCTGAAGCGAAGCTGTCTAACTTGTAATGGCGGATAAAAGTGGACAGAGTGGCCCAGGTGGCGGCTTGACAGATCTCTTCAATCGAGGCCTGCGTTGCCCATGCTGCAGTTGTTGCTGCACTCCTGAAAGAGTGACCGGTAATATGTCTTAGCGATGGTGATGCTTGTAACTCATAGGTTTTTGCAATGCAGGCCCTGATCCAATGACCCAGAGAAGATGGGGTCACCTTGTTGTCCATCATGGCTGGTTGAAAGGAGACAAGTAAAGATTCTGTGCGTCTTAAAAAAGAGGTCCTCCCGATGTAAAAGTGGAGGGCCTTCCGCACATCTAGCATGTGCCACTTCCACTCCAGATGATGGACTGGTTCAGGGCAGAAGTTTGGCAGCACAAGCTCTTGGACTCTGTAGAATCATGTATTTACCTTCGGGACAGAGGATGGGTCAGCCGCAGCACCACCCTGCTCTGAAACCCGCCTGGCCGATGTGATGGCCACCAGGAACGCCACCTTAAAAGTAAGATAGCATAGGCAGGAATTCAGTATCTTGGTCAAGTCTCAAGTGGGATATCTGTGCATTACCGGGGTTTTAAGTTGGTAGCACCCCTTAAGAACTGTTGAATCAAAGGATGATGGGCCAGAGATTCCAGTGATTCACACATGAAAACTGAAGACCTGCCTCCTGATAGTATTAGGAGACAGACCGCTATCTAGTCCTTCCTGGAGGAAGTCCAGGAGTTAAGGAATGGAAGCTTCTGTGGGGACGAGATCCTTACTTCAGCACCAATGGCAAAAAACTCTCCAGGTGGTGTCGTATATGTAGTTGGTCGAGGACTGTCATGTTGCCTGTATTGTCTTGATGACTCTGGTGGACAGATTGTCCTCGCTCAGGACCTTCCGCTCAATTACTGAGGTGGTCCAGGGGTTCATTGAGGGTCCGGGTGAATTAGAGATCCCTGGCTGAGAGAAAGTTTGGTTGGAGGGATCCTCCATGGTGGAGTCACTGAAAAGCTCACCAGATCTGTGAACAAAGGCCTTCTGGGCCAGTTGGGTGCCAGGAGCAGGAGCTCCTCTTCCTTCTCCAGCATCTTCCTGAAGACCCCCGGGATGAGTAGAAGAGGAGGGAAGGTATACAGTCGTCTTGGAGGTCATGGACTGCCCCTAAGACTAGGTATCTGGCATAGAACCTGGCCACCCCTGACTGTTGTCCGGGGTGGCAAAGATATCTACTACTGGCAGGCTGAACTGTTCTATTAATTCCCTGAAGGTGCAAGCTCCACTCCATGTGATCGACTGGAGCTCGGCTGAGCCAGTCTGCCTGTACATTTGCCATTCCCGAGATGTGTTCCACCCTTATGGACAGAAGGTGTGCCTCAACCAGAGGCCTAGCTGTTCTGCCTTAAGAATGAGGGACCAGGTTCCACCCTGATGGTTGATACGTGCCTTTGCGGCCGTCCTTGTGAGGATCAGAATGTGTCTTTTCACCACATAGTCCTGGAAATGAATGAGAGCCAGATGCATTGCCCGCAGTTTGAGCCAATTTATGTTGTGGCTCCAGTCCGTCTGGGACTATTGACTCAGCGCCATCTTTGATTGTAGGTGTGCTTCCCAACCAAAGAGGCTGGCATGTTGTCAATGTCAGGTGTTCCGACTCCCTGAACTGACAACCCCTGGAGATGTCTGGGGACAACCACCACCCCAGGGACCTGATTATCTCTGCTGGTACCTGTACTTTGTCTGACGAGCAGCTCCTGCTGGCCCTCTAATGTGGTAGGAAATACCAATGGAGATATCTGCTGTGGAGCCGAGCCCACGGGACAATTGAGAAACAGGACACCATCTTTCCCAGCAACTGGGAGAGCTACATCAGCAGTACCTGACATTCTCTCCTTATTCAGTCTGCCAATCTCTGCAGACTGGACTGATGTTCCTGGGAGAGGTTAATCATGCCCTCTGTGGTGTCTTTGATTGCCCCCAGATGGAGCAGGCAAGTAGTCGGGGAGAGGTGACTCTTGGCGAAGTTTATGGAAAACCCGTGGTCCTGGAGGACTTGAAGCGTAAGCTCCAGGTTTCCTTCCACCTGTCCTTCTGATCTGGATTGAAGAAGGATGTCATTCAGATAGCAATGCATCCTGACCGGCCTGCTGTGGAAATGCCCCGCTAGTGCTGCAAGCAGCTTGGTGAACACTTTGGGAGCCGATGAAAGGCCGAAGGGTAGAGCTTTGTATTGGAAATGTTTCCCCGCATAGAAGAAGTGGAGAAACTGCCTGTGGGTAGGGAGGATGGGCACGTGTAGGTATGCCTCTGTGAGGTCCACCAACATGAGGAAGTCGCCCCTTATGGTCTCCAGGATGGTCTGAAGCGAGTGCATCTTAAACCGTCGGTAGACAATGTGATGGTTCAGATACTTGAGGTCTAGAATTGCCCTCCAACACCCCCCCCTCCTGAGGACTTTGAAATGATGAAAAGGAGGGAGTAGAAACCCCGACACTGTTGCTCCTCTGGAACCGGCGGGATCGCCTGAATTTCCAGTAGATGTTGGATTGCTGTTTCTATGAAGAGCTGCTTTTCCTGGTCCTGTGATACAGGACACCTGATGAAAAACCTCAGGGTGGTGGTGGTGGAGAGGAACTCAAGGTAGAGGTTGGATTTGACCATCTCCTGACCCAGACATCCATGGTTATCTCCTCCCATTGGTTGGTGAAGAATGCCAATCAGCGCCCAATGAGAAGGTTGGTTAGGCAGTCACTTCTGATGCCGAAAGGTGTGACCTTCCCCACCTCCGGAGTATCTCTTAGTTGGAAAGCATGGACCATTTCTACCTGCCCTGTCTTGCTGATGTCCCTGAGGGAATTGTCTCTGCTGACAAGGGAGGTTGAATCCCCTGTCCAATCCTGGAAAGGGAGAGCAACAAAAATGAGGAGGACCAGCCTCAGGACATCGATAAAGGGATGGCAGAATTTTGCGCTTGTCCTGGGACTTGACCAGGAGAGACTCTAGGGAATCCCCAAACAATTTAACCCCTGAGAAGGGGGCGGAGGCAAATCTCCACTTATGTCTGGCATCAGCTTCCCATTGGTGGAGCCAAAGGAGGCATCTGGTCACTATATGTGAGGCAATGGATTTGGTGACCCTTCACTAATATCTGTTTTGGTCTCTTGTCCTCTGAGAACCTGCCATGACAGATGATGCTGACAAGGCCATCACAGGGACATCAACTATGGGAACCTCCAGGGCCCTGGATAGACCAGGGCCTATGTTACATAGACATTTGTCATGGCTGTTGGGAAAGGGTCCCGACGCAGGGGATATCCACTGCCATTGGACTACATCTAGGAATAACCTGAGAGATAGAACCACCTCTCTCTCTACGGCAGGTTCAGAGAAGAGAGGAATTGCCTGATCTCTTGAGCTGGGCGTTTCTGTCTCCTGCCCTGATTGACTGGCCCCAATGTTAGCAACTTTCTTGGTCTTGAACAGAATGAACCTAAATAGGGAAGGCCGGAACAAATCCACAAAGGCAGGTTGATCGGGAATTAAGCCCTCATCATCTGATAGTTCTGAGTCCCTGAGTGCCTCTTTTAATAGACATTTTTTAATAGACATTTTATTAGGATTTATAGGCCGCCCTTTTCCCTGAGGGGACTCAGGGCGGCTTACAATCATAGGGAAGGGGGTGCAATACCAAAAACAAACAATATGTGAGCAAAATTAAATTAATAAAACACAACTTGCATTCAACAGTCAACATTCGGGCGGGTAAATTGAGAACCTATCCCCAGGCCTGATGGGATAGCCAGGTCTTTAGGGCCGTGCGGAAGGTCTGGATGGTGGTGAGGGTGCGAATCTCAACGGGGAGGTCGTTCCACAGGGTCGGAGCTGCAACAGAGAAGGCTCTCCTCCGTGTAGTCGCCAGTCGACATTGACTGGCAGATGGAATTCGGAGGAGGCCCAGTCTGTGCGATCTAATCGGTCGGAGGGAGGTAATCGGCAGAAGGCGGTCTCTCAAGTACCCAGATCCACTACCACGGAGTGCTTTGAAGGTGGTCATCAATACCCTGAAGCGCACCCGGAGATCAACAGGTAGCCAGTGCAGCTCGCGGAGGATGGGTGTTATGTGGGCGAATCGCGGTGCGCCCACTATCACTCGCGCGGCCGCATTCTGAACTAACTGCAGTCGCCGGATGCACTTCAAGGGCAACCCCATGTAGAGCACATTGCAGTATTCCAGCCTAGAGATCACAAGGGCTCGAGTGACTGTTGCGAGAGCCTCCCGGTTCAGGTAGGGCCGTAACTGATGGACCAGGCGAACCTGGGCAAATGCCCCCCTGGTCACAGCCGACAAATGGTGGTCAAAAGTCAGCTGTGGGTCCAGGAGGACTCCTAAGTTACGGACCCTATCTGAGGGGTATAAAATTTGACCCCCCAGCCTGAGTGTTGGAATATTGGCCAAATTGTTGGGAGGGAAACACAACAGCCACTCGGTCTTGTCCGGGTTGAGTACCAGTTTGTTAGCGCTCATCCAGTTCTTTCTGTTTTAATACATTTTATTTATTTCATTTTCATTTTCATTTTATACAATCACTTATATACTGTGCGTAAAAAAAAAGAGAAAAAAAAAACCCAACATGACACTTCATTCCCCCATACACCCTCTCTTCTCCCCCTCCAACTTTCATTTCACCCCTCCAGCATTCCCCTCTTCTACTTCCCTTCCCCCTCAGACATCTCCCCCTCCCTCCATCTCACCCTCCTTACATTCCCTCTCACTCCCTCTTTACTTCTCCCTCCTCTTTCCCTCTTCTCCTCGCTTTGGTGTATCCATACATTTCAGTTTTTTTTTTTTTTTTTTTTTTTTTAAAAAAAAGGAGAAAAAGAAAAAAAGAAAAAAGAAAAACGAGCCGCAGTATACAAGTGAATTCTTATTGTTCTAAGAATTGAAACTGTAATTCCACCCTCCCCCCTCCCCCCCTATAATCCCCCCTCCCTAACCCCCTTACGGCTTCGCAGGTCCCATACCCGGCATGATTCTTTAACAAGCATTTGAGTATAATAAGGCCAGCTAACTTTAAAATTAAAAAAATAAAATAAAAGTAAAGCCAAAGAAAAAAAAAGAGAATAGTAAAAAATACAAAATAAAAAAACACACACACACACACAAAAAGAAAGGAGAAACAAGAAGGGTCAATAAACCCACTACGTTAACACAGCTTCCCATTATCTGTAAATCTTAAACAATGTAGCTCATTCCAAATTTCGGTTATTTTACTACTTGCAGGGTTTCAAACTGTATTAGAGCCAGGTAAGTTGATCAATTAGGATTCCCCAACTAAAAGTCTCATTGCTTTGTCTATCTATTCAGACCTTTAATTTATCTCTTTTTTATCCGAATATCCAAACCTTTCTATAAAACCATTAAACTCAAGTACTTCTTTCATTTTTCATTTCCAACACCTCCCTTTCTATCCTTACCCACCTCCACATGTAAATTTTTTTACCTTCCACCCTGCCTTTATCCATATCCACATATATATTTTATCCGCATCCATTGCTCCTCCCATATTTACTCCACTTTCCTGAAGACTCTCCGACCAATCTTTCTTGACCTTATATTGAAATAGCAACTCAAACAAACATCAGCTTGCATTCTAGCCCCAGGTAATCTAATTAAGCTTTCGCTACCCTTCCCTCTCCCACGCGCCTCCCAACTCCGTCCCAGACCACAACTCAAAAAGATCGCAATCTCCGCTCTCCTCGCCTAGGAAAATAATTCATGCGCAATTTGAGTTAGAGTTCAGACAAATCTTATATACAATATGTGTCCACAATCAGCAACGCTTCTTTCAGTCTCCATGTCTCATCATCGATATACAACTTTTCCATTTTATCCCAGACGGAAATCATAAAGCTTTAAGAACATCGCTAAGTCTTTATTCTTTAGTCTTCTGCCCTTCCGGAAGAGGAAAGCAACACCCTCCGCCTTGTAGCCACGTGTCTCGCTGTTTGTCTTCTCCTTCTCCTTGTCTCTCTCCAGGTCCGGATGAATCAGGAAGTCCCGCCTTCAGGGTCTCGTAGTAAAATTCTCGGGCTTCACAGACAGAATTAATGCGGTGTTTTTGGTTGCCAAATGTAACTGTAATACCAGCTGGGACTTCCCATTTGTATGGAATCTGAGAATTTCTGAGTTCTTCGGTTAAGAAAGCGTACTCTCTCCTTGTTCTTAATATTTGAGATGGTATCTCTTTAAAAACAATCAAGTCCTGTCCATCAATTCTCAACCTCTTGCTGTAAAGCCTCTGTATTATCTCATTTCTGGATTCCCTTGTGGTAAAGTATATAATTATGTCCCTCGGAAGCTGTCGCTGTTTTGCTACCCACGAATTCTGGCGGTAAATTCTTTGAATCTGCCAATCAAAGTTAAATCCCGGACTTCCCACCAAGCGGCTGAAAGCCTCAAAGAAGATCTGTTTCAAATTCTCCTGTTGGTTTTCACGCAATCCTCTAACTCTTATTGCAAAGGCAGTCTTATTATAATTTATCATGACAAGTTGTTTTTGAGCATTTTCAATTTCCTGTTGTAACGTTTGAATTTTGGATATCAAATTAAGATTAGTTTCTTCCAAAAGTTCCAATTTGTCCTCCGTTTCAGCAATATAATCTGTCATGACTGTCATTACTCCGATCATATCCTTCTTTGCCTGAGCAATTTTAGCATCAAATTGATCATATAAATCCGATATCAGTTGATTAATTTCCTGTCTGAAATCATTAAGCGTTTTGAGAAGAAATTCTTGTGTTAACAAATCTCCCGTGGAGGGTGTAGGAGGCAAGGGTAGCGGCTTCATAGCAGTTTTTGGAAATATGTTATTAAGGAAGCGCTTCTGTTTAGATTTGGGAGCCATTCCAGAGTAAAAATAAAAGACAAGCAATCAAGCGAGCCAAAAATCAAAGTCTCTGCTCCCCTCAGTTAATCTTTTAGCAATTAGTACGGAGAAGCCTTCAGGAGGGTAGGGCTGACTAAGTACGTCACATCAAACACAAAAGCTACGAGATCGCCATCTTGTGACGCAGCTAAAAAGAAAGGGAGCCTTTTGCGAAATTGAAGCTGGTATTTAGATAGTAATAGAAGAAATTCCTCAGGAATGGTCCCCGCCCGGATTGACTTTTAAATAGCTTAGCTTTGTCCTGGGGGGGGGGCAATCTGCCTGGGGCTGCAAAAAAGGCAGCGCGGAAAACTGGCCGGAGTAAAGGCTCAGCTAATGTTGAACCTCTTCTCCATTCACAGCAAAAAAAAGCTATGAATTACAAAGAGATCCTAACGACTGACCTTCTCCCTGCCCCTTTCTGCCAGAAAGGGGAGATTTCTATAGATCTTATAAGATATACGAACCAGAATCCTGACAGGAGCTTCGTTGAGCTCCCGACGGCGGCAGGCTCCTCCCCCCGAA
This sequence comes from Thamnophis elegans, assembly GCF_009769535.1. Classification (NCBI taxonomy): domain Eukaryota; kingdom Metazoa; phylum Chordata; class Lepidosauria; order Squamata; family Natricidae; genus Thamnophis; species Thamnophis elegans. Next base: position 42,055,825 of record NC_045548.1, read on the forward strand.
GCCCGCGCTCATCCAGTTCTTAACGGCCTCAAGACCCTGGTTCATCACATCCACCGCTTCATTGAGTTGGCACGGGGCGGACAGATACAGCTGCGTATCGTCCGCGTATTGGTGGTATCTTATCCCGTGCCTCCGAATGATCTCGCCCAGCGGTTTCATGTATATGTTGAATAATAGGGGATAAGACCGAACCCTGCGGCACCCCATATGTTAGGGGCCTCAGGGACGATCTCTGCCCCCCGACCAACACCGACTGCGACCTGTCCGAGAGGTAGGAGGAGAACCACTGCAAGACAATGCCTCCCACCCCCACCTCCCGCAGTCATCGCAGAAGGATACCATGGTCGATGGTATCGAAAGCCGCTGAGAGGTCAAGGAGAACCAGGATGGACGCATGGCCTCCATCTCTGGCCCTCCAGAGATCATCGGTCAATGCGACCAAAGCGGTTTCTGTGCTGTAACCAGGTCTGAAGCCGGACTGGAAGGGGTCAAGATAACTGGGATAACTGTGACTGGGAGACACAGAAGGAAAATGTTCTAGAGGGGGCATAAAACCTTCAGGCTCCCAGCGCTCCCTATGAGCCTGGGGCCTATGTCTGTTTGAGGCCTATCTGGTTGATCTTTGCTGCAGTCCTGCAGCAATTCCTTGCCTGAAGGCTTTGGAGATAATAGCTGCCATGTCAGGAGGGGGTAGAGCCACTTCTGGCTCTTGAGGATGGAGGCCTGTAGTCGTAAGAGAAAGGTTGCTTCTGCATTGGACGTTCTAAGTCTCACTGGCTGCTCTCTGGTTGAAAGGGATCTGCTGTCTGTAGGAGAGATACAAAAACTCCCTCCTTCTGGGGGATAATTGGAGACAGAAGGGGAAGGGGGGTCCTCCTCGCTGTCCAGAGACCTTGTGGCCTGCTGTGGACTGTCACTTGTGCGAAGCTGCAATGTGAAAGGGTGGGAGCTGACTTGCCCTGTGGATCGTGGTTTATGGGCTCTCCTGGCTGCCTCCCTCTGGGTTTTGGCGAATTCGCGATCCAAGGCCCTCTGGCGCTGGGCACTCTGCTCACTCTGTAGCCTTGGAGGCCTTCTTAGAGTGCCCCCGCAACCTGGACCCTGAGGCTTGTCTTCTTTTGGCAGGCTTCAATCCCAAGGTTCCTGCCGCGTCCTCTCTATGAGGGGAGGGCAGCTGAGGGGCTTCTGTCACTCAGGCTAAACTTTCAGGAATGGCCTCCATCATCTTGCTCTACCACATGGCAATTACTTCTAATGCCGGCCTCATTCTTTTGGCCCTAAACAGTGGAGATATGGGCAGTGATTCCTGTTAAGGAAGGCAAAGGCCTAATTGGGCTCCACATGGCGTTAAACAGAACCCCTGGTGTTCACCTTGTCTTTGCACCTCTTTAAAATGGCGCCCGGGCAGCTCCTCATCATGGTGGGGCTTCAAAATGGCGCCTGAATGTTGGAATTGCTGTTTGAGGCCTGGGCTGCTGGTGTGGTGTGTCAGAATTGCTCTGTGAGGCCTGGGCTGGCGCCATGGAGCAAAAACTTTTGACAGTTCCCTTGTCAAGCTGCAGAACTGCTTGAGGTGATCGCAGTCTGTACAAGGCTAGGGTCAGCGTTCTGGAGCAATGCTCGTGGGCGCTGCCCTATATTGGCTGTTGGAACTAGGCTGACTTGCCATCTGATGGTCTTCAGCAGGATCCAGCAGAAGCCCCTTCCTCTGGGACCAGAGGCTGTTCTACCTGCTCTTGATGGGAGCCTGCGTCCAAGAAAAATCTTTTCTTGACTTGTTTTGATGTTGTGGAATATGGGAAGTATGGGAGCAGCCGAGGTGGCGCAGTGGTTAAATGCAGCACTGCAGGCTACTTCAGCTGACTGCAGTTCTGCAGTTCGGCTGTTCAAATCTCACCGGCTCAGGGTTGACTCAGCCTTCCATCCTTCCGAGGTGGGTAAAATGAGGACCCGGATTGTTGGGGGCAATATGCTGACTCTGTAAACCGCTTAGAGAGGGCTGAAAGCCCTATGAAGCGGTATATAAGTCTAACTGCTAACTGCTATTCAGGAATGGAGGAGAACTTAAACACACGTCTTGTCCTAAAATAGATTGAGTCTAAAAGCTGGGAGGAGCTACCAGAGGAAGCATGTCATCACAGCTTGCAGACTCAGTCCGATTGGATGACAGACGGCGTTAACCCATTCCTGGATACTATCTCCACTACTGTGGAGAACCACTGATCAATTCTACAATTCCTCTGGCAATTCTTGACTGACATAGAAAGAAGCATTGTCCTAAAAAAGCAGCTTTGAAAAGCACCTTTGGGACATTGTTCTAAAAGTACATTAACAATATATGATTTATAAGTTAATATGAGACCTTGGTCCATCAGTTGGGATTAAGATGGCAGGCTCCAGGTTCAAGTGTGCAACTATGAGGCTGGTGTACAAGGAGTTGTACATCAGCAGATGCCAGTTTCTTGGAGGAGAGATATATCTGCACCTTATGCAGAAAGCATTTAGCTCTCTTCAAAGAAAAGTGCTGCAGTCAACTTTATTCTCTTGTTGTCGTGCTAGAAGACAGCAAGATGGTTTTTTCCCCTTTTCAGGATAGCAGTACAATATAGGAGTATGGACTTTACTGCATGCCAGAGATAGTTGCTTATTGGCTTACTTGAAACCCTGAACATATTTTATCTGTTTGCTGGTGGAAAAGGTTAACACCTGCTTCCAAAGTAGCCAATCACATCACCACTGAATATTTGGCTCTGGGCTCCTTCCTCCAGAATCAGCCAGCCAATAGACCTTTGTGGGTTATCTTTGTGCTACCAGGATGGAGAGAGGGAAGTATATGAAGTTACCTGTATTGACTGCGTATCTCATTATGTGCCTTCTGCCACTTGAGGAAAATGCTAAGTATATTACTGCACTTGTTAAATTAGTTTAGTAAAATAATCTATGTGACTCACTAGGTATTTAATAAATACTTATACTATATATTATTTCATCCATAACTGCATATACTGATAAACTCAAAGTTGCACAAAATCTTGAAAGCAATTGTATTACCAAAAATTGCCATTAAATTGTGATTTTAAAATAATATATAAAGGCAAAATTATTAAATATTGGGGGAGTAATGTTAATTGTATTTAGCTACTTCATTCAAATTTAAATAAATCAAATTCAATTCATAATCTGCTTTGAGTTGTGATCCTAGTACGTCTAGTACACCACTTGCACAGTGTAGAAGTTGGATTAGGACTGAATTAGGAATAGAAATTTTTTATTTTGGCTAGTTATTCTGTGTCAGAGCAGTCCATGTTGTCATTCAGTGGGATTGCCAAGTATATGACCTTGAGCTCCTGAAGAAAAAGTGAGATATAAATTAACTAATAAATAAATGACCCACATACGGTTGTTGACCTGGACAACTTGTATTTCCCTAATTTATAAAATAGCAGTACTGTCTGTATCTTAATTTTCACATTAAGAGTTAAATTTGAGAAATGTCTGATTAAGTTCTTGCAGTATAGTTTTAGTAAAATGTTTTAAAAATAGCTGATATAAAAATTTGGCAGCATGGCAATTTATTAATGTAACTTTAAGAAGGAACTGAAGGAAACTCCACCTCCATGAGAAAATAACTTATGAATAATAACCAAATGGTTGCAAAACAAAGTCCCAGGGACTGCATATAATAGGAATCAGCCTAGTACTACTAAAACTGTAGATTATAATGCTGATAGATTTTTTTTCATTTATTTACTATGTTCCAATATTTTGATAATTTATTTGCCTGACTTATGAAAGAGGAATAACAATCATATATGATTTTGTATACTACATATAGAACAAGATGCATTGGTTGAGTATATTGGTTGAGTATATGTGCAGTTGTTTATTCATATAAAAATAGAGTTAAAGGACCAGAATAACAAATAGTATTCCAAGAGAAAACAGGACACACAATTTTGAGAGAAAAGCAAAGGAAAAAATGAATTGCTTGGGAAAGCTAGAGGTAATCTTTGATTTGACCACTACTCATAAAGGGACCGTTTAAAGTCATGATGGTACTGAACCAATGGAATAATCACTTCCTAAATTCTGTCCATTGCAGAAGCACCATGTGCTCAAAATTTGGATGCTTTGCAGCCCAATCACACTGATGATTGTAGTAGCACTCCTCCACCACCACCATCCAGCCTATCTTTCTACCTGTCAACCTGCATGAGCTATCCTCACCTTCACTGTTTTTAAGATGTGCCTGTTCTGGCTGTTGGGACTGGCTTTGGGTTGCAGTGTGAAAAAGAGGGGAGTTGAAAGCAGTCCTGCCCCCCTTTTTTCACAATGCAAAGTCAGCTTCCCCTCAGCCTGGCTGCCAAACCGGGCATGCCTCATCAACAGCAAAACAGAAAGATGACAAAGATTTACTGAGGTAGCAGAGCATACAGCAGCAGGTGTCTTGGAGGGCAGGGTATCAGGGCTGTGTTCGGGCTGTGCATTTCTGGGGCTGCTTCCTGCCCTACAAGGCAGAATGCAGAACAGCCAAAAGGGCACGGATGTGTGTATATGTAGGGGGTGATGGATGGGGAATGATGGATACAGTCCTTACCTTACTGAGGTTCAGAGCTAAATATAGTTCCAGCCTTCCAGTTCAAAATATTTTTGTAGATAGAAATGAATTTTAATCTATGTGAGGAATGTTAAAAGAGCATTTATATAAAAATAAGGATAGATTTTATAAAATATTTTACTTAGGTTTTTATTTGTGTTGTAAAAATTATCTTTGTGAACAAGAGACATTTTACACGCTCCCAATATGCTTTTGTATAACCTTTATGGGCTTGTAGAAGACATGAATAAGAAAGGATTCCTGAAAATCCTTCAGCTGTATCTTTTTCCTCAGTCAATTGAATAACTACAAAGGTTCTGCTTGTGCAGCACAAGAATTTGATACTGTCCATATACTATACAAAAATGCAAAATGTTACACCTAAGGTCCATTATACACCTTTGTGGTATAACTCTAGCATTATTTTCTCCAAATATACTGTAATGTATAGTATGGATGAATTAACAATACAGTGCTGTACGAATGCACCAATATCCTGAAAAGGTATCTGGAGAGTGAGATGTAAATATGTCTGTAGTTACAGCGAGAGAGAGACCGAACAAAACTCTCATAAGTAGTTTTGCAAGACTACTTCAGTAGAATTTTATAGGATTTCAAGTAAAGAATGCTGAAATTTTGCAAGGTTTTGGTGCTTATGTGATACATAAACACGCTATTGTAGAGACAGGGAACTTTAACTATCCTAACATCAACTGGAAAACAAACTACAGCAAATGAGAGATTGAAAAGGTTCCTCATCTGCATTCTGACAACTTTAATCTTTCAAAATGTGGAGGAGGGAACTATAGGGTCACTTAATACTTATTAATAGGGATGAAGTGGTTGAGAGAGTCGAAATTGTAGAAAGTTTGGGAGGGAATGATTAAGCCATACTATCATTCACCATAATGCAGGCAAGAGTAACTGAAGAAAGACTAGCGTTCTAGATTTTTTTTATTGAAAATTTTTGAAAACAAAACTTTTACAAATATTTACCTCCCTCCCTCTACCCTCCCCCCCAAACCTCCCCCCCCCCCCGACTTTCCAGAACCAATACAGGGTATAAATCTTTAACAAAGATATTCTAAGATAAACTTTAAAAAAAGTTTCATTTGAGCTTTAACTCCTCTTTGCTAGACTAGCTCTAAGCAGATTATATCATTCCTTGTTTCTTCAGTCATAAACTATCTGGAATTTCTTAGTCCCATATTTATTTTGAGTATAGTCAATCCATCTTCTCCACTCCAGTTTATATCTCTCATTTGAGTGGTCCTTGAGATATGCTGATATTTTAGCCATCTCTGCTAGGTTTGTTACTTTTAATGTCCATTCTTGAATAATAGGCAAATCTTCCTTCTTCCAGTATTGCGCCACCAACAGTCTTGCTGCGGTTATTAAATGCAAAATCAAGTTAGTCTCTATAACTGTACAATCAGTAATTATACGTAACAAGAATAACTGAGGGGTAAACTTTATCCTTTTTTAAAGAACATTTTGCATAATCCATCATATTTTTATCCAAAATGCTTTTACCTTTTCACCATATATGATAGTATGTAGCATCGAGGCAATCACATCTCCAGTATTTAGGTTGTAAATTCGGATACATAGAGGCCAGTTTTTTAGGATCTAAATGCCATCTATAAAACATCTTATAAAAGTTTTCTCTCAAATTTTGGGCTTGTGTAAATTTTACATTTCTTACCCAAATCTTTTCCCATGTATCCAACATTATTGGTTCTTCAAAATTTTGTGCCCACTTTATCATGCAGTCTTTATCTAATTCTGTTTCCGAATCCATTTCTATTAATACATTATATAGTCTCTTTATATGCATTGGACTTTGATCCCTAATTTGTTTTAGTAAATTATCCTCATTTTGCGTAAAACCGATTTTTTTATCTTTTTTCCCTCTGGCCTGTGACTGGCCATACTGAAACCATGTTTGAATTGCCTTTTCCTCTTTTAGTACATTCAAGGGTTTTAATTGTAATACACCTCTTTCTAAGGTGAGAAGCTGTCTGTATGTAATTACATCTTGTTTTTGTACTATATTTATGTTTTCTATTGCGTGTCTAGGAATTGCCCACATGGGTATCTTATCATTTAGTTTGTATTGATATTTTTTCCAGACCCGCAGTAGAACATTCCTTAAAATATGACTTTTAAAATTCTTATCTACCTTTTTGTCATATAGCAGGTAAGCATGCCAGCCATATATCAAATCATGCCCTTCTATATTAAGTATTCTATCGTCTGTTAAGTTAATCCAGTCACTAATTACCGATAAAACTACTGCTTCATAATATAGTTTTAAATTTGGTAATTTCAAACCTCCTCTCTCACGCACATCTTGCATTATTTTTAGTTTTATTCTTGGCTTCTTCCCTGCCCATACAAATTTATTAATGCCCTTTTGCCATTCTAACAAATTTGCATCTTTTTAAAGTATTGGTATCATTTGAAAAGGAAATAAAAATTTAGGTAGAACATTCATTTTCACCGCTGCTATTCTTTCCAACAAAGATAATTGTAATTTTTCCCAATTTTTCATCTTTGTCTGTATGCTGCGCCATAGTGGCTCATAATTGTACTTATATAGTTTCCCATTTGAGGTTGAGATATAGACTCCTAGATATTTAATCTTTTTAACTATTTCACATCCTGTCACTCCTTCTAATTCTTCCCTTTGTTTAATATTCATATTTTTAACTAGCATCTTTGTTTTCCCTAAATTTATTTTAAATCCAGACACTTGGCCATATTGATTAATCATATTCATTAAAACCTTACTAGATTCCTTTGGTTGGGTTAATGTTATAATCAAATCATCCACAAAAGCACGTATTCTATATTCTTGATGCCTAATCTTGATTCCCTGTAAATCATCTGATCCCCGTATTTTATTCAACAATAATTCCAGAGTTATAATAAACAGTAATGGGGATAGGGGACAACCCTGCCTTGTACCTTTCTCGATTTTAAATGGGTCTGTTAAGCTTTCATTGACTATAATTTGTGCTGTTTGTTCCTGATATATTGCTTTAATTGATTGTAAAAAGTGCTCTCCTATTTGCATTTTTTGCATTATTTTCATTAAAAATTGCCAATTCACTTGATCAAAGGCTTTCTCGGCATCTAGAAATATAAGCGCTGCAGGAATTTGATTATTCTTTCCCAAATATTCCAGTATATTAACAATTTGTCTTCCATTACTTCTCATTTGTCTCCCTTGTATAAAACCGGTTTGATCATTAAGAATCAATTGCTGAATAACCAACATTAACCTATTCGCTAGTATTTTAGTGAAAATTTTATAATCTATGTTAAGTAATGATATAGGTCTGTAATTTTTTGGTTGACTAAGATCTTGATCTTCTTTGGGTATCAGGGAATATGAAGGCTGTCTTCCAAGATGGGGGTACCTTCCCTTCCATTTGGATCTTACTAAATAGTTCCTTAAGGGGTTCTATCATTTCTAATTGTAGATTTTTGTAATAAGCCGCTGTCAAACCGTCTGTACCCAGTGCTTTCCCTACCTTTAGGTGTTTGATTACCTGGAGAATTACCCCCCAAGTTATTGGTTGATTCAATCTCTCCCTCTGCTCGTCTTTAACTATGGGTATCTTTTCTTTATCCAAGTATCTATCTATATCTAAACCTTGTATTTTGTCATTCATGTACAGTCCTGTGAAAAATTCACGAAAGACCTTTTGAATCTCATCCTGTTGATACACTTCCTTCCCTTTATAATGTAATTTCGATATATTGTGAGATTTCTGTTTCTTCCTAATCAGATATGCTAACCATCTACCAGATTTGTTTGCATTACAAAAAGTATTATGTTTTACATATAGCAAGTTAGTAGCCACCTGGTCTGACATGAGCATATTAAATTGCGCTCTTAATAAAGTAATTGCTTCTTTAATCTTCTTATCTCCTGGGTTTAATATTAATTCCTGTTCCCTCTTCCAGATTTCATCCTCTAGTTCAGTTCTTTTTTCCCCCTGTTTATGTCTATGTAACCTATTTAAATTTATTAAAACTCCTCGCATGTACGCTTTACTTGCATCCCAGACCATTTCCATAGATGTCCCCTTATTCATATTAAAAACAAAATATTATCTTAACAATTTTTTACATTCATTAATATTTTTCTCATATCTAAATAAGTTTTCATTCAATCTCCAAGTCCTTCTTGCTTGTGTCCCATATTCCAGCTCCATCCAAACCGGATTATGATCTGATAAAGCTCTGGAACATAACTTCATCTTCTTTACCCTAGAAAGCAAATCATTTGTTATTAGTATAAAGTCAATCCTAGAAAAGGCTTGATGTCTATCGGAAAAAAATATAAAGTCATATTCTTCTGCATTCTTTTCTCGCCAGATGTCTCTCAGTTCAAAATCATCCATCATATCGAAAAAGGACTTGGGTAGTTTCGCTCGCGTTTGGATATTTTGCCGGAGACCCTTCTTATCTTTCTTGGTATCCATAACACCGTTCCAGTCACCCAATAATATGCAAGATCTATAGTCCCAATGTACTAACTTAGTATGGAGCGTTTTATAAAATTTGTCTTGTTGTTGATTGGGAACATATATTCCCATTAGAAGTATCTTTTTCCCTTCTAATATCAGTTCTATTGCAATATATCTTCCTTGAGAATCTGCTTCAATTAATTCAGCTTTCATGTCCTTTCTTAAGTAAATAACTATACCATTTTTCTTCTCAGGAGCAAAGTGTTGTCCAAGTCTTGTGTTTATCAAATATTTCTGGTCAGTTGATCTAATATGAGTCTCTTGCAAGCAAATTATGTCATTCTTAAATTGTTTCAAATAATGATTTATTTTCTTCCTTTTCTGTGGGGAGTTTAAACCATTAACGTTCCAGGTTAGGAACTTAGTTATTATCTTTAGCTCCCTGAAGCTTTTTAAGAGCCATCTGGAAATCCTGTAGTTTGGCTTTCGGCCTGGCTCCTCCCACTGCTTCTGAGCTAAAACCTGTGAATTCTTGGATGATAGTGTGTGTTTGTTGTAAAGCTTGTTGCTTTTTTAACTCTTGTTCCATTCGCCTAGTAATCACGCGGGTTTGTCTTTGCTCCTTTGCTCCTTCTAGTTCTGAGAGAGAAAGTTGATCCAGCCTTGGTGATCCTTGGGTAGCTTGCTGTCTGTCCTGTCCTTCTTGTTCTCTTTCTCTGGGTCCTGGAGGGGGGGGATGTCCAGCCTTCAGTATATTATTATAAAAATCTTGAGCCTTCCATGCTGAGTTAAGATGATATCTTTGCCCCTGGTAAGTAACTGCTAGCCCGGCTGGGGCCTCCTATCTGAACTGTAGCTGACGATTTTTGAGCTCATCGACTAAGAAGGCATAGTCTTTCCTCGATCTCAACATTTTGGGTGGTATTTCCTTCAAAACAGTCACCGCCTGACCGCCAATTTGAAGCTTGGTTTTGTAAGACTCTTGCAATATCGAATTCCTCTCATAGCAAAATACACCACAATGTCTCTTGGCAGTTGCTTTTGTCTGGCGAGCCAGGAATTGACACAATATATCTTGTCAATCTGCCAATCAAAAATCCCTCCTGACTGTCCCATCAATTGATCAAAAGCTTCTGAGAAAATCTGCTTCAAATTTTCTTGGTTTTTCTCTTTGAGGCCTCTTATCCTTAAGGCAAATTCCATCTGTCTGTACTGCAACATTATAATTTCATTTTCTGCATCACCAACCTTTTGTTGTACCACATCCATTTTTGTTACCAGGTTAATATTGGAATCATTAAGATCTTCCAATTTATCTTCAATTCCTAATACATAGCCCGATAGGCATTTAAAAGCGTCTAAAATATCGCCTCTAATTTGTTGATTGCGAATCTGGACTGAATTCATAACTTCTGACAATTCCTTATTGGCAGCAGATATCTTTTCCTGTATTTTAATTTCCATCGTAGCTGCATGATTTTTTAAGGCCTCGGCTAAGGCCACGCTTAGTTCTTTTTGCGGTATTTCTCGGGTCAAAGGCTCCCCTGCGGGGGTAGGAGGAGGTTTGAGGGGGAGTAGTGACTGTAATTTAGTTCCAGGAGCAGGTGAATTACCAGCGCTCTTTGAGGCATTTATCTTTTGCTGCTTAGAGGCCATTTCACATTTAATCTTCTCCACCCAATTACTAAATCCAGGCAAGCCGCTTGTCCAGCAATTACTATTTAGTTTAGTAATAAATCACTACTGATTTAATGATCTTTAACTATTCTGAGCTCTGTAAATATCTGTGGCATCAAAGCCTGACCCCGCCTACAAAGCTGTTCGGCGCCATTTTCTGTGTGTTTCTAGCAAGTAGTTTATCAGAAGGAATTCTTTAAAAAATGGAGTTAAAGTCTTAATACATACAATTAGAAGTTCTCCAGTATCAGTTCTGCCCGTGCTGGGATCAGTAATAAATCAATCCTTGAGCTGAGGGTGGACGTATGCCTTCATTCTGCAAAAAGGCAGAAGAATTCCTTGACACCGAGAATTCACTGTGTTGCCGGGTGGCTCACACCTCCCACCCCCAGATTTATGTTCTGGGGGCGTTAAATGGAGCGCTACCCAAACACAGCTTCCTCACCTCCTCCTCTTTGCCCGGAGAAAAGGTAATCAAACTGTCAAACAGTTGGTGGATACTGTTTAGACAGCTTAACGCAGCCAAGGATCCGGAGCTGTTAAAAACAACAACTCCTCTCAGACCACGCCCATCCGGAAGCCGTTCTAGATTTTAAGAGATGTGACTTCAATAAAATAACAGTTCAGGATGCTTGGGAAACTCTGAAAATAAGGTAATAAAGGCTTAAATACCACAAAGAAATTAAAATGGAACATTTGATGAGACCCGCATGGTTGCACAAAGAACTTTTTGACAAACTGAAGGTCCAAAAGAAGAAGTGTAAAAAATGGAAAGAGGATTTTGTAACTATAGCAGAATACCAGCAAATAGCCTGAATCTGTAACGTCAGTCCATATGTTGCAGGAATATCTGAAAAACTCCAGATTTTCAACCAACCCAATATACATATACATTTTAAACTCAAAAATACACTAAGGCAGAAGCTTGTCCATCCCAAGGATAAACACCCAGGCACAAACTGAGCAGTATGCAGTACAATGCAGTCAGACAGACAGACAGACAGACAGACATGAAACATCACCACTTCACAAATGCATGGTACAATGTTGGAAAATAAACACACCAGGACAAGATTCAGAAGTCCATCTGCATTTGAAAGACATGTCTTTTGAACACAGCAAAATCCACATTCTAGACAGACAAGACCACTGGTTTGAAAGAGGGGTTAAAGAGGCCGTCTACGTTAAGATTGAACAGCCCTCTTTCAATCGAGGGGGAGAGATACTACACTACCTATCTCCTGGTTACAGCAGTTCTGAAAAAGTTCCATGTCCATTTGCATTATTCGAGTGATCCTGAAGGCACAGATGAACCTCCAAGTGGCCTCAACCAGTCTCAGAAAGAGTGCTAACAGCCAGATGACTGCATACATCCTTCTATCCTCCACCATTCAGTCATAATGGAAGAAACTTCTTGGATGAGAAGCAAAATGTCTTCAAAGAAAAACAAAATCCAGTTGTCTTTTGAAAAAGCACATTTTGGACATACTGTTCTACTACTAGTGTGCTATTACTATTGCTATTTTACTACTACGACGCTGTACTTTATTTTTACATGCCCTGATTTAAATCCTCTCCCTAATTCTTTTCTAGGATTTCTTTTACTCTTAATTTCTACTTTATTAAAGCCAGCATGTAAAGCACTGGCACCTTCTCAATGCTGGGCTTGACTGTGCATCTTCCTTTTCTTCCAAACCCTTTCCTTGACTGTGAAGAAAACACCTTTTATTTAGCATCTTTGTTATGCTGTTGCTGCTGTTGTTATAAAAGCTCACATATTTCCTCCCCTGCCAGTTTCAAACTTAAGCCTTTTATAAGCAATTCTGCTGTGCTGCCACTTATTTGAGAAGGCTCAAATAAATGGGGTAAAAGACAACACAGGTGCCTGCAATTTTCCCAGCAGCCTGTTCTTCTACACTACCTATCTATCTCAGCAGAAAATCTGTTAGCCTCTATAGTTAGCTTCTGGATAATTTGCACTAGATCAAGAAAATGCTCCAGATCCCTAATATTTTTATGAATAGCAAGTTTCTTATCCCTCTACATATAGTTAGGGTTCTGAAATGAAGAATTCAGTGGTAGAAAACTATGTAGAAGACATTGAGTCCAGTCTGGAAAATGAAAAAAATAATCCTGAAACAATGACAAGGCTTAAGTTCATCTTGTTTGTTTAGAGTAATTCCCTTGCTCTAGTTGATGGGTGATAGTAGTTAAAAAAAAGCACAGCTGGTTTTGCAGACAATTCAGAGTGAAACTTCCTTCTGTGTAAGTATTTGAATTTTCTCTCTGTCTTAAAAAATAGAGAATACAAAGCATGTTACCACTTTTTAGCTTTTTAGGATATTAGCATGTTATCAAACTTGCTCTAAAGAATTCATCAATATGTCAAGCTAGCCACTCATAAGCAGTACTGCACACAAGGTATGCTAACTATTATTAAGCTAAATTGTATGGTCTGATTGATAGAGGTCACCAGTAAAAAGTAGTAACCTGTCAACTTGTTTTATCTGGCAACAGTTCAAGCACGACAGGCTTACCTTTGATTTAAACAAATTTGAGAAATATGTAAAGTTAGGGAAGCAGTTTTCCACTGATTTGATAAAAGAAACCACAAAATGCTGCAGCGCAGGTGTTGAAAATGTTTGAAAGCTGATTGAGGGAAGCAGATGGCTTTAGTCAGTGGCATCCAGCCAAAAGAGCAGGTGCTGGTCATGTGATCACTGGTTACCAGGGTAATCTGATTGCTCTTGGCGTGCAGATGAAAGGAAAGGGGCCCTGCATTCAGCTGTAGCATTGTATAATTTGTGGCAGTTAGAGCGGAAATAAATGCTGGAAATGGAGCCTCATAGTAGGGGAGGCTACTGTCCATGTAGTATATATACACTGGCATGGTTGGAAACAGAACAGTTGTGAAGATTCATTTTGAAGAAAATGATTGTCTTCTGACACTTAACACATAGCAACCCATGTTTGGCCTTGTCAGATTTCTTCTTCTTCTTCTTCTTTTTTTTTTGAGCTTTTTGAAAATCAAATGTGTGTTTATAAATTGACATTTGGGAAGTATAAAGAATTTTATTCTTTACTGTTTGTGTAAAAATAATGGCTTAGAATGATTCTCAATCAGTTCATTTAGAAACCTATTTGTATGACTTCAACATAAAATGTCAAATGAAAACATTTAACTCAGTAAATTATCAAATCTCTCCTTCCTTCAGAATATCATGAATACATTTGCCAAAACTACATGTACAGTTTCTAGGAATTTGAGATAACATCTGATGGAGTTCTGTGAAATTATGTATGTTTTCATTTGTGTTTTTCAAGTTATTAAAGTAATTTCAGCTGAATGTTCATGATTGAGTCTTTAAATAACATGTACACCATACATCTAAATTTACTAAATTTTGCTTCATCTCTTATGAGAATATTTTTCAGAAATCCCACATGGAAGCAAAAATTGCTCTTTATGTCCTGAATACAATATTAATCTCAACAGATTTAACATTCCCATATGCTTATTATATTATCATTATTCTTGGCAATATGAAGGTATTATGAATACTCAATGTACTTGTATGGTTTTTGAAGTGCCTAAATTTTATTTACTAGAAGCCAGGTTTTACTTTTTTATGTAAGTTCATTATCTCTATCCGTGCCCCCATTTTAATACTGACTTATGCAGTGTTGGCATATCTACCCTAGAAAGGAGAATTCTAAAGGAAGATATAACAGGCTTAGTGTACATGTAGATGTATGCTGCCTAAGATAAACATGTCAAGATTTGTCCTTCAGATACTTTTCTCAATTTGTTTTACTGTGTATACTTCGTTAACATTTTCAACAAACTGACTTTTTTATATTTATTTTGGTTTTATACATATTGCAATTAAATGGGCCCAATAGCATTTATAAAATAATATTTAAAAAGTTCATTAGATTGAGGAAATTGAAACAGCTGTAATAGTTTCTGGAAATTTACTCCATTTCAGAATAGGAAAGGATTTGTATATGCAATACTAATTAAAGATATTTATATTTCAGTAACAAGAAAGCAGAATCGGAATCTAGTGCAGTGAAGAAAAAGGTCAACAAGGGAAAGGAAGGTTCTGAAAACTCAGATGTGGAAAAAACACCACTAGGATCACCACATCCTGAAGAGGAAGATGATGCAGGAATTCAGGTACTTCCATTGGTCATTTGTTCATACCTGATTGTTGAGCACTATGGCCTCATTCAGATGTAATGCTAATCTATTGTTTAGTTTTACAAGAAAACAAAAGCGCACCCCCTTTTTAAAAAAAAAAAACCTGATGAAAAATTTGGAAATGTCAATTTGCTGTCAAGTTAATCACAATTTATCTGAATTGTATAATGCTCTATCATCAATAAGTTCCTTGAAGTAATTATGATGATGGCTTTTTTCAATTCGCTGCAGTTGAGTTTAATGAAAGATTAGGTTTGGAACATTCTAGTAAATTGTAGTTAATAAAAAACAGAAACTGAAGACCTGCTGGAATAGGATATGGAAAATAAATAGTATAGATATATGCCAAAAGACTGGTTTTGGTTTGTTTGTTTGTTTTAAATATCTTTAGGTCCTGTGCGTTGCAAGGACAAGTCCCTGCAGTGTTCTTGGCAAGTTTTGTTAAGTCCTTCTTCAACTGAGAGAGTGACTGGCCCACATTTACTCAGATCAGAGGTGGGCTGCTGCCTGTTGGGACTGGTTCATCCAAACCAGTTGTTCCAATTCTGCACAGTTCAGAGAACCGGCAAATCAAACCACCGGCCTGAAAGACAACCTGAAAAAAGGCCTGAAATCGGCTTGAAAATGCCCAAAAAACAGTTTATCCAGTTTCTCTTCCTCATGCAGCCAACTTTCCCAGTCTAGCTTGATGCAGTCTCTCACCCATACCCAAACAGACACACAAACTGGTTGGCTCTTTCTTTCTTCTCCTCCCCCACCGGAGACCCATGGATTCCCTCCCTAACTATGTTAAAAAATTTGGAGCCCACCACTGACCCAGATGCCTTTTGTGTCCAAGGCGAAACTAGAACTCATAGTCTCTCGGTTTATATCCTGATGGCCTAACCTACTACACTAAATTGGCTGTCAAGATTCATTCTTACTATTCCTAATGTTAGTAGATCACTGCAACTAATACAGTAGAGCTTCTGGTACTCAGAAACCAGAATTCCTGACCTAACAATATGTTATGAATGATTAGCATGTGAATGTGTGGTCTATTTTTTCAACCTTATTGTGAATGGAAAACTAGAGAATCCATTCTTTTGTACTTTGGTTCTTATCTTCTTGCTCCTAAACAATCTTGGTTTGTAGGTTTGCAATTTTATTTTCATTGCTTGGGCATTAATACATTATGATCATAGTTAAAAAGTCATCGAAAGCTAATGGTTCAGGTAAGCTAAGAAAGTTGAACCTGGCCAGAAAATTCAAAATCAAATGATCTTATAATAAAGATTATAAAGGATTAAAACTGAAAAACTGTCAGTATGGCTTTTTACTGCATTATTTGTATTCAGGTAGGATTTAAAATGTAAATTGATTTATTGCTGGTTTAATCTGATGTTCTCTATTCTTATGTATTTTTAAATTACAGATTTAGTTGAATTAGGTTTAATCTGATGTTCTCTATTCTTATGTATTTTTAAATTACAGATTTAGTTGAATTAGGTTTTATTTTCATGTATACCCACTCACATACACATTAGCTATTCCATTTCAGAGTAAGAAGTGTTATACAAAATGTAGAAAAGGAGTAAATAACTAATGAAAAAAGGATTTGAATAAAATAAAATCTAAATAGAGTTTTTAGCAGTACAATTTTCTTTGTCTCCTTATACATTTCTATTATTATGACCTATTCTTGTTTCTATCATATCTCTATCATATTTTGTTGTTTTACAATCTTTTTTTTTTTGAGGATCTCATTAACTTTATCCAATCATGACTGTTTCACTATTTATTCATATGATTGTTTTGGAATATGATCCTCTTTTATTTTCTTTATATGACCAAGCCACCTAAACATCTTTCCTTTGTATAGGTCTGTGATAGCGAACCTATAGCACGCATGCCACAGTTGGCACACAGAGCAATTTGTCAGGGCACGTGAGATGTTGCCCTGTCAGTTGGCCAGCGTGCATCCTTGAAGCCTCCGGAAAACTGGCCCTACGGGCAAACCAAAAGTTCAGGAAAAGACTTCCTGTTTGCTTATAGGGTCCTTTTTTGCCCTCCGGAGCCTTTAGGGAAGCCTCTTGAAGGCCCTTGAAAGCTCTGGAGGGCTAAAACCGGCCCTACGAGCAAACCAGAAGTCAGTTCCCCAAATGCGGTACAGAGGCTTTAAGGAAGCTCCTGAAGCCTCTGGAGGGCCTCCGAGGGCATTGGGGGGGTCTGTTTTCGCCCTCCCCAGGCTCCTATAAAGCCTCTGTAGCCTGGGGAGGGCAAAAAAGCATGCCAAAAATGGGGGGACTGCTGGTTGTGCGCGCATGCATGCTGAGGTCATGCGCAAAGTATTATGGGTGTGGCATGCGCATGCACGATCCCCCTGTACTCCCCCGCTTTTGGCACGTGAGCCAAAAAAGGTTCACCATCACTGGTATAGGTCATTCAGTTTTATATTCATTCAACATCCATTCAGCATCTATTCATTCTTCATCTTATTTTATCAGAAAATATTTCTTAAGGATCCCATGCCTTCTCCATTCAGGTTTTATGTTTCTTCCAATATATTCAACTCTGATATCCACTTAAAAAGTGAATAGATCACACATATATATTAAAACAAGTTATTTTTCAAAGTAGCAATAACCATTTCACAGTACTTTACAGCCCTCTCTGTGCAGTTTTAGAGTCAGCATATTGCCCTCATTTTACTGACCTCAGAAGGATGGAAGAGTGAGTGAGTCAACCTTGAGCTGGTGAGACTTGAACTGCAGTACTGCATTCTAACCACTGAGCCACCATGGGACCACAATGAACACATACTATCCCATTACCATTCTAGTAGCATGTATACATATTAAAATTTTCTTAACAATTTTCCCATCTTAAGTAAACATTCTGCCAAAATACACAAATTAATCTACTTTCTTTACTTTTCTCTTTTTATGTATAACTTTCATTTATTCATTTATTTCTCCTATGGGGCACTGCTATCTAGATCATCAGTATATTTATTTTCAGATCCATATTCCTTATTGCATTATACAGTTTAGCATTTGTTTCAGTTATTCAGCTTCTCAGCCAACAGCATAGCATTGTCGGCATACAAAAGTATTTATACATTGATGTCACCACAAATATTCCTTATATATTTAATTCATAAATGTTAAAAACCTAAGGGGACGTCACACATATTTGTCTTCAGTATTGTATAATTTGCTAAAGATATTACTTATTTTCACATGTTGCTTCCATCATGTACTGCTTTTATTGCATATAGTAACTAACTTTCATATTGGCAGAAAATGTTGCATAATTAAACTATATAGTAAACTATACAATAAATCAGCAAACATATTTCTCACCTTCATGCATTTGTCTACAGCACACTAAAGAGCAAAAAAAAAAGTCTGGTTTGCGTATATCCTGCCTGACATAAAATTGCTATATTTTCCAAATTTAGCTTGTTGCAAATTATTGCCATCTATTGTGTCCTTTTAGTCTGAATTCTGCTAAATGTCTTCCCAGGTACACTAAGTGAAGAAATCCTCTTGTGTATTTACTTTTATTGTCACTCCTTTTACACAATGAAACAGTAACAACATCTGGCACAGATGACTTCACAAATGCATTAAGTCACATAGCTAGTCAATAAGAAAATAACATAACATGGTTTAACTACACCTGCAGTTTCTGCTTTTCATTATTCTCACAGCCTTCATGACTTACATGTTAGCAATTCTTATACATTCGTTTTCTCTCATCTTATTTTTGCAGCAATTCTTCTCTTATATGCACTTTTTATCCTTTGCCTGTTTCCTTACATTGTTCTATCAAGAATAATTGTTCATACTACTCATTAAAGTAATTTCTCACCTTGTTTAACACTTTGGTTACATTGTTGTCTTCACTTTGTTCCAGTCTGCTTCAACCCATCATTCCCTACAACTTCCTATGCATTTAATCTGTAAACCAGAGGTGAAGCTCAGTCGGTTTGGACCGATTCTCCTGAACCGGTAATGGAAATCACAGGGGGCCCCACCCACCTGCCCCGGTGCTATCCCATCCTATTTAGGGACTTTTTAAAGTCGGGGGCATGCGTGAAGCAATGCACGTGAGCAAAGTGCATGCACGGAAGGCTGGACACGTGTGGAAGCGGCGCACACGTGGCAAACTAGTGGTAACAAAATGTGAAACCCACCGCTGCGATCAACTAATACTTTATACAGGATTCATAGTTTTTCTTTCATTTTGTTATTGCTTTTTTCCTTCTGTATAACTTTTCCAAAAATCCACTCTACCAAAAGATGGTCTATTCCAGGTTTAGAATCTCTGATCGCTATTATAGCCTTCCTAACTCTGTCAGTGTTTCGTAAACAAAAAAATCAGTCATGCTTTTAGAATTGTATTCATTTTTCTCCTTGTATATTTTGTGAATAGATTTGTGCTTAATCCATATATTAAAAACACCATTTTTTAAAATTTCACTATTTAGTAATTGTACCACACAATTACTATTGACCTGTGCATTACAGATTATACAAGTTCATATTTTCTAACATGTATTTAACTTTTTTATCCATACTGAAATCATCTGGACTTCTTTGCATGAAAACAAGTTCCACTTCAGATGATAAATTTCTTTCAGATGTTACATTCTTTCATTTTTTTCTTTATTTCACAAACAGAACATTTTCATGAATATTATACCTTTTACTTTGTGCGTCACTTAAAGTTCAATCTACAATATTTAATATGTCATGGGATCATCAGGGTTTTGATCAATTGAAACATTTACATAATACTTTTTATAAGATAATGAATTAGTAGACTAGCGTACTAAACTTAAGTCATATCTGTAGCCCTTCCGGCAAACCTTACTAATACTAAGGACACAGCAATCAATTTTGAATCATTTTGGCCAGTATGCCACAAGCACAACCAAAGTGGTCAGATCCACTCAAGCTTGCTCATGTTATTTATACAGGTTAAGATCTCCAATATGAAGCCTGTATTTCAAGTCAGTCTTAAGTTTCCCAGAATGTCCCTAATGGGGCTGTTTTGAAAGTTTATAATTAAAAATTCACATGCTGCAGTTTTGACGAAAAGGTGAGATAGAAATTCAGTAAACAAATGGTGATGCAAATATTGTAGTTCACAGGCCAAGTGAACCTGGCTGTTGGGGTATTACCTCATTCACATGTACATAGGATTCTCCCACAGTGATATATGAACTTGAACATCTGCCCAACAAACAGAAGAAAACCATTTTGTATGAAAGCACTAATATGGGACTAGAAAGAAATAGTTATTATTGATAACAGAGTAAAATCATATACAATCATTTCTTATTTCTTTTTTGCAGAAGAGGCGTTCTAGCAGGCAAGTTAAAAGAAAGCGTTATACAGAAGACTTGGAATTCAAGATTTCTGATGAAGAAGTTGATGATGCAGATGCTGCAGGAAGAAACTCCCCTTCAAATAATTCTCAGTCCGAGCAACAGGTCTGTTTATATTCTTCAAACTGAGGAATAAACTCTGTACAATATTGTAGTGTTGCTTCCCCTCCAAGGTAATTTCCATCTCAGTTTGGCTCAACATGCCAAAATAAATTAGTTATTTAGATTCTTAAAGGCTGTGTTCATTCACATTTTCTTTACATGCCAACAATATGTAATTTTAATGAAATTAATGGTCTGTGTTGAAAAGCTTAAAACGAGGCTGCAAAGAGACAGAATTTACCTCTCTGAATTCAGTGGTCTGGCTTCTATGACTTAATAAACCACTCAAGCTTGTCTCCTGCTGTCAGGTACTATAAGAATCCCTTTATGAAATTACTGTCTTTTAGTTAGCAGTGGGATATGCTTGATTTTTTTATGTAATGTAAATGATGGATAAAATGAATTGAATAAAATAAATAGTGATGATATAAAATGAGTACTATTACAATGTTTAAAAAACCCTTCATATAACTAACTTAGGAAACCACTGGTGAAAATGGGCATACTGAAGTAATTATTGGTCAATAATTATTTTTAAAAGCTTTCTTAAATCTTTTCTAATGTTGCGTCAAATAGTTGCAACAATTCTGCATTTGGAACATTCCACTTGCAATCAGTTGCCTGCTAGACAGAATTTAAGGGACTGGATTAGGATCTGATTATTTTCAGGGTGCACTACCCCATAGTAGTTCTCCCCTATTACCCGAAATAGCATGAGAAGTTCTTCTGAAGATGGCCCTATTAATAGAAAGTCAACTATATGAATATTCAGAAAAAAATAATGAGAATCATTTAGTGTGCATGTTTAGGAAAACAGTAAACAACGAGCCTTTAATTGATATCTAATTAACAGTCTGATTTATTGTTTTAGTTTAGTTGCATTAACTTTGTTATGCTTTCTTTTTGTATTTTTATATGGTTGTTCCAATTTTAGTATATGTGCTGCCGAAGCAAGCACTTTATATGGTTGTAAGACTTATTGAATATTGAAATAAAATAAAAATGCATTGTAAAAGTTAGTAAATAAAAATAAGATTTCTTGATGAATGTTAGCATTAAAAGTATATAACGATCCTGTACAAAGCTAACATTTTTTTCATTATATATTTATTTAGCAGAATGTGAAGACCTCTTCTTTAAACTATAAATGATTTAAAAATGTGTTTCTTCCATTTGAAAAAAACAACTTTTGTAATAGAGCAAGTTACCTAGCTCCTGAATCACTTCTAGAGATAAATGAGCTTCCCTTAGATTGGTTCTAGGAATTGTCAGCAGCCATTTAAGGATTTAAAATTTAACTTGTAATTTTTTGTTTTGGTTCATGAACTGCTTTATTTGATAGCTCCTGATATTTTTACCTATTGTCTCTTCTCTACCCTTATTTTTCAATAGTTTTTTTTCCTTTTTCCTAATATGTGAAACACTAATAGAGCTATATATAGAACTGTATACTGATTTTGGGATATGTAAATGGTATGTGGGAATGATATGGAGGAATGAAGGAAAGAGATGCTTTCTAAAGAAAAATTAGACAAGAGAGGGAGGAATCCCCAATGACTTAATGATCAGAGAAAGAAACTTGGAAAAGACTTGCACTCTTTGATCAGACAGTTAAAAGAGACAGATTTTACTTTCAGACTTGAAATGTAGTCTTACGATAAATTAGAATTAGCTGGTCTGTGTCTCTTGTCTGGTTTACATGGGAGGGCTGACAGGATACTGATAAAAAAGTTGTTCTAGTAACTATATTACTTCCATTTCTCTGCATGTTGATGTAGCAATATTCTATAAAAAGGGAAGGAAACAACCGAAAATTGTAAGTTCTCTTCCAGAGTGGCCGCTACACAACTGCAAGAAAATGATTGAAATAGGAAATTATTTCTTTAAAACCTGACTGAAAAAAGATTACAATATTGATCTTATATTGATATCAAACATGGTGAAGTTTCTATGGAAATTCTCAATCACTCAGGTCATGGTTGTCCCCAAGGTGCTTTTCCAAAAGGCAATTGAACTTTTTTTGATTTTTTCCTTAAAAACATTTCGCTTCTCATCCAAGAAGCTTCTTCAGTTCTGACAGAATGGTGGGGAAAGTTGATGACTCTTTAGAAAGTTCAATATTATATTTGATATAATTTTCTCCAAAGTGACTGGGAATTATGCAAATTCAAGTTAGACATTTCCAGAGGTCAATAATAGAGACATATGACCAGTTCTGACAATATGGATTTCCTTTCTGTACTTTTATTCAATAGTTACTATAAAATATTTCATTTTAAGGAATCTTCTGATGCTGAAGGTCCTGTAGTAGAAAAAATTTTGAGTAGCCGCATAATCAAGAAACAGGTAATGTTTATTATCTTAATCTTCATTGTTAGAATAGTTTGTTTCACTGTAAATTCTCTAACCACTGTCAATCAAAACATTGCTAATTATTATTGGTGTGCCTGTTTTTTAGGGAAAAAATGAATAGGTTTCTAAATTTCAGCATTATCTAATCTGAGAGATTAATTTAAAGTTCAAGGGTAATATTTAAAGAAATTGGAAACGGCAGAAATGAATGATAGGATATATGTTATTTTTATAATTCTTCATAAAGCTGTAGATTTCAATAAATTGAAAATTATTATTACACATTCTGATATGAAATTAGAATTATGATTTCATAGTAAAGGTTAAAGGTTCCCCTCACACATATGTGCTAGTCATTCCCGACCCTAGGGGATGGTGCTCATCTCTGTTTCAAAACCAAAGATTCAGCGCTATCTGAAGACTTCTCTGTGGTCATGTGGCCGGCATGACTAAATGCCGAAGGCACACTGAAAACTGTTACCTTCCCATCAAAGTGGATCCTATTTTTCTACTTGCATTTTTACATGCTTTCAAACTGCTATGTCGGCAGAAGCCGGGACAAGTAACGGGAGCTCACTTTGTTAAACGGCACTAGGAATTCAAACCACTGAACTGCCAACCTTTCTGATCGACAAGCTTAGCGTCTTAGCCACTGAGCCACTGCATTCCTCTCACTTTCATAGTAGTACATAAGAAATTAATACTAAGGCTTCTGTTTTAAGGCCAGATTATTTGCTCATTAAGATTGTGTATCATCTGTGTGTCTATACATTTATCTGCTTTAGGTCATATAGAAGGTTTCCTTTTTTTCTTTACTAGAGCCAGTGCTCTGAATTCATATCCTTATAGTTTTGTACTTTGGATTCTGTAGAATATTTTGTATTTCCAACAGGAGGAGGCTGTCTATCCCTAAATAATTTCACCTCTCTTTCAGCCTCTAATGTAAATGGTTATATTAGAAAAAAACATTAATAATACTGTCGTATTACCAGGGCCAAACCAAAATGTATATCATCTAAAGCATTTGTAGCCCACATTTTGCTACTTTGGCTAGATTCTTTTGCCGTGCCAGTAGTTTCTTAACAATATTTATTTGAGTGTGATTATATGCAGGAGACATTTTTGTAAATAGTGACCTTCAGACTCCTCCATTATCAGTGAAAAGAACAACCTCTTTTCTGGTTCATGGGGGAGCTGTTAGAAACTAGTAATTCTCCACAGTAATGTAATGGGAGTTAAACTGATTCTAAATTAGAAATAGTCCACTTGCTGAATTTATTTTCCCCAATCTCTTTCATCGTAATAGGTGATAATTTTGCTAGGAAGAATTATTTTTGGTTGAGACTACTGCCAAAATAACCTGATAGTCATATCCAACACTGCAGCCTGCATTATTCTGTAGAACAATGTTTCTCAAACATGGCTAATTACCCAAAATTGAGTAACATATTTTTACAGCTCATCCTTGACTTGTGACCATTATTGTTGTAAGACATGCTAATCATTAAGTAGGTCACTACGTGACACATGCCTGATTGTATGGCCTTTCTCACAATGGTTGTTAAGCAAATGCTGCTGTTATAAATTGAATACCATGGTCGTTAACAAATGCATTATATGAATGGGTTTGAGTTTTGGGGGGGGCTGAAAACTGGAGATAACAAGTTTCTGTCAAAAAATGCTTAGCGTAACAATGTGCAGCATAAAGATATTAAGATTTTTGCAGAATTAAAAAAAAGTTAAAATTGCTGTGAAGGAAACAACAGACTCAGATACATGGACTTATATTACATCTCTCAATTACAAAGTCTATTCATTTGATTACCCTACAGTACAAATCAGTTTAACTAAAATTAATTAGTATTCTTTTAAAAAAAATATTTTTTCTTAGTTACACTAAAACTGTGAGGTGGAGGAGTCATCTTTAAGTGCAACCTGTGCCAGAAAAACTAGGGACAGTATATGTTTAGTATAAGAGTATTTAGTAGATCATCTTTTCATGCATAATCACTATAATAATTCACAATACTAAAAGAAGAATTTAATTTCTGCACTAGCTGAATTTAAACTAATAAGATTTTTACAGTTAAATTAGATTTGGCATCTGTTACAATCTAAGACAACTATATATTTTACTCAGTGTATTTTAAACACTGTGTACCCAGTACACAGTGTAAAGATACAAAGTGTTGGGTTGTTCATATCTCAAAATTATCTCAGAATGTATGCACTGTAGTTATTCAGTTAATGTCATATTCAATAATTTTAGTAAATATATGAAAATCAGATTACACATTAATAACCAGGACTAAGAATATTTAGAATGGTTATCCTGATTAGAAATGGGGTATATTGTTTACTATATCTAGAAAACTCTATGTTGTAAGCAAATTTAAGAACAGAATTAAAAAGTGGTATACTGTATTTTTCGGAGTATAAGGCGCAGCTTTTCCCCCCAAAAGAGGGTGAAAATTTGGGTGTGTCTTATACAATGAATGTAGCTCCTCCCCCTTACCAGAAGCAAAAAACGCGAAGCATAGAGGCAGTAATGGTCTGTGGCAATCCCTACAGCCTAGAACATCTGATTGGGGGTATTCCTGCAGTTTGATCCACCCACCAATCAACTGTGCTGAATCAGGCTGCAATAAGTGCTGAAGCTGACCTGGAGGGTCAGAGTTTGTAGCAGCAATCACATTCACAAAGCACAGTAAGTGATTCAGCAGAATTCAAAATAATAATAGACAATACATTACCAAAAGCAGGTTTTCCAAGATAGCAGTAAATACAAGCAAAACACAAGCAGTTTCACCTTCAGTTCTCTTCCTGTCTCCTTGTTGCTCACACAGCAAATACTGTTTCAGAATCCGAATAGCCCTCATTGGCTGACTTAGTTGCTATGCTTATTCATTGGCTGATCTTGTTACCATGTATCACCTGAATACCATGGATGCTGGTAGGCAGAGGCAGAATGTTTTTTCTTCTTATTTTCCTCCCCCAAAACTAAGGTGCATCTTATAGTCCGGAGCATGTTATGCTCTGAAAAATATGGTATCTCAAAAAGTAAATGATTAGGCTTACAAAAATGTATTTTAAATGAAACAATAAACAAATTGGAATATTGCTTAATTTTGGAAGAAGTTTATGGCAGAGGAGTGCTTAGATTTCTTTTTTGAAAATCTCTTTTCAATCAGTTTAGAACAACACAAAAAAGAATTTCAAAATATAAAAATTAAAACTTTAAAATCTTGGCCATTCTACATCCTAAAACAATATTACTAAATACTTGCCAGTGTTCCCTTCGGAGATTCCTTCCCCTTTGGGGACAGCAAGTCATCTACTAACTTTCTCCATCTCTACCAGATAGTCCTGAAAGCCACAAGAAGAGGGGAAGAAACTTTTCCTCCACTTTAGTCATTAATACCAGAAGCTATATCCAAATTGTTTTTGACAATTGCCATTGATTTCTTTTTTCACAAACAGAGTAGAGGTAGTGCTTGACCTACACCCGGAATTGTGACCAGAATTTCTGTTGTTAACAAGTTGTTGTTAAGTGAGTTGGGCTCACTTTTATAACCTTTTAATCACTATTGCCACAGTTGTTAAGCAAATAACTGCAGTTACTAAGTGAATCACACGGTTGTTAAGCATATTCAGTTTCCTGCATTGATTTTGCTTGTCAGAAGCTGACTGGGAAAGTCAAAAATGGCTATCATGTGACCTGGAACCACAACAACTGTCACAAATACATGCTGGTTATCAAGTGCCCTTACTTTGATAAAATGACCACAGTGGTTGTAAGTCTGAGAAGTCCTGTTCATCTGGGTGGTATTTACACACTTTAAACACAGAATTGTAATTTAAAGTTGCATCTCAAAGTCTAAAATAAGATTTTGTGCTTGCATGATACATCATCCTACTTAACAGGATTGTGTTAAAATTAAGCAATGGAAGTAGCATTTGGGCTTTTGTTTACCTACTTGATATGCAAGGACTTTTTGCCAAGCTTCGTGTAATTGCACTATCAAGTAAAATTATATAAAAAATGCATTAAAGCAACAATAAGACATTTAAAGTCCAGCTTTAATATGAATACTTATTCAGCAGTACTAATGCTATGGAACCATAAACCATATTAAAACACTACTTGAACAAGTCACAAAACCACAATATAAAGTTGTCAAGAGCCAGCCAAAAATAATACATAAGGCATTCAGGAGTGCAGTTGCTAATTGGCTGCTGCCTGAGAAAATGGTACACTTGGCTTCTCTGTAGCACTGTGGGTTTGGCAGAAAGCCATTTTGGGGTCAACTTGTGAATGAAGCTGTGTGTGGTTAGGGAGGAGTTACAATGATTCATGTGTTTGAAATTGTAATGAGTAGAATTTTCAAGGCTTAAGTAAATTCAGGGAAGTTTTTGCATTTCTAACTCTCTGCTTTTCCTTTAAAAATATATAAGAAATTTTTAAATCCTATTTTTATTGTTACTATTAAATATCAAACACATCCTGTTTTTGAGGAATATTTTCTATTAACTAAGATTAAGGTGATATTTACCACAGTTGTTTGTAATTAAAACCATTGATCTTTCTTTTTATAGATGGAGAATGGAGAAGAAACACTATCAGAAGAATTCTATGTAAAATACAAAAACTTGTAAGCAACCCCTGTCTTCAATATTCTTTAAACAGCTCCACAATATGTAAAACATGTTAAAATATATAAACATTAGATATTAAGTACAAATCAATTACAGATACTGTTCTGCATATGAGTAGCAATACAGAATATTAATTTTAAGTGTTTGGAAGGAGAATATGTGTCATTATGGAATATTTCTGCTTATAATAGATGTATCCATAATGTCTTATTTTATACACTACTTAGTGGTGAGTGGAGCTGGAACTTTCTAACCATGAGATTAGTAACTAGATGTCAACAGAACTCCAGACTAAAAAAATATAAAAGCTACAGTGTTGTTTAGTTTCTGCTGCAGAGTATCACTCTTAAGGTAAATTTCAGCTATAGTTGCAGTGAAAATGACATTCTAGAAATTGACATTTAAATTTATTGAGTTTAATAGTTCAACTATAACTCTAGAATGCGGATCTTAAGGTTACTTCCTGTCCTGTAGAGGTAACCCATCTTTTCAGTCTTATCTTCTGCTTTCTAGGGGAAAGCAGATTCATCTTAAGAATTCAGAATAAAATGTTACAATTAAGAGTGTTATAGGTCAACTACAGTTATGCAGAGAATAACCCAGGAGATTGAGGGTGGGGGAGAAAGCGTCAAGGGAAAAGTCCAATCACCTCTAAAGTAAGTAAGAAGTTTTCAAGCTTGCCTTCAATGAAGCAGACTAAAGGCCACCCAAAATTTTTCCTTATTTTAATGAAGCAGACACTGGATTGTGCCAACTGCAGCAACTCTCCTGCAGCCTGAGAGGAATGCCAAGAAAATTTCATTAGCTAGCAGGAAAGTTCAGGCCAGTTATGGGATGATCTCTTTCAAAGTGGACAAGCAAAATTTCAGGAGAGGGTAATATAGCTGATGACCCCCAGAATCCTTGGGTACTTAATGTGAGGCCGGCAATATACACAACAGCAATATATCACTTAGCACCAAGATACAATTCGAGAGCATTTCCTGTTAGGATTGTAGTAGGAAAATTGATAGGATTGTAGTAGGAAAGCTTAAGGATGCTGGATGTGGTGATATGATGGGTCAGCTTCAAAAGAACAAAATGGCCCAGTGATACTCCAGCATGGTAGCTCTGAGACTAGAGAGAAGAGGTAGACTTGGTTGAACCTTGGTTATCTGTGAAGGGCATAAAAGCCCTAGCCTCCTTACATATCCCATGAGGCTGCATTTTCCTAAGAATTATATCCTTTGTTTATAAGTATTCAGCTACTTCTGCTTTCAGAAGCACATACAGCAAGTGCTATTCAGATGTGGAGAGAGGACAAAGCATCAAAATGGAAAACACAATTTCATAGTCAAGGTCTGCAGCCAGCCTCACACATAAGGCCAAGAGAGATCCTTTTTGCCCCCAGGAAACCAAGGCACGAGGCATGCTTGAAATCTATTTCTCAAGGGTTTAGTCTAGAAGAAAATTAATCTTCAGGACATTTTCTCCACAATTCATACTTCCCTAATGAAAACTATTCAGCATTGATTTTCTTTCTGATGATCCTGAATAAATTATTCAAGATACTTAGACTGTAACTGGGCCATAACAAGCAGCCAGTATCTATATAACCAAACCACTGCAGCATTCTACCTGCATCTCCCACTGGCCCACCTGTAACTCTTACTGGCTCACCCATGCCACAATGTCTGCACTCCTCAGTACCAGCCTAAGACTCTTGCTGTCCTGTCCACACTCCTCACCACCCACCTGCAACCCTTGCTGGCCTTTCTCTTTATACCAGAGATTTAGATATACTATTAGATATCTCAAATCCTGATATAAATAACTTCTCCTTTCTCTGTGGCCACTTTCAATCAGTGTTGACAGGTGGAAAGAAATCTTGCCCATGATCTCTCACATGTGGGTGCCTTAGGGCTTAAAACTTTCTCCCTTTTCTATTTAATATCTACATGGAAACCATGGGGTGAAATCACCTGCCAGTTTGGGTCAGGTATCATTGATATGCATATGATACCCAGTTGTATATCTCAAACCTGGTATAAAGATGTAGTCTAAGTCCTGACCCAATACCTGAGATTGTCTGGATGAGGGAAGGGGATGAGACTTAGGTTCAGTCTTCACAAGACCAAATGGTTGTGTCTAATTGGGCCCTCAAAATTCAGAAATAATTCATTGCTGACTTTCCCATTCAAAATGTGCAAAATATGGGGCTCCTCTGGGATGTCTAGCTCTTGCTCAAAGTGTATCTGTTAGTTGTCACCAAGTGCATAGATACATCTATTGCAGCAGTTGAGCACTTTCCTGGATTAGACAGACATGCCCTAGTCTGAGTAAAGTGCCGGTTACTACTTTATAATATTTTTAGGTATTATGCCTGACTCTCTGAAGGATCCCTCATCTCCATTTATCTCTGTTGGTTCAGTCCAGCAGAAGAAGGGCACTTCGTATCCTATTACTTAAGTAGTGTCATCTTATAGGACCCAAAATGCACAGCTACTATGTTACAATTCCTGCCTTCTGAAACGGTATACATCCAGAGTTTTATGAGGTTCCCACGAGTATATTATTGAAGAAACTGGAAGGCTTGTTTGTTTCTGAAACTCTTTCAACAATTACTTTAACAATGTATAGATGGGAGTCACTTGAAACTGGATAGATATCATTCCAAAGGGCAGGAATTGCAACATAGTAGCTGTGGTTTTTTTATCATATAAGATGGTGTTGCTTAAGTAATAGAATACAGATGTGTTTCTAATTGTAAAGTACAAAAATTGTTTTGGACATGAGTAGCCTATTTCAGTGATTAAAAATATTTGTATAATTGTTACAGGAAGAGCTACCTATCTTTATAAAATGGATAAGTTTGCCCCCACATGTAAATTTCGGCCATATTGGGCCATCCAGGGTCATATAGAGTGCTTATAGTACATAAACTCACTGAAAGTTTTGTAATATTAGAAAAGGAAGATGCCTCAAGTCTTGCCTTCTAGTTCAGAGGTGGAGTCAGCCCTTTTGTATATTGTAGGATTCATCTTCTGCTAACCAACTGCTCATAGCACTTGCTATATTTTACCAGTTTGAATCCAGTTTATCTCTTTGTCACTTATAATTTATGGCCAAAGTTTATTGTGAGCAATGCAGATAGAACCAGGGTTACATTGAAGTGGGTGTTGTGGATATTTGTTAAATCTCCCAAATTGCTCACTTCTGCCACTATATATGTCCCTTTTTTTAAAACAATTGAACTATGCATAAAATGTAGTGTTGTCATGAAGACCAGAATAAAAAGAAAAATTCCAGAGTCCATAACTTTAATAACTTTAAACATAAAAGACCAATTCAAATTGTCAAAAGTTTTTTCTGTATCCAGAAAAATCAGTGCCACTTGCAGGGAGGCATGATAGCTTAGTGGCTTAATGATGCTGGAGATGATCTTTGCTCCAGCAGTTCAAATTCTAGCACTGCATGGTGGGAGGAGCTCTCGTCACTTGCTTCCGCTGCCGTCCACCTAACAGTTCAAAAGCATGTTCTATGCGGCTAGATAAGTAGATAATACTGAAGTACAGAGATGAGCAGAATCCTGCCGGCCCTGCACCTCCCTGTTGTGATGTCTGTTTGTGAGGTGGCTTTGATGGAGGGAGAGGGTCTCGGCTGCTGCTGCAGGAAAGCTACTTGTTTTTCTTTCTGGTGCAGAGCTAGTTCTCCCTCCCAACACGTATCTTTGGAAATGTGCGAGCATGAACCAAACAGAGCTAGCAAACAGACAGTCAAACTATATTCTGCAATAGCATTGCAGTTTCCTGGCTAATGTTACATTACCATACACTAAATAAATAAAGAAGTGCCAGTTGGTATATTGTTGTAGATACAGTTCTTATATTGTTTCTTAATTTTGTGTAAGATCCCATATTGGTCATCATAAATAAAATCCTGCACAATCTTCTTTAATTTATCAGCCAAAATTGATGTAAATATTTTATAGTCATTATTCAGCAATGAAATTCAACAGTAAATCTTAGTTTAGATTAAATCTTGTTCTTCTTTTGACAATAAAGCAGTATTAGCTTCTTTCCACAATTCACATAGCAGATCCCTGCAAAATAAAATTCAGCACACATTGAAGTGGTTGCAAATGTTGGTCTTCAAAATGCTTACAGTATGAACTTGGAGGTCTATCAAACCCTGGTGCTTTCCCTGTTTTAGTTGTAACTATTTCTGAGTTGCCCCCAACCAATTCTAGGAATTCCAAATGTGCTCTCCAGTTGCAAAAGTTGTGATAGAAAATATTTAATTGTGCAATATCTGATTTAAATCAATCTGACTTTGAACATTTTTATTCTGTTAAAATGTTTACGTCAGATTAACTTAAGTTGATGGTCACTGTTATGAGCCAGGTTTATTGAACAAGTAACAGCTGTGAATTAGTCACAAAGCTAAGTCATAGCTCATTTCAACACTGTTAACCTAAAGCAAGCAAATCACATTCTGCTATACTCTCAGGCAAATCAGGATTTTTTTTAATGAATTGAGTTCTTTGTTTCTCCAGTCAAAATGATTATTGCTGAAAATATCCTCTTTAGTTCTAAAATATTATTTTCTCTTAATATTTAGGGAGATGATATTAATAAAACAAGAAGCATAGTGTCCTATCTTCCATATTTAATCAAAATGTCCATTGCAGTTATTTGCTAAATGATATCATAAAACTCTGCAGTTTATGTATTAGTTTTAAGACAATTATTTTATTAAGACAATCAGTTTGCATAAACATTAGGCGATAAATAGTGCTATGATTATTTTTCTTCTTTTAGCTCTTACCTCCATTGCCAATGGGCATCTGTGGAACTACTGGACAAAGACAGGAGAATTCAACAGAAGATTAAAAGATTTAAAGCAAAGCAGGTTCAAAATAAGTTCCTTTCAGAGGTATATTTTTATTATTTCAATTGGATTAAATCATGTAGTAGGGCTGAGGTTCATTGATAACTCCATCATGTAAAGCTCAGTCATTTCTATTCAATGTACCTGCAATTTCTTTTGAAAACTATTTGGAATGTAAGCAGATGCACGATGTGGTAGCTTATCACAGTGAAACATCAATCTGGATCTCATATGTCTGTAAATATCTATATGCCTTGAAGAGATTATGTATTGTTTTGTGTTGTTGTTAATTTGTCTGTATCCCCCTTCCCTGGTTTGAGTTGTGAGCCGCCCTGAGTCCCCCTTCGGGGGGAAAAGGGCAGCATATAAATGAAATAAACATTCAACATTCAGATTACCCCTAACATTGTAAAGATCCCATAGGCTCCTTTAAAATAATACTTTATATAGGCTGGATAAATATTTTTATTAAATGTTTTGAAAACAGACTTTTAAGCACTCAATCTACTGAAGTGGATTGATGTTTAAATTCTCTTGATTTTTAATGGTCTTAAATCTTGTGGGTTTTTATTTATTTTGGATTGTACTTCATTATGCTGGCTTCTTACATTGCTACAAGTTTTAGACTTTATTGTATTATTAATTGTTTTATAATGATTGAATGATTCTAAGGAACTAGTTTTATAGATACATGTACAAATAAATAACTTTCCCCTTCCCCACATTGTTGTCACATTTTCCAGAGAATTTCTTAATTTCAATCTAGTCTGTTTCAAACAAACTAGAGCTAGCTGAGGCTTAGACTTACAGAAAAGCTAGTGATCTGAGCAATATGTGTCATACATCTTCATGTCCAAACATGTAGCAAAGGAATCTGATCAAAAATATGTTAGTCCTGAATCTTTATTTCATTTAATATTTAATTAAAATCCTGTTATTTTTCTAAACAAACTGACTTAAATAGTGGTTGGTCTGTCACTTAGTTTGAAGCCTGAGCTGCCCACAAAGTTACTCCTGATAATTATGTTTCAGTATTGAAACCTCATTTAGTAGTTGGTAGATAGTGAGTTTTATGGCTGCCATAACTAGGTGAAATAATGGGAAGATCTAATTTCACTGGCATGTGGGTTAACACAATATCCCCTCACTTTACAGTGTCACTGGGACTGAGTATTTACACTGAAACAGAAGAAGAAGGAACAAAACAGCACACTGTGATCCAAAAGATACAGGAGGTTCCCCTCTAGGAAATATGGAATTATTTAACTGCCCAACAATTAATGCATTTTTGTTTATTGTTCTGTCTCAAAAGCTATAGAAACCTTTAGAGATAGAATAAGTTTATTGTGCTGTTCTTTAGTAAATATGGTTTGTAGGACTACAAATCCTGTCTCTTTTCTTTACATCTTTAAATCAAACTGGTAGGGAGCTTAGAAAATTGTTAGCAACAGCTGTATATCAGCTTCAGGCAATGCTTGAAAACAAAGTAGCTAAAGATTTCATGTTAATTTCATGTTGATTGGGTGCTGTTCTCAGTAGACTATGGAATTAGTGTCTGGAAGTTGACAAACTGAAGTTTAATCTAGGTAAACCAATTCTAATCAGCATAAAGTCACATGCCACATTCACAAACCATTGCTGGTTCAGAATACTACATGCAGTACTTTCTGAAGATTATTTTTCTTACTAAATTATACCAATTTTCTTTAATTTTTCTTCAGTTTTTGTGTCCAAGATGCCAATTATTTCCTATTAAACCCTTAATTTGAGATTGCTGTTTGATAAATTGTGTCCTCTATTATAAACCATGTCATAAATTATGAGTAGAATGCTCTGTTGCCAAGACAGTAGTTTTTCCATGATTACATGGAAAAGCAAAGACATATTATGCTATCATGTATTATTTATTTATTTATTTATTTATTTATTTATTAATTATTTGCATGCTTGCTTATTTATTTAACTTTTTCTTACTGGTTTATGTGCCACTCATTTCACCAAAGGCAACTCTAGGCATTTTACAATCATTCAATAAAAATGCCATATAAAATAAACAATAAATAGGGACCTTAAATTTAAAATTAAAATAAGAGGAAGGTAGTTAAAATTAAATAAGATGGAGAGGAATCGAGCAAAGTCCCCACAGCAAGGAGGTGTTTTTTAATGTAATCCGTTAGCCACTTCCAGAGTTCCACACCCTGATTAGGACTCACTCCAGTTGGCAGAGCCAGATCTTCATGCTCTTTTGGAAGGCCGAATGGGTCTCATCTCAAGAGCATTTATAGAATATTAAAACTGCTTCAAGATTACTACTTATTTATGTTGTCATGTTGAAGCAATTTTCTTACTCCATTATATTCCACCTTTATTATAAATATCTTTTTAGATCAAGATGGTACCTAATATTTTGGATTTTTCAGCATTTTACCATATCTGCTGAAAAGGGTGTGAAATTCAGATGTTCCCAACTAGCTTTTTCAAAGTGGTATGTCAATGTCTTCTCTTTATAGGCAGCTTCATAAATTCCTTGTTTTGATCATCAGGTGAGAATGAACAAAGTTAATCCACATTAACCGGGCTACATAACAACTTAAATTAATCAACCTATTGCAGTGAATTAGGTACTAATTTGCAGAGAAATGTATTATTTCATCATGATTTATGAATTTGAATAATTCCTCAGTCATGATGGAATAATACACTTTTCTCTGCAAATTAAATAGCTAACAGGCTGCAATAAGCTGATTAATTTTTTAGAGACAGTCCACTTTAAAACACCACATTATCCAAAACAGTTTCTCTGGTTGAATTTTTCCACCAATTTCATGGTATAATCAATTAAAAAGAAGTTACAACTTAATTGGTTAGATTTGGTATGACTCAAGAGAATCTGTATGTTCCGTTCTCTTCTGAAACCATCTGTGATCTATAGAAATCAGTTCCATGGTGGAAAGTTAGTGGAAAGGATACTTAGAAGTAACTATTGATGGATAAAGTTATCTGCCATGTAAGAGATATATCAAGCAAAGACCAAGTATCCAAAACTGATTGGCAAGATCTTTGCTTTTAGAATATGCCAATTCAACAATCAAAATAATGTATCTGAAAACCTTGAACTTTTCAATTATTCAAAAAGTGCTATGTGTGTTTGCCTTTAGCTTGTACCAGTAAGCACATGAGAGCCAATTTGGTGAAGCTGTTAAGGCATGAGACTAGAAACTAGGAGACAGTGAGTTATAGTTCTGCCCTAGGCACAAAGCCAGCTGGGTGACCTTGGGCTTGTCACCTTCTCTCAGCTTTAGGAAGGAGGCAATAGCAAAGCACTTCTGAAAAATCTTAACCAGAAAACTGCAGGGACTTATCCAGGCAATCTCTGTAAATCATTGATTGAACAAGTAAAACCACTACACTATATCATATAAAAAGAAAAAGTACGTATTTATAATAGATTTGATTTGTACACAATTATATATCAGTTCTCACATAAATTTAAGAAATATAAACAATAAGTTCATTGCCAAGATAAAGTAGGAAACAAATAGGGTATTTAATTTATTTCTTCAGGAATATTTTTTTCTGAATATGATTTAAGCAGTAATTAGGTGATTTCTGAAGTTTGTATCTACAGCATATAGCTTTCATAATTCCAATTTATATATTTCAATCTTCAAGAATGCTAAATGCATCACATGCTATAAACATTTTAGGCTGTTCGTTAGTGAATTGTAATTTCTCACTTCATTTAAAATAACCCTAAACATTCCTATTCTTAAACATTCTTGCATGATAACAAAAACTTTACACTGTGATTAAGAGACCCAGTTAACAAAGCGAAAGAAGTTCAGGTCCCTCAGAAATGCTATCATTCTGGATTGTTGCATTTAAATTAATGCTATAATTTACCAAACATGCATTTTGTGTTATAGTATCCCTACTGTTTTATTTACTGATTTTTTCCTTTATCCATGCTTGCCCTTGAATAGATAGATGATGAACTTTTTAATCCAGATTATGTTGAAGTTGACCGAATAATGGATATTTCACACAGCAAAGACGATAGTGGAGAGGTAAGTTTATTTATTTTTTAAATTGCATTTGTTTTCTAGCAAAAATAAAATGAAGTATGCCATACATAGAATAAAAGTTGACAGAGACCTTGGAGGCCTTCTAGTCCAACCCACTGCTTAGGCAGAAAACCCTATACCACTTCTGACAATAGGTTATCCAACATCTTCTTAAAAACTTCCAGTGTTGGAGCTTTCACAACTTCTGGAGGCAAGTTGTTCCACTGATTAATTGTTCTGACTGTTGGGAAATTTCTCCTTAGTTCTAAGTTGCTTCTCTCCTTGATTAGTTTCCACCTATTGCTTCTTGCCATACCCTCAGGTGCTTTGGACAATAGCTAGACTCTCTTCTTTGTGGCAGCCCATGAGATATTGGAACACTGCTATCATGTCTCCCCTTGTCCTTCTTTTCATTAAACTAGACATACCCAGTTCCTGCAACCATTCTTCATATGTTTTAGCCTCCAGCCCACTAATCATCTTTGTTGCTCTTCTCTGCACTCTTTCTAGAGTCTCCACATTTTTTTTACATCGTGGTGACCAAAACGGAATGCAATATTCTAAGTGTGGCCTTACTAAAGCGTTATAAAGTGGTATTAATACTTCATGTGATCTTGATTCTATCCCTCTGTTTATGCAGCCTAGAACTGTGTTGGCTTTTTTGGCAGCTGCTGCACACGACTGGCTCATATTTAAATGGTTGTCCTAGAACTCCAAGATCCCTTTCACAGTTACTACTATTGAGCAAGGTACCACATATACTGTACCTGTGCCTTTTGTTTTTCTTGCCTAAATGTAGAACCTTACTTTTTTTACCATTGAATTTAATTTTGTTAGATAGTGCTCAGTGTTCAAACCTGTCAAGATTCTTCTGTATCTTAAGAACTATCTTCTGGAGTGTTGGCTATTCCTGCCAGCTTGCAAATTTGATGAGTTCCCCATCTATCCCCTAGTCCAAGTCATTGATGAAGATGTTGAAGAGTACTGGGCCTAAAAAAGAGCCTAGGAGTACTCCACTGAATACTTCCCTCCA
The DNA here is from genome assembly GCF_009769535.1 of Thamnophis elegans. NCBI lineage: Eukaryota > Metazoa > Chordata > Lepidosauria > Squamata > Natricidae > Thamnophis > Thamnophis elegans. The sequence goes on from NC_045548.1 coordinate 42,093,237, forward strand.
TGCAGATGCAATTCCATTGAGGACTACACATTGAGTTCGGCTGGTCAGCCAGTTACGAATCCATTTGGTGGTGGTGCTACTTTATCTAGTAGTAGGTTATGGTCTACTTTAGCAAATGCCTTACTGAAGTACAAGTAAATGATATTGACAGCATTCCTCTGGTCCACTAATGTTGTCACTTTGTTAAAGAATGCAATAAGATTAGTCTGGCATGCTCTGTTTTTGACAAACCCGTGTTGGCTTTTGGTTATTACTTTGTTTGCTTCTAGGTGTTCGCTGATTCGTTGCTTGATTATCTTTTCCAGAATCTTCCCAGGTATTGAGATCAGGCTGATAAGTCTGTAGTTTGCTGGATCTATGTTTTTTTTCCTTTTTTGAAGATGGGAACTACCTCAGCTCTTTTCCAGTCCTCTGGCATTTCTCCGGTGCTCCAGTATCTTTGAAATATATAGTTTAGTGGCTCTGAGATCTCGTCTGCCAGTTCCTTTAGAACCTTGAGATGTAATCCATCCGGTCCTAGTGATTTGAACTCGTCTAGGGTGACAGGTGTTCACTTACCATTTTCTTCCATATTTTAACTTGTGTTCCTAATCTGTTTTTTGTGGTGCTCTTTTTGAGCCGAGATGGTGCAGTGGTTAAATGTAGCACTGCAGGCTACTTCAGCTGTCTGCAGTTCGGCTGTTCAAATCTCACCGGCTCAGGGTTGACTCAGCCTTCCATCCTTCCGAGGTGGGTAAAACGAGGACCCGGATTGTTGTTGGGGGCAATATGCTGACTCTGTAAACCGCTTAGAGAGGGTGAAAGCCCTATGAAGCGGTATATAAGTCTAACTGCTATTGCTATTGCTATTGATAGGTTGGACTGTTTTTCCCCTTTATGTAATGAAAGAAGCAAAAAATGAATTAAGTAGTTCTGCTTTCTCCCTGTTGCTTGTCACCTTCTTGCCGTTTTCTCGCAGCAATGGACCAATTGTTACCTTGACTTTTTTCTTGTTTTTAACATGTTGGAAGAAGTTATTTACTTTTTTTGTAAGTCTTTGTTCATTGTGAATCTTAGCTCCTCATAGGCTCGGGTATTTACTGATATTTTGCCTTAGTTATTTGCTCCTTTTTCCACTTTTTATACTTGTCCTTTGCTATACATTGCTAAAACTATTTTCATTTTAATTTATTGTAATGGGTATTTCTGTTACATTTTTGGATACAAAAATGTAGCGTTTTAAATTATACTGCAGTTAGTCCTCGGCTTGGTTGCTTAACAACCATTTGAAGTTACAGTGGATCTGTGGGGAAGCTACTTACAACCCAGTTTTAAGGCTCTATGGTCGCCCACAATCAAGTGATTGAACTTTGGCTGCTCAGCAATGGGTCTCATTGATAGTCATTGATTGATAGCATCCTGCAGTCATGTGACCACATTCTAAGATAATTTTGCTGAAAAACTAATGGTTTTGAATTTAGGCAAAACAACACTTTTAGCAAACTTAGCAAACTCTGTGGTCCACTTAATGACCACAGAGTTCATCAGAAAAACTTGTAAAATTGGATGACATGATTGACCTGTTCTACAACTGTCACAACTCACAGCCATGATGGGTAACCTCTATTATGGTTATAAGTTTAAAGATTACCTGTACTTGAACATCCATATCTTTCACCTGGACAAAATGTTGCTTTATAAATTGATATGAAAGATATTAATATGCCAAAACAATATGTAAAATACGGGAATAGAAAATGAAGAGGAAGACAAGTAATAATGTAAATATTTTATATTGTAATTCACACTGTATTTGTTTGTCAATGAAATTTTACAATTTGGCAAGAAGCAAACAGTAAACGGCCTGTTTCACCCTAATTAGCAGAAGGAAAAAAAATCTGTCTCTGCCTCCCAGCAATGTACTTTCTTGCAGCAAGCAGCCCATTTCGGTTTCAGTGGACCTCACGATGATCAGCTGTTTCAGGCATGCAGAGGCAGCAATAGGCAATGGCAATCCCTCCAGCCTGAAATAGCTGATGGTTAGGAGTCCTTGTGCTAATCAGGCTACGCTGAAGCTGAAACTGGTTGTTCGCTGTTTGCTGCAAAGAGGCAAATTTCTGGGAGGCAGAAGCCAAAGGGCAGGGTTACATATCATGTATAAGAAGCACCCAAATTTTCACCCTCTTTTAGGGGGGGAGTGTGTCTTATACTCCGAAAAATATGGTATGTTATAATAGATCTTGGGTAGCACTAGCATATCAAAAACCCCATAACTTTATGATGCTTATAATATATTGTTCATGATATACCAATGGCGAACCTATGGCACGCATGCCAGAGGTGGCACTCAGAATCCTCTCTGGGCACGCGTGCCATCGTCCCAGCCCAGCTCCATCGCATTTCTCCTGGTGGGGTGGGGGCGGAGAGGGAGAGAGAGGCTGGAAAAGAGAGGGAGGGTGGGGGAGAGAGAGAGATGGAGAGAAGGAGGGAGGGAAAGAGAGAGAAAGGGAAAGAGAAATGATATTACAAAAGTTTAATTTTTTTTGTTGCTAAACGTAATATTTCAAAAGCAGAAAAAAATGAAGGGGGCATAAAAGTGCATTTATCACATTTTTTGTAGAACAATTAGCTGGACTCTGCCTTGTTTATCATTATTTTAGGTAGTAAAACCTCAGTATTCAGGTTAAATTGCCGTGTTGGCACTTTGCAATAAATAAGTGGGTTTTGGGTTGCAGTTTGGGCACTTGGTTTCTAAAAGATTCGCCATCATTGTGATATAATGTTTCACCCAATTAAAGACAGAAAACTTTTGTAATGTAGACTAAAACTATACCAACTAATTGTAGCAGCAGTGAAGTGTCAGTTATAATTTTTAATTCAGTAAATATTGAAACATAACCCACATAAATCAAACTCCTACTTAGTTTTAAAAGTGGGGAAGATTATGAGAGAAAAAAAGTTCAAGAAACACTTGAATGTATTTTTGTCTTTAAATCTGTGGGGAAAAATAATTTCACTATTTTCAGTATTCAGGAAAACTTTTCATCATTTTAAAGTGTTACATCATCTTATTCATTGTGGGCATTGTGGTTTACAATGTATGTATGTATGTATGTATGTATGTATGTATTTATTTATTTATTTATTTATTTATTTATTTATTTATTTATGTACAGTGGGGCAAAAAAGTATTTAGTCAGCCAGCACTTGTGCAAGTTTTCCCACTTAAAAAGATGAGAGAGGCCTGTAATTGACATCATAGGTAGACCTCAACTATGAGAGACAAAATGAGAAAACAAATCCAGACAATCAGATTGTCTGATTTGGAAAGAATTTATTTGCAAATTATGGTAGAAAATAAGTATTTGGTCACCTAAAAATAAGCAAGATTTCTGGCTCTCGCAGACCTGTAGCTTCTTCTTTAAGAGGCTCCTCTGTCCTCCACTCATTACCTGTATTAATAGCACCTGTTTGAACTTGTTAGCAGTATAAAAGACACCTGTCCACAACCTCAAAGAGTCACACTCCAAACTCCACTATGGTAAAGACCAAAGAGCTGTCAAAGGACACCAGAAACAAAATTGTAGACCTGCACCAGGCTGGGAAGACTGAATCTGCAATAGGCAAGCAGCTTGGTGTGAAGAAATCAACTGTGGGAGCAATAATTAGCAAATGGAAGATATACAAGACCACTGATAATCTCCCTCGATCTGGGGCTCCATGCATGATCTCACCCCGTGGGGTCAAAATGATCACAAGAACGGTGAGCAAAAATCCCAGAACCACACGGGGGGACCTAGTGAATGGCCTGCAGAGAGCTGGGACCAACATAACAAAGATTACCATCAGTAACATACTATGCCGCCAGGGACTCAGATCCTGCAGTACCAGACGTGTCCCCCTGCTTAAGCCAATACATGTCCGGGCCCGTCTGAAGTTTGCTAGAGAGCATTTGGATGATCCAGAAGAGGATTGGGAGAATGTCATATGATCAGATGAAACCAAAGTAGAACTATTTGATAGAAACACAACTCGTCATGTTTGGAGGAGAGAGAATGCTGAGTTGCATCCAAAGAACACCATACCTACTGTGAAGCATGGGGGTGGCAACATCATGCTTTGGGGCTGTTTCTCTGCAAAGGGACCAGGACGACTGATCCGTGTACAGGAAAGAATGAATGGGGCCATGTATCATGAGATTTTGAATGCAAACCTTCTTCCATCAACAAGGGCATTGAAGATGAAACATGGCTGGGTCTTTCAACATGACAATGATCCCAAATACACCGCCCGGGCAACAAAGGACTGGCTTCATAAGAAGCATTTCAAGGTCCTAGAGTGAGCTAGCCACTCTCCAGATCTCAACCCCATAGAAAACCTTTGGAGTGAGTTGAAAGTCTGTGTTGCCCAGCAACAACCCCAAAACATCACTGCTCTAGAGTAGATCTGCATGGAAGAATGGGCCAACATACCAGCAACAATGTGTGCCAACCTTGTGAAGACTTACTTCACCTTTGTCATTGCCAACAAAGGATATATAACAAAGTATTGAGATGAACTTTTGATATTGACCAAATACTTGTTTTCCACCATAATTTGCAAAAAAATTCTTGCCAAACCAGACAATGTGATTGTCTGGATTTGTTTTCTCATTTTGTCTCTCATAGTTGTGGTCTACCTATGATGTCAATTACAGGCCTCTTTCATCTTTTTAAGTGGGAGAACTTGCACAATTGGTGGCTGACTAAATTTTTTTTCCTCCACTGCATATGTGTGTATGTATTTATGTGTATGTACGTGTGTGTGTGTGTGTGTGTGTGTGTGTGTGTGTGTGTGTGTATTCCTCATACATATTAGCCCATACTACATAGAATTCAAATGTAAGTTTTTTGGCAGGAGACTTCTGTATTCCAGAGCATCTTCTACAGCAAAATTTTGGCTTTGATTCAAATAACATTTTCAGTGTTCCAGTGATCGTTCTTGGCAGCTCATCTTCGGTTGGTTTTTGGTTTTTTTTTGTTTTTATTTTGAAATGGACTTGGCAAATGCCAACAGTCTGGTGTTGCATCCCCACCAAAATTCTGTTTATTGATATTTCCTCAATTCCAATTTTGCATTCAATCCTGCAAATATCAGCCCTAACACTAGTACCGCTTCTATCTTTATTACTATACTTTCCCTTTTCTAATCTTGTAGAGAAATGTACTACCCGATAGTGGTGGGCTTCCTGACTTGTTTTCTATAGAAGTATGTGGCCTCACTTAAAATGTTTTGTTATTTAGTCCAGTATCAATTTCTTCATTAATTGGAGCAGATCTCTCTTGTCTGTATTTTCCACATTTTTTTGGATGCAACATATTATCAATATTGATATGATATTTATATCACAGTCTTCTATAATTTCTTAATATTGATTTCACCAGATTTGTTTCCATTGTGGCCAGTTAAATCAAGGAAGAAAAAACTTTTTATTTTCATTTTTGTCTTTAACTCTTCCATCAGCATATTTCTGGACAACAGTAAATGTACCACCTTTCCCTGAAAATAAGACCTCCCCAGATAATTAGCCCAATAGGGCTTTTGAGCACATGCGCTAAAATAAGCCCTCCCCCAAAAATTAACCCTCCCCTCAAAATATTGCAACACAGCAGCAGCCATGAGGTGACCACGCTCGCGGCCTCCTGCACCTCAAAAATAATAAGATCTCCCTGAAAATAAGGCCAAGCGCTTATTTTGGGGATCAAAACAAAATAAGACCCTGTCTAATTTTCAGGGAAACACAGTAACAAATAAGAAAGATACTTCTATTGATTGAGTTTCACTTGCTGCTTTGTATCACATCCACAACGACCAGTCTGAGCTATAGTTCATCTACTGGAGGCATCAACCAGTTCTTGGTCAGACTTTCTTATATTTGTCAGTATTGTTAATATGTTTAGTCCTTCTTTCCAAGTGGTTGTGCATAGACTACCATAGTAGATGAGAAGTGTAAAGCCAGTCTTTCCAAATTGAACAGAACAGTGATCCCCATTTAGAACCCGGCTGTTGAACTGGCAGGCGAGTTTACGTGCAATATTCCATTTGCGTTGGTGGTGAACACACATGCCACTCATGCAATTGGAGCTGCACATGCTCGCCCACTGCTTCCAGGGAACTATCCCCTTTCTCCCCTCCATCGATCTGCAAAGCCAAAAAGGTTAGGGATTGCTGATGTAGAACACATATTTTTTGCTGGTTTTTTTATCTATATTTATAAAGCACACACATGTGTGTGTATGTATGTGTGTGTGTATGTATCTCTATATGTATTATTTTAAACTTTATCTACCCATGTGTTTTAGTGAGTGGGTGATTATACAAATTGAAATGAATTTGAATGCAGAAGTAGGGGGCTAAGCACTGATATTAGTGGTGAAGTCATTAGATCATACACTGAAAAAATTATTTGAAATGTAACATTGTTCAAACGAGAGGTAGACCATTCAGTATGTGGTATTTAGCTAGAACAAGGTTCCACAGTATTACTTGTTGGCCACAGATTCTTGCTTAAAATGTGCCATATGATGAATGAATGAATCAATCATCAATCAATCTTGCTTAAAACCAAAGTATCCAAGAGGCTTGAAGGTGCTGGAGAAGGACTGTGATTTCTTTAAAGTCAATAATGCTTAAAATATATTAACCTTAGTAGCCATAAACTAGCAACATTCAGGTCTGGTGGAAAGCAAAGGGAGAAAACCTGACTGAGTAAGTTGGAAATTTTATTCTTTAGCTTCATTGTTCCTCAGGACAATAAATTACCATATTTTTCAGAGTACAAGACACACCTTCCTCCCCCCCCCCAAAAAAAGGTGAAAATTTGGGTGCATCTTATACACCAAATGTGCCTCCACCCACCCCCACCAGAGGCCAAAAACGTGAGGCAGGGATGGTCTCTGGCAATCCCTGTAGCCTAGAACAGCTGATTAGGGGTATTCCTGCAGTCCAATCTACCCGCCAATCAGCTGTGCTGAATCAGGCTGCTATCAGTGCTAAAACTGACCTGGCTGGTCACAGTTTGCAGCAGTAATCACATTCAGAAAGCACACAAAAGTAACTGATTCAGCAGGGGTCAAAATAATAATAATATACAATACAAGCAAAACACAAGCAGTTTCACTTTCACTTCTCAGCTAAGCCAAGCTCCTTCCTGTCTCCTTGTTGCTCACATAGCAAGTACTGTTTCAGAGTCCAAATAGCCCTCATTGGCTGACTTAGTTGCTATGCCTATTCATTGCCTGACCAAGTCATGAACTCACACACTGACAGGAAATTAGCCAGCTAAATATCATGGATGCTTGTAGACAGAGGCAGATTTTTTTTTCTTCTGATTTTCCTCCCCAAAAACTAAGTTGCGTCTTATACTCCGGAGTGTCTTATACTTAAAATACAGTACTAGACTTGCCTTACTAAATACCTGCATTTTTCTTATGAAAAGATTTCCTCTGTCTTTGCTAAACAGTAAATGATGTTCATCCCTCCAGAGATTGTGCTTCAAAAGCCTTGAGTAGTTCAGTTGCCCTTCAGCATCACATATGGCTTCATTTCAAAGAACTCTCACAGGAAACTTGGATCTGAGTTGAGGATTTACTATGGTATATTTAGTTATAAGACCAGATAATTATGAGCATGCTAGGCTGTGTCTGAAACCAAAATTTTGGTATTTATGGAAGTTGATATTGTTCAGGTGAAGATGCATGCTATTAGATGGGATCAAATCATAGGACATTCTTCAAATCAGCTAGATCCATTCAGCAAATCCATAGGAGACCAAGCTGGGATTCCAAGTAGAACTTTTGATTCTTTTAGTTCATTCTGTTGACATTTTATGTTTGGAATTCTATTATAGTGAATTTATGAATAGCGATCTCCCACAATAGCCACACAGATTATTTCTGTTCTCTTTTATTCCTGGTTTAAGTCACAGACTGCCCTATAGAAAAAAACTAAGGTTTGTTTGCTATAGAACAACTTGAAAGTGAGTTTCTCTGAATTATTTCAGGGAAGGTTTTTATTCTAATATTGGAAAAAAAGATCTTTATCAGGTTCATCATCTTCTGGATCCAAATACCAATCTGCAAATAGCCAAATTTCATATGTTTTATTTTAGCTTTACTTTTTAAATGCAGCTGGTTTACCTCAACAGACTGGATTGATACTTCATTTTATAATTATATTGCTCCCACCATCAGCAGTAAATTATAAAGTAGAGTGCTTAATAATTCATATTAATATTCTGTTGTTCCTTGAAAAATGATGGCTCTCTAAAATTTTGCTGTGTGATAGAGAATCTGTTCATCCAGTGAGTCATCATATCTTTACAGTATGTCTGGATTTTGTGTTGTTGATGGGACTTCTACTTCAGAGACTTAAAGCTAATGTCCAGTGCAGGGACTTGTCCAAGAATTGCACATGTTTGAATAGAAGAAAAAATGGTTCATCCAGATGCTCAAAAATATGACTTGGGAATTATAAGTTTCATTTGCACTTGCAGTACCATGTTTTACTAAAAATAAGACAGGGTCTTATTTTCTTTTGACTTCCGAAATAAGTGCTTGGTCTTATTTTCTGGTAGGTTTTATTATTTTTGAAGTGCAGGGGGCAGTGAGCATGGTCACCTCATGGCTGCTGCTGTGTTGCAATATTTTCGGGGAGAGCTTATTTTAGTGCATGCGCCCGATTGAACTTATTATCCAGGGCAGTCTTACTTTCAGGGGAACAGGGTAGAACATGTGAGCTTTCACAAAATATTCTACACAGAAAACATCCTTAAAAAATAGAAAAAGTATTCAGCCTGCTAGAGCTTTCAGAGAAAACTCAGCTACATTGTTGTTGAAGTTTAAAGGAAAAAGAAAAGATCTAGCTATAGTTTCAACTTACAGAGATATGATTTTCAGTTGCCCAACTTTATAAGGATTACTATTAAGCAGTTTGTATGTTTTTTTTCTACCTCAACTATTTATTATTTATTTATTATAGAGCAGGCTGTAAAGCACTGTGAAGCAGTATATAACTCTAAGCTATTGTGCTGCCTTAGAATCTTTCCCCAGTGCTCAACCTGGCCCATCTCAAAACCATTTGAACTTCTGGTTCCGTACTCATTGCAACTGCTCTCTTGGAAAACTATTTTCCTTACTGATTCAGGACACTTATCAATGAACTTTGTGTATTCTTCTGAGAGCCCTTACTTAGTTTTCTAAGGTCAGTCATTGGTGAATTCACAGATAGTTAGTAAAAGAATTGGAATTATGGGTTAGTAATCAGTAACTTTAAAAGCGATGTAACAAAGTACTTTCTCAGTTTATGTGCTGTTTTTACATTAGAAATAGAAGTTCAATGAAATATGCTAAGTTTTATTTAGTTTACAAAATTACAATGGCATTGATCATATTAATTGACTTTCGTATAATCATTTTGTTTGCTTTTTTCCCTTAAAAAAGCCCCTGATTCATTATTTGGTGAAATGGTGTTCACTTCCATATGAAGACAGCACATGGGAATTAAAGAAAGACATAGATCAAGCTAAGATTGAGGAATATGAGAAACTAGTGGCTAGGGAGCCAGAAACAGAACGTGTGGTAAGATTTAGCTTTCTATTGAAAATGTTTCTTAATAGTAGCTTAATACTGTGGTTTGTGGAAACCACTAATATGATTTGCTGCATTTGATATAGGAGCGACCTCCTGCTGATGACTGGAAGAAATCAGAATGTTCCAGAGAATATAAAAACAACAACAAACTCAGGGAATACCAGTTGGAAGGAGTAAACTGGCTTCTTTTCAACTGGTACAACACGTATGTATTATGCATTCATTGTAAAACAGTATAGTTTGACCATTCAAATTTAATATCCCTGAATAGTTTAAAATACAGGATGTTTTAATGATCTTAATTAGTAAAATAACAACTTCTGTGACTATATTATCTGTCGCTCCTCCACTCACCCCGGCTACATGCACACGCACACTTTTTCTTTGCATGAATTTGTATTAAATCTTGAAGTGGTTTTTTTCCCCCCTGTTTTAATAAGGATGTTTGAGTTGACACTATTTAATTCTTAAAAGTAAATGTCCTCATGATACTTAAGATTCTTACAGTCAAATAAATAAGGAAGTGTGTTTTGTAAATCTCATTTGAGGAGCTGAATTATAATTTCAGAACTGAACAATTTATTCATTGCAGACGCAACTGCATTTTAGCAGATGAAATGGGATTGGGAAAAACTATCCAGTCCATTACATTTCTCTATGAGATATATTTAAAAGGAATCCATGGTCCATTTTTGGTTATTGCCCCATTGTCTACAATCCCCAATTGGGAAAGAGAATTCCGTACCTGGACAGAGTTGAACGTTGTTGTGTATCATGGGAGCCAAGCCAGTCGAAGGATGATTCAGACATATGAAATGTACTTCAAAGACCCACAGGTAAATGTTATTAGTATAACAAAAGATGACTTCAAATAACTATTTCTCCTTGTTGGTTATTGTCCTTCATTGTTTCAAAATTTAAAGTCAGGATTGGAAAAGGGGTTGCCAAAGGGAAATGTTTTCATTAAATTTTGCACACATAAATATTACTCTATTAAGTTTTTTCTAAATCAGGAGATTAAAAACAGTACAGTATAGCTTTTCCACTGTGATTAAACAAAACTAAGAATAATTTATAAGTACATTTTTCCATCATATTAAAAAACCTGGAAGAGTCTTGTAGCACTTTTTCCAACTAACACATTTTATTATAAAGCATAAGCTTTTGGTGCAGTTCTCTTCATCGGGATACAAATGTAATAATATTTTTAATATTCATATTTATCATCCTAATATTTTTATGTTTTACTTTGATGTTTTTACTCCATAAGCCACTGAGTTGCCTCTAAAATAACAGGATGGCATATAAATGTAATAAATAAAATAAAAGTAACAAAAAATCAGGTGAATGGTGTTGAGAAGGCAGATTTTTTATGCAGATCCAAGTTATTAATATGGCTCTCTTCCCACATTGTCACATTATCAGTATTCCATAGAACATTTGATACTGTTGGTAACATTTGCACAATATTATTGTAGCTTTCAACTTCCAAAGTAAATTCTTTGGGTTTAAGATGTTTAGGTTTAAGAACAGGATTTAGGTATTATTGACAATTCTATCATCATTAGTCAGTGATTTTTTTTTGTTTTGAAAGAAAGCATTTGAATCATGCATAAGGTTGTTTTAACAGTATATAATAATTACATAATATTCTCTATGCTTTTAGGGTCGTGTAATTAAAGGATCATACAGATTTCATGCCATCATTACAACATTTGAAATGATTTTGACTGATTGTCCTGAGCTCCGTAACATTCCATGGCGATGTGTGATCATTGATGAAGCTCACAGGCTGAAGAACAGAAATTGTAAGCTGCTAGAAGGGCTCAAAATGATGGACCTGGTGGGTATTGATACTCTTAAATCTCAGCAAAAAGTCTTCTAATTTTGTCCATTTGAATTCCAGTTTTGTTAACATTCTTGTCATTACAATTTTTCTGCTTAAGAGAATGCTATGAAACACAATTCATTTGCACACTTTAAACAATCCACTGATAATCTCTAAAATACGGTAGGAAAAAAATGGACATGAAAGAGATTGAAATCTTATCTTGTAGTAGAGATGGGTAGCATAAAATTTAATTAATAAATAAAATATAAAATAAATTGAATAAATTTTTTCACTGTCTTATTTTTTTCAGGAACACAAGGTGCTTCTAACAGGGACTCCTTTGCAAAATACTGTAGAAGAGCTTTTTAGCTTGCTCCATTTCTTGGAACCAAGTCGTTTTCCTTCAGAACCACTTTCATGCAAGAATTCGGTGATCTAAAACTGAGGAACAGGTAAATATTTCTTTCCAATTATAATAGTCACGAATTTTGAAAATTCTCCAGAGTAACGTTTTTGTTTTTATTGGAATCAAACTATTATACTTATAGGAGGTTTTTCAGTTTATTATTGTCAAAATTAATTTAAACTTTTTTAAAAAATATTTGTAATTTTTAAAGAGATCCTGTGTAAATGTAAACTATATAGCGAACTTTACTGGAATATATGAGCCAGCCTATTATTATTTAAAATGTATTAATATTTATAGTGATACTTAAAACACAAAGCAAAATAATACCAAGTATTTAAAAGCAAAACAATTTTTAAAAAACATTTAAAGCATTTAAAACATTTGAACAATGTCAGCTAGGAATTTAGCTGTTAATTCAGTACATCTGGAGATTATTACATCGAATAAACCTGATAAATAGGCTTTTTAAATGAAGTATGCAAAATATTACCAATATTTTAGCTCATACAATAACAATATAAAATGTTATATCTCATTGTAGAAGAAATAGAATATATTGTTTGATAAATATAGTAAAAGCTACAAGGATTTGGCTGTACTATTGTATCACATGGGTCTTTTTATTTACTATAATTTAATTATTCAATTATTGGCATGATTAAATCTCATACAATTAAGACTTCTTTAGTCATGTAATATCTCCAGTGCATGTTAATTGCTCTGAATGTTTGAATTACAGTTCTATGTTAGTTACTACAATCTTTTAGTACATGTTAATATAGTAAACAATCTGTTTAACAGATCTCTTTTTTCCAGACCTGGTATAAACAAGACAAATGTTCAGTTCAGACTTCATTCCATTAACAGGATAATGTGCATTATATCAAGCATGTTTCTATTAAATTGGGGTTTTACTGCAAATGTCACCAGTCATGTTAATTATGTAATTATGCAAATGATGTAAATTCTGATTTAATGGATATTTGGATTTAACAGAAACTCATTTCCCCACATCATCTGTTAAATAGAGCATTTACTGTAATGAAGTTATTCCTACCATAATAAAGTTATCCTGTAAACACTGTTGATGAATGATAATAGTATTTATGGAAATAATTTCATTTTTCCAAAAATTGCAGCATAATATAAAATTATGGAAAGATGTACATATTATATAAGGACATTTATAATAGGAATTGAAAATTGTAATATAAACATTTATTTTATCAGGTTCAGAAACTTCAAGCAATTTTAAAACCAATGATGTTGAGACGACTGAAAGAAGATGTGGAGAAGAACCTGGCACCCAAGGAAGAAACTATTATTGAAGTTGAATTGACAAACATTCAGAAAAAATACTACAGAGCTATTCTTGAAAAGAATTTCGCATTTTTGTCAAAAGGAGGTGGTCAAGCAAATGTCCCTAATCTGTTAAACACTATGATGGAACTGAGAAAATGTTGCAACCATCCATACCTTATAAATGGTATGCTGGTTTTCTCTTATTTTATAAAAACTTTGTGTAAGGACTATAATTATGTATGTATTATGGCCACCCATCTCATTTGCATATGAATTTTGGTAGCTTACACAGTTAAAACAATTACCTAATAATCTACATTATTTACAGGCTTCAATTTTAAAACAAATTTTATTTTTGAGGAGAATGTAAATCTCCAAATGCCAGGTTTAACTACATACCAACTTACTTGAAAGATTGCATCAATGCCTTACGACAATAATCAACTTCCTTTCTTGTATCTTCAAGCCAAGTGTCATTATTTTCATCGAAGAAATGATTTCCTAATTACTTTTAAAAGCATTTGTTATTGTCACCAATAGGCTTATACTACAATAAATTTAGAACTGCCTAGATACATCAGACATGGGAACTGTATCACATAATAAAAAATCATGTCAGCTTGTTAATATAGATAATCATGGTTCATTCAATAATAAAAGAATGAAGTTTCTGATATATCAAAATGTAATTTTGTCTAAACCAAAATAGTTCTATATCTGTGATGGCGAACCTGTGACACATGTGCCACAGGTGGCATGCAGAGCCCTCTCTGCGGGCACACGAGCCATCACCCCAGCTCAGCTCCACCGTGCATGCATGTGTGCCTCCCACTGGCCAGCTGATTTCCGGTCCCTGTCATGCATGCATGGTGGGTGGGGCGCATGCAGAACATGCATTCATGGGGTTGGGAGACGTGTGTGCATGGATGCGGGAGGGGGAGCATGGAAGGGTGTGATCTGCCTGCCCCAGCGGCCAGTTTTTGGTCCCAGGAGGCTGCAGGCAGGCCTACTAGGCCCAAAACAAGTGGGGTGGGTGTTGCACATGCATGTGCAGGGGGCGGATCCCAGGGATGTTGTGCATGCATTGCATTATGGGTGCGGACGCATGAGGGCATGTGATGACCAAAAGGTTAGCCATCGCTGTTCTATACAATATAATAGTGATTAGAAATAATTATCTAAAAATAAGTAAGCATTTCTGCTTTCCGCTGTTGGTGTGGATTTTTCCTTTCTGTTGTCGTGTGTATAACACTATTTTAAGATATATAATGGAATCTAATGCTTCATTCACAAATGTTACTGCTATATAATACTTCTTATTTCCTATATTAAATTACTTGTATTAATTGTTTTTCATTTATAGGATGTGGGTGTCATTATGTTCTTGTTTTCAGTAATTTAAGATAAAACTAAATTACCACAAAAACAAATCAGCCATATTTTAAGTTAGCAAACACCCTTGTAATAATGATTTTAAGATGTCCTATTTTTTTAAAAAAAAAATGCTCTCCCATATGATCAAATCTTCCAGATTCTGACTGAATACCAATGCAATAATTCATATTTAATGAAGTGGTGGAGGATCCATACATTGCTGTGTGTGGCCCTTATTTTGTTAGTTTTTGTCTATAATCTTTTTTATTGGGACTTTTTTACTGTGATTATGATCGACAGTTAATTTATTTTGCCACAAAGTAGTCTTTACCTGGTAAATAATGAAGTCATTCAATTTTAAGATGTTTTTCATACTAGAATTCAGTTAATGTAACCTATAGTTTTGATGGTTAGTAACAGTATGTAAAACACTTTCTGAAAAAAATGTTCTCTGTTCGCTGTTACATATATTGTACTTAATGTTCTTAATTTGCTAATTAATTATTCAGTCACTCACTGCTCCCTAATTGTTATGACTTCTGGCTTGGCACCTCTATGTTGTTGTGAACTTGTTTGCTGGAAGCTTTGCTTTTATTGTTTGTACTTATTTATGTATTTTCCATGTTAAATTTAAATAAATATATAAATACACATTTACACATAAAACTCTTAGACATTGTATGGGGAACGGGTAAATTCATAATTTTATCAATAAAACCTTTAGAGTATTCACATATTGCTGTCCAATCTCTGCAGGTGCTGAAGAGAAAATTTTGGAAGAGTTTAAAGAAACACACAATCCTGACTCTCCAGATTTTCAGCTCCAGGCAATGATCCAGGCTGCTGGCAAGCTAGTACTGATTGACAAGTTGCTGCCAAAATTGAAGGCTGGTGGCCACAGAGTGCTTATCTTTTCCCAGATGGTGCGCTGCTTGGACATACTGGAAGACTACCTCATTCAAAGACGGTGAGAACAACAGTATAATTTAAGTTTAGGAAATAAATTCTAACAATTATTTTATTAAGTATTTAGCCTGTGTTTCACAGACAAGGAATATTTACAATAAGTAGAAGACTGCCTAAACCAAATAATACTCATTAATTCTCTTTGTTCAGAGTCATAGTATATAACCTTTTACGTAAGACTTTATGATTTATTTATTTATTTTTCACATTTCTAAACTGCTCATCTCTTTCAAAGAGTGGTGGGAGCTTTGCTAAAAGTGATAATGCTTTTAGAATAAAACATGATTAAAACCATTGTCTATTATATGTACCAGACTCTAATAAAGGTCCATAAAACAGTCGTTAATACTTTTTAGATTTTCAAAAATGTTTTCTTCCTTTATTATTTTCAATTGGAACAATTTTCAGGCTCTTAGCTGTGAGTGACACAGAGCCAATTAATTATATTGTAACATTTTTTCTATAACTTTTTGTAATTTTCAGCAATTTGACATACATTTGATACAAGAAATCTTATAACTGCTCTTTCTGCTCACTTATTTCTTACATACTTATGTACTTCCTTTTACAGCTAGAACTGAAATTGAGATGCAAAGTTATGAAAGTTAGTAAGAAGAAAAGATGCATTTTCTGAGAACAATGCTTTCAGTCTTGAATTACTGGCATAGAGGGTGTACCTTATTAATACTACTTATTTTTGTAGATATCCTTATGAACGAATAGATGGCAGAGTAAGAGGCAACCTTCGTCAAGCAGCTATTGATAGGTTTTCCAGACCTGATTCTGACAGATTTGTTTTTCTACTATGCACAAGAGCAGGTGGCTTGGGATTAATCTACAGCTGCTGATACCTGCATTATTTTTGATTCAGATTGGAATCCTCAGAATGATCTTCAGGTAATATTGGAAAGGCAGTTGACATATTCTATTTCCCTAGTGCTCTTCTTCCCCCAGAATTTATTGCTCAGATAATACGTTGTGGTTGAACACTTCAAAAAATTTTAAACAACATATTGTTCTAACATTTGTTCATTTTACTACTATTTTAATCTGTTTTAAAAAAATATCTCTCATGTCATATTTTTCCAGGCTCAAGCTCGATGCCACAGGATAGGACAGCGCCAATCTGTGAAGATCTACAGATTAATAACAAGGAATTCTTATGAAAGGGAAAGTTTGACAAAGCAAGCTTAAAACTTGGTCTTGATAAAGCTGTGCTTCAATCCATGGCGGAAGAGAGAATGCTACAAATGGGGTAAAATATATATGCCCCACTTCTTCCCTTCCCTTCCTTTTTATATTTATAGCTTTAAAAATAGTATAAAGTTTTCTTGAATAGACCTTGACTTCTGATGATTACACACATATGCCCATGTTGTTTTATCTGCCGTAATACGGCAGTCACACATATTTTTTTTACGTTATTATTCACTTTCTGAGTTTAGTCTACAGCTCTGGATTTCCTGATTCTCGTCCATCCAAAGATAGATGGAGGGAGGGAGGATGGGAAGAGGGGGGGGGGAGAATTTGTTATTTATTGCCATAAAGTATATTCTAAATTTATTCATTTGTTAACTAGATAAAGTTTTGTTCCCTAGTATCTTTTTTCTTACTATATAATTTATTAATGGTGTGACTTTATTCATTTCAAAAATAATGGTTATTTTTGAAATTGATAGTCTGTATTTTATTCAAAAAAGATTTGACAGACCAACTACATATCCCATCCAAGTATTTCATCTAAATGTTCTAATTAACAAGGAACTAGTACATAAAAATCTGGATATAAAAAGTCTACCCACTCCTGTTAAAATACCAGGTTTTTGCGATGTAACAAATCCAAGATAAACCCTTTAAGAATTATTTCCACCTTTAATATAACATTTAAGCTGTACAAGTCAATTGAAAAACAAGCTGAAATTATTTAGTGCTGAAAAAGGAACTAGAATAATGTGCCTGTATAAGTGTCAACACCCTCTTATAAGTTGGGATGTGTCTATGTTCAGAATAATCAATTCAAACTGATGTTAAATAGTAGTACATACTTGCCATCAATTAAAGTAACTCTGATATAAAGTGTATATATGTATGTGTGTGTGTGTATGTATGTATGTGTATGTGTATATATGTGTGTGTGTGTGTGTGTGTGTGTGTGTTATATTTATGCTGATAAATAAATAAATGGAGACTAGTATAGATCTATTTCAAGCTATTTAGCTCTCATCAGCTAGCCATACCCTATGTTGGGAACCCTCCGCATGTTGCATTTTGTCGTTCCCTGGCATCCAAAAGCACTTTGTAGTGCTCTGCACATCCATATTTGGGCATACCAGGGGTTGTGACTTTAAATATATATATATATATATGTGTATGTATGTATGTATGTATGTATGTATGTATGTGTGTGTATATATATATATATATATATATATAAATTCAACTATTCAAGTAGGATTTTTCTGACATTTATGCAGTTGCCTCTTACAGCAAAAGAGGTCAGGTGTCTGCCAGGTGCTACTGCCAGCAGAGGCAAGAGGCGTATTTTTAAGATAGTCAGGAATGCCAGTAAGGATTGTGATGTTGATGCTATTAGACATCTTGGCACAAATTATCTGTCCCAAAAAGATATACTTTCTGTGCAGATTGATTTCCAGAGCTTGGGGTATGAACTTAGTAGTATAGGTTATAGTCTTATCTTTTCAGAGATTTTACCAGTATATAAGGAACAAAAAGGGAAAGGCCAGCGTGTAGCAGAGTTTAATGGCTAAAGGAATGGTGTAAACGGAAAAACTTTGGTTTTATTACCATATTTTTTGGAGTATAAAACGCACCTTTTTTCCTCAAAAAAGAGGCTGAAAATCTGGGGGCGTCTTATACACTGAATGCAGCATTTTTGCCTCCCAAAACTCCGCCCCCTTCACCAAAATGGCCATGCATAGTTTGTAGGAAGCTTTCAGAGAGCTCCTGGGGGCTGGAGAGGGTAGAAATGAGCAAAAA
Organism: Thamnophis elegans; assembly: GCF_009769535.1. Taxonomy (NCBI): domain Eukaryota; kingdom Metazoa; phylum Chordata; class Lepidosauria; order Squamata; family Natricidae; genus Thamnophis; species Thamnophis elegans. Next base: position 42,111,724 of record NC_045548.1, read on the forward strand.
AATGGGCTATTTTTTGCTCAACCCCCCCCCCCGAGCACTCTATAAGCTTCCTAAAGGCTATCCATGCCCTTTTTTTGACAAAAAATGGGCCCGTTTTCATGAAAAACGGGCCATTTGGGGAGGTTCGCAAAGTGCAAAAAAATGTTTTTTAATTTGCTTCTTCAAAACTTTGGTGCGTCTTATACTCTGAAAAATGCGGTAATCACGATGTCTGCAGCTGGTTCAACAAAAAACTGTACCAAAGAGATGGTTTCAATCCATCAAAGAAAGGGACTGAGTTACTTGGCACTAAATTCACAGATTTTCTAGATAATCATTTAAACTGAACAGCGGGGACGGAGAATTAATTGATACAAAACATTTTTGTCCCCAGGAATCTAAAATTAATAGGGTTATCAGTGCATGTAATATATGTTTGTGTGGGTAAGATGATCAACCTTGCTGTCAAGCAAACCAAGCATTTAATAGTGAGTGCCATGCCAAAGTAAGTAAGAAAGTAAGGCCAATCAGGCACAACACAAGTTATGTAAACAGTAAACACAGGGGCAATCAAATGGACAAATGTCTATATACCAATGCACAAAGGATGAGGAATAAACTGAGAATTAGAAATTCAAATAAATGAGGGCAGATATGATACTGTTGCCATTATGGAAACTGGTGGGATGAAACCCCGCAAATGGACTAGAGTTAGAGGGTTTTAAATTATTTAAAAGAAATAGACCAAATAAAAGAGGAGGTGGAGTTGCACTATGCTTAAGAAATAACTAATCTCTACAGAAATAGAGCACAACAATGACAAAAATTATCTTGAATGCATTTGGGTCAATATTAAAGGGGGGAAATGACATTGCCATAGTATACTACAGGCCATCCAACCAAGCCGGGGAAATAGATGAACTTTTTGCTAGTCAGCTAACTAAGGTATGTAGGAAGCACACAACAATAATGGGGGATTATAACACCCTGACATCAACTGGGAAACAAACTGCACCAAGTGGAAGATCCAACAGGTTCCTAACAAACCTAGCACACAACTTTGTTTCTCAAAAAGTAGAGAGGGGAACAAAGGGATCAGCTATATTGGACTTAATTCTTACTAACAGAGATGAAATGATAGAAGGTATTGAAGCTACAGGAACCTTGAGAACGAGTGATCATGCAGTATTGGAATTCAACATTATGCTAGCACAAGCAATAGAACAAGGTCAAACTAGAGTCTTGGACTTTAAGAGAGTTTTGGAAGGATTCCATGGATGGGAATCTCAAGGGGAAAACAATTCAAGAAGCTTGGGAAATTTTGAAAAGTGAAATTATAAAACGCCAATCTAGTACAATACCAATGAAGAAGAACAATAACAGCTCTCAAAAGAAACCAGCTTGTCTGCATAAAGAACTCTCTGACAAATTGAAAGACAAAATGAACAAGTCTAAAAAGTGGAAAGAAGGGAAATAACTGAGGCAGAATATCAGCTAAAAGTCCAAGCCTGTAAAGATGAAGTGAGGAAAGCTGCCGGTTCTGTGACCCAGTGGGGTACCCCAAGGCTCTGTTTTAGGCCCAGTACTCTTCAACTTCTTTATCAGTTACTTGGACAAGGGGATAGATGGAGAATTTGAACTTTGGGCGTTATCTAACAAAATGAAATTCAATGGTGAAAAAAGTAAGGTTCTACATTTCTACATTTAGGCAAGAAAAATGAAATGCACAGGTACAAAAGAACAAGAAGCAATGGGTGGAAACTATGAGAGGGATCTTGGAGTCCTAGTGGACAACCATTTAAATATGAGCCAGCAGTGTGCAGCAGCTGC